>NW_026571207.1:7109210-7196666 GCF_026225935.1 Boleophthalmus pectinirostris | reverse complement strand
GGATCGGCAACCCAAAATGTTCAAAGAGCCATATTGGGCCCCAAAAAACAAAAAATGAAAAGCCTTATATAAGCCTAATATGAAGGCAACATAGGCTGTCAGTATATTAGCTATATAAGCCGACTATTAAAATGACTAAGTAGGCTACAAATACAAAATAAACATTCATGATTACACAAACCCCTTTTGTGACCCTCTCATACTCGGTGCGCCATCTGTAGCCACTGAAATCAGGTGGTTAGTGTTTATTCCATTGTCATTTAGGCCCCGTTTACAAGTACACAGGTATTATTAAAAACGGAGACATTTCCCTGAGTTTGTTCACATCATTTACACGTTAATTCGCCTCTGAAAACGAATCTTTCTAAAAACTCCGGCTAGAGTGGAGATTTTGGAAAACTCATGTTTCACGTTTGCATGTAAACTGAGATAAACGGAGTTTTAGGAGCTGACGCGCCGAAAGTGCGACCGACGTTTACCTGTTGTTTTGACGACGATGATGGAAGTATTCAGAGCAGCAGTCGGATTTCTTCTGATCGTGCATAGGAGCACTCATAAAACAGCAGCATGTAGAACTTTGTACGCAACAACGCGCACATCAGCCCGGAAGCTCTGAGCTCGGGCAGCAGCGCCAAACACACGGGAGCAGTCAGCGCGCAGCCCCTCAAGATGCGGCTGGGGGTCCAGTGTTGGTCAGATTGTCCGGAGGCTTCGTCCTCCATGTCCTGGTTCCAGACGGGGGCGAGCAAGACCAGCGCGCATAGGACTAGGTCTGAGTGCTTCAGTGCAGTCATCTGTGCGCTGGTTCCGTGCAGGAAAAGCGAGAATGCGCTGTGGACCACAGGTCCGGGTGGGCTGCTCCGGTCCTCTGTGCTTGACCGCGGCTGGTTCCGAGGTGGTGCAAAGCATCCGGACAGAAGCGTGAATCCAGTTTGGTTTGTTATGTTGTTCTGAGCGGTCCGTCTGTGCATGTGTTTTTGGTTTTTTTGGTTTTTTCGGGGAAAGAGCTTCTCGGGTGGAGGCACCATACACCACTCCCCGCTTCAGCTCATCTATTTGTTCTTCTGAAACACTTTTCATGTGTTTCATTTGCACACACAGCTGATGGATCAGATCCATGACCAGAGAGATGAACGAGGGTTTTACCCCTAAAGAAAACAGATTAAAACAACAACCAAAAAAATCATTCCTTTTCCATTTTCACTGATTTTTGAAAAAGCTCCAGGGAGCCACTAGGGGGGTGCTAAAGAGCTGCATGCGGCTCTGGAGCCGCGGGTTGCCAACCCCTGATGTAGATGATATATTTTGACACTCTGTGATATTTATGCTTGATGTGTCATTCATTCATGCAGCTTAGTTAAGAGCCATACACAGAAATTCCCATTCAAAGTCCTGTGATTTGTCTTGTAGTTCTACCTAAAATGTTCTAGTGTATGGTGTTAAACCTATTTATACAACTTTTTGTTCAATTACAGATGTTTTTATTGCTCAAAAATCCCATACTGTGCACCTTACAGGCAAAGCAAACACCTATAAGGCTCCTAAATCAAAGTGTCTGGAAATGAGTCTGCTCCGGTGTTTATCGTGAGTGTGGCTTACTGTGTATCTTAACTGTAAGACTCTACACCACCAAGACAGATTTCCCCAAGGGGACACTAAAGTATATTGTACTGTAAAAGCATCTCCATGGAGACAAATGGATGACAGATCCTCCTCCAGTAAAGTTTCATAGTGCACCCTGAGGCGCATCGTTCAACCAGTGCCTCTCCCAGTTCTCTTTTCTGATTTGGCCCTGGTTTGATCTCAGTTCAACCCTGCTGTCCTCTTCATCATTCATTTTTTCAAGAGTTATATATATATATATATATATATATATATATATATATATATATATAATATACACATATATATGATAGCGCCGGGTACGTTAACACGCTAATTTTGCGTTAACTAATTAATTCATTATTGCTGACAATTATTTTAACGGCATTAACTCTGTTTTGTTTTTTTGTTTTTTTTAATTGTAAACGTCTGTTGCTCACTGGCTTTTATTTTGAAAAAGTCTACCGCGAGCGTTTCTTTAATTACATTTTCCCTTTTTTTCTGACCATGTGAGATGCAATGTGTCCAAGCCTCTGCGGGCCGTGGGCATAACTCGGCCAGGCCAGACCAGCTGTGGGCTTTGAGCTTCCGTGGACTCCTAGCTCTGACCGGGCTGAGAGCTCCAGTTCTTTCTTCTCCTTCTTCCAGACGCCCCTGAGGCATCCAAATAGAGGTGTCCAGTGCAGTTTTCGTCGCTGCAGTTTCGCTTACATTATGCTATTACAGGGTATTCGCAAAGGCCCAGAAGATTTCATGATATGATTCCGCCCATAACTCGGTCACCGATTTACCCAGATACCATTGGAAGAAAAACTGTGATTGGTCCATTTCCATTTCATTATATTAACCCTTTGTTTCCCAAGAAATATCAGACCAAGTTTATAACAATGATCTAGAAATTATTACTAGTGAAGTGTTTATTACTCACAGCATAAAAAATATTCAATAAATATGTTAATAGTACAAAAATGTATTCAATATTTTTTCTTGAGCCTTCAGAATACCTTGAAGGCTCTGAGGGTTCCCCTCTGAAAGAAATGCTGTTTGTATTTACATTTCCAATAAAAGGGCGCTATACGCTACTTTTTAATACATTAATTGGTTTTGCGTATAACATGCGATTAATTGTACTCAAACTCATGCAATTAATGCGATTAATATTTTTTTTATTTTTGCCCAGCCCTTAAATATATATATATATATATATATATATATATATATATATATATATATATATATATATATATATATATTTATATGTGTGTGTGTGTGTGTGTGTGTGTACAATTCCAGTTGTCAACAAGTGTGTGTATTGTTAAAAAAAAAACATATAGCCATGTTGTATAACTGAAAAAAAAAGAAAGAAAAAATGTACACAGAATTGGCCATGACTTGTTTTGATTTTACACTTGATTTCTATTCATTTAGATTGACTCAACACATGTCTGCTGCTAGAAAACATGAGCCCCCAATAACTGACTTCTAACATGCAGATAACAGAACACATTGATGGAGGCATGGTGGGTTTTGCCCAAGAACACTGTGCAACATCGGAAGTGGCAGGAACAAACTGATAACAGTGTGTGTGAGATTCAGAGTATTGATTCCAAATAACCTTATATAAGGCACTATACCCGATTTAATTCCCATGTATTTGACCAAATAATTTCTTGCCCCAGTACAGATATGTAAAAAGGTCAAAATAAAGTAAAAATAATAAGACCATAGCATGGTCTCTGCATCTAATAACATTGATGTCTGAGAGTTGTGAAAGGTGCTTACACAGTAAAATTTCCAAGTGTCAAATTAACACTTAAAGAGTAAAATTTTACTCTATTTCCGAGTGTATATGGTCCTTATCTGTACAGAGTAAAATTTACTCTAGCTTCAGAGTAAAAATTTTCAGTGTCAAATTTACACTTAAAGAGTAAGCTGATGACACTCTGTAGTGTTTTCAGAATTTTACTCTAGTCGATTATTTACTCTACACAGAGTGAATAGTACTAAAAGTAGTGTTCATTGTTTACTCTGTTGCAGTGCTAATAATGACACTTATTAGAGTGATTTTAATAACAGCTATAACACTCCATAGAGTAAAAATTACTCTTTGTAAGGGTCATATTTAATCATCATATTTACTCTTGCAAGAGTTAATTTCACAATTTTATAGTGCAAATTACACTCTGCTACTAAAGAAATAAAACCACAAATTGCAAATATAAATGCCAATTTATTTATGTTAAAACATCATTTCAATAAAACATTGACTTAAGATACAAAATGACAGTAAGGTACAACATACTT
Organism: Boleophthalmus pectinirostris; assembly: GCF_026225935.1. Lineage (NCBI taxonomy): Eukaryota > Metazoa > Chordata > Actinopteri > Gobiiformes > Gobiidae > Boleophthalmus > Boleophthalmus pectinirostris. The sequence goes on along the minus strand of NW_026571207.1, from coordinate 7,192,760 downwards.
GGATGAATCCAAAGTTCCATACTTCATTTGAACATCAAATGGCTTGTAGTAACACAGTTCGCTCACTGTAAACACTTTTGAAACTTTGTCTGGATGCCGTTGGATCTTAAAAGCATAGAAATGTTGGTCAAAACAGACAGTGTCCATAAGATCACCACAGAAGACAACAGTCTCATTGATCACAGAAATGGCTTTGATCATATAAAACACAGGTATTCCAGAAAGTACCTTTGTACAGACAATGCAGTTTGGACGATATTCTGTCCCATGACATTTAACCCACTTAACGGAAAATACATTTGTTGATAAGTCACATTTCAACTTGGAAGCAATATCTGGACCTTCTCTGATCTGACAAAGTGGGATGATCTTTCCTGGACCTAAAGTTAGCTGTTCCTTGGTAAATGACTCCTGGCCCAACGCCATACAATTCTGGTGCTTCTTGGCTAAAGTCAGTGTGATGTTTTTGAAGCTTTTCAACTGTTTTTTAAAGAAGTTATGTTTGGCTTCATAGCGCATGCACCAAAAGTAGAGGACTGGGCCAACTTTTCTTATGCTACGGGGATAGTGGAGCATAAAATGATGCTTCGGAAGGAGATTCATTGTTGGAAATAAGCGCTTAAAAAGTCTATGATGATCAGCGATTAAATGTTTTAGGTATACCGTCATACCTTTAGAAAGAACAGGAGAAAATATAATGTTGACAATTTGGAGAAGCAAAAGCAGAAGTTCCCAATGCTCATCTCCTGTCTCTATTAAATCCCCGAACAACAAAGGCAAGTTGCGCAGTAAGCACCAAGATTGTATAGCGTTAAGTCCCAAATCATTGCTTCCATCACACAATTTGATTCCTGGTGGTCGATTTCGCCGTTGAATGTAGCCATAATCAAAAGCATGTATTCTACCTGAAAGCTGCTCTGCACTAATATAGTTTTCTTGAATGTACTGGAGAATAAGCTTCATTTCAAACTGCCCAACACCCTCTAGAATGTCATGCATGATATCAACAGCAAAATTGTTGGCTGTGTTAAAATACTGCAGTGAATTCAACAAACAACTGCGTTTCACACCAAATACATGAGACAGTGTAGAGTCTGAGTCAGCAGTTTGACAATGCTGTGCATGTAACTCAACAGTTCTTAATATTACTTCAGGATTGTCTTCACAGAATACAGTTTGGAATTTTTCTTTTTCAAGAAGACAGAAGCGACAGCAATAGCGAGCCCCAAATGACTCCACAAAGCCAAAAATACTATGCAAGCCAAGATTGTCTCCTGTTACTTGAACTATTGTTCCATAAACAACATGATCAGACCTGGGAACTTTAAGACCCTCATTCTCAAGAATTTTAAGATCACCGACAAGAGGCTCAAGTATAGCGTTAAAACCATACCGCTTGACATCTTGGGCATGAAAAAGAGCACACAAGTAAATATTTGATAGTGAAGAATTATAAACCGGTGGGAAATTCCTCAATGTAAAATAAATGGCACCCAATTTGTGAATCCCCTTTTTGGAGCCTAGAGGATTTGCAGTTTCAAAATCATCATAAAACAACTGAATCTGCAAAGCATCTATCTTCTGAGAGAAGAGAAGATTTTCTTTCAGATAGGTGGCATCCATTATGTCCGAATATGTGCCTTCATTTTCATTATGTGGACTGTTTAAAATTACGGCCAGATTAGGGTTTAGATAAACAGTTTTTAGGGTTTCCAAAATTGGGATGTATGCAAATTTATCAGTAACAACAACTTGCTCATAGGTACCAGTAGATTTGTTTCTTCTACTATCAAATCGTGTGCCAAGAACCTTTTCAACTGGGTCAACAATTTTCCATTTCTCAGCAAAATGTTTTACTCGTTTACTTTCTGAATTTATGGGTGTAAATGGATTCTCAAGCATATGAAAGGACTGCTCAATTTTGTTCATAATTTCTGTATCCTGTGAAGACAAACACTGTAAAGCTGCATTTTTAGCCTGAATGTGGATCTCAGTAAAAGCTTCCTCCATGCAAGAAACAAAACCATTCAGGGTTGACTGACTTAAACCAGCTGCCTTAAGCTGTGCAACTGCAGAGGCGCATATATCTAGAGTGCTCTTGTTAGAAGGTTGAAGCTCATCTGAAGTTCTCTCTTCCATGTAACCCATGTGTGTCTCACTTTGACAACTGCCACCAACATCTGGGACAACATCAGCCAATTCAGTAGCTGTTGCACTATGGTCACTGTGCTTGGCATTTAAGTGCTTTCTAAACCCAGAGAAGGAACCAAACACACGACCACATCCAGTCTCAACACATCTAAGACGGAGGGTTTTTCCTGGAAGAAACCCATGGAACAGTTTGATATGCCTAACAAGCAAATTTGAACTCTGGAACTCAGCTCGGCAAACACTGCACTTCATAGAAACACTAATGAAGTAACCTTGCTCTTATTTCTGCAATACGGGGTCTCTCCCTCACCTTGCCAACATCAATATTGTAAATTGTGGTCTGAATGAATGTGTACATGTTGTACAACATGGTGTGGTATGATGTGCCAAACACAAAATGTGCCTTAAACAACTCATCAAAAGAACTTAAAGAGGAGTTAGACATACAGGGGATGGCAGTCTTGTCCAGGATAATGAAGTACTGGCTGATCCTGTTCCTTTGGGTGCCAACAGCAAGGAGATAAGGCTGAGTGCTAGAAGTGATGGTGTCGAGATGTTCTTCGATACTTGTGCCACTCTGAAAAACATGTAAAAGATGTTTAGTTTTAAAAAATAACAGCATAAACTTGTTCTTATGACAGACAAAAAATTTAGGCAACTTTGCACTGGTTAACATGGTCAGAAACTTTTTTTTTCCAGTGATGAGCAAGAAACTATGCACACCTTCTTGAAGACCACAAGATGTTTTTCTGCTTGAGATGCTGACATCTTCCCCGGTTTCTTACGGCCTTGAGCAGTGGGTGGAACAAGATGCAGAAGCAACAAAATAGAAGCAAAGTCACTATCCCAGCCTTTGAAAAGAAAAAAAGAAAAACACAACACACATTGTTTTACTTAAAAACTGATGTTATGTTTTGAACTGAATTTTAATTCTTAGAGGTCATTTGCATGTTAAAGAATTTGAAAGGTTAGTTAATAACTTACCAAAGTCAGCACCATCAGCATCATCCTCCTGAGGATCTGCAGCCAATAGGAGGTCATTTAGCTCTGTGGTGGAGGGAAGCTTTCTGCACTGCTTGATTATCTTCTCCTTGAACATTGTTGGCCATTTCTCCAGAAACTTGCCAGATACATCCTCACCAAACATCAGAACAAAATCTTGTTCAATCTGTATTAAGAGAGAATGGATTGATGAATTTGCAGCTGATTGTGCCTTTTGATTTACTATGAACCTTAAATTCATCAGATCAGATTTATTTTATCAGTAAAAAAGGGATAAATATATGTATTTAGGTTTTAAATCATTGCAATATGAGTAGACCTATTCTACAAAATTATTAACTAATCAAATATGCACGTAATATCTGATGTCTAGACATAGCCTCAATTCCAATACTCATAATTGATAATTACCAATCCTTTGACGTCTTTGAATCGAGGGAAGTGTGACAGTATGTTGCTTGACAACTGGGGGTCCAGGACCATGCTTCGACGATGAGCAAACGTTTGCTTCATTTTCTTCTTCACTGTGTTTTCATCAGAGGAGTGTTTCATCAGGGACATGGCTTCTCGACATTCTTCTTCACTCATTGGTGGCTCTGGAAGATACTGGGACTCCCGCCTGGCTGTTGGTCCTCCCAACAGTTCGTCACCGCTCATTCCTTCAGTGGAGGAGGCTAGAATGCACAAATAATCAAAATAACTGCAGGACAAAACAGCCCTCAAAATGTACAATATTTTGTCTTGATGTATTTTAAAAACTTACCTTCAATTGATTTTCTTTCTTGGGCATTGCATCTTTGAATGTATTTAAGCCTCCAAGCCAAGTAGCCACTGTCACTTTTACCATCATAATAATGCTCCTGGATGTAACATTAATAATAATAATAATAATAATAATTAAAAAAAAAGATTTTTAGTGAATACAAGATAGATTAGAAATTACTAATTCACTGAAATATACTACTCACGTGTCCATTTTCTGAGAAGGGGTCCCAGAGATGGGGGAACAAGCTCACAATTCCTCTGGCATATTTTTCTTTCACTCGTCTGGGTGGAGATGTACTGCAAAATTAGAACGATAAATTACCATTTCTGTACATTAAAAGCTGCAGATAAATAAAAACATACCCATTTTTCTCTGGCAGATGACACCCGAAAAAAAATGGTGAACATTCTTGCTGCTGATATGACAAAGACTTAGTTCGATTGTACTCCATTATTACCCTTTCTCCCCCAGGCTTTTTGGAAAGAATGTCTTTCACCAACTATATAAAAAGAAAAATGAAATAGGTATTAAAACCAAGCAATTCAAAATATACAGTATTCAAGCTGTACACCTTCACTTAAGTCATACATGCTTAGCCTCGTCATCCAGCCGCTGACGCTTCGAAGCAGGACTAACAGGAAGTATGATTGTGTCCTGGGAGTCACCACTGCTGGGTGAAGAAGCACAAGGCCCAGGAGAAGAGAAACTCTCAACATTCCCTTTGTAAAAAGAAAAGTAAAACAAACATTAAAAACATACTGTGTTCTGAGACCATCAGTGAGTTAAGAAAAACAATTAAAGTAAAGAGTGGCCAAGTCATGTTTAACAAACAATACAAACCAGTATCATATGTGATGGTCAGAACACCAGTTTGAGGATCCTTTACCACATCCTCAAAAACATCCTCATCAAGCTCAGTTCCAGAACTGTCAAGGACACGTACACCTTCTGTCACAGCTGGAACACCAAACTTGGTAAATGCTAATAAGAAATAAACAGTATGAACAATTTGTAAATAAAATGTGACTCCGCCATACACAAAGGACATTTCAATCACTTACAAGCCATGTTTCATTTGCAAAATTATTCTCAGAGTTCATTATATTTACTGCTATCAAACATTGAATTAAAACTAAATAATGCTGTTCTTTTCAGTGTAATTTGTTGCTGTAATACCAGCACCACATCTGACAGTTAAGATTAGTACTGTTCTGATATTTAATAATAATATTATTTATTAGTTACCAGTTACAAGTTGAAAATGTGGTCATTATACTATATTACTTACCTGCATCCAGAAATGCTGTCAGATTCGGCTCAGGAACTCGAACAAATTTTTGGACGTTGGCTATTTTAACTTTCAGCAGCATTTTTCCTGAAAAAAGACAGAACATGTTTATAATGCCAAGACACTCTTCACTGTATTATGAAATCCATACAGTTCAACCGTTATTTTGTGCACACTTACACCAATGCTGCCGTGCTCGGGCACGAATGTGGGAGATTTTGTTGCCTGCACGTTCACCTGCACAAATAAAAACACGGCACCGGTACAGTGACGTCACCACACAGAGCTGTTTACATGACGAGCTGATGTCTTAACGCTCCAGCGGCGAAAATACGTACAAGAGGACACAAATAGTGGCGCCGATACGAGTCCTGTTGTGATACGCTCCTCCGTGACTCAATGGCAACACGGAGCCGCGCTCGCAACAGGGCTTCACATCCTCAGTCCTATTTATGGTGTGCGCGGATCCGTCGGTCGTTTTGGAAAGGAGTTAAAACACTTTCTCCAGTCGGGTTCACCTCCACGCATAGCCCTGACCGGGCTCGTACACTAAAGTCGTGCGTGTGCACGGAAACAAGGTAACGTGCCGTACTTTAGTTCACTTCCCCAAACAGAGCCAAAATGGAAATGTTCCGCGCCTGGATATGGATCGTTTGCATTCACATTAGACACATTTATGGTGCTTGGCTTTCCGTGCTCAGGCACAATTCGACTGGGTTTATTATGAGCACATCCTTAAGAAAACTCCGGTTTACATAGTCCTTTGTCACCGACTATTTCATGGTCCGCCTCAGCTACGCTCCCTATCATAGTCCAGATTCAATCAAATAGTACACATGAACTACTTAATGCTAAAACAACGCAAAAAACCCTTCAGATTATAGTTCTTAGTCGCGCACATTACTTGCTAAGTGTAGCAAAGACATTTGCAGACTGTGACCATGATATAGACGGAGACGGGGCGTTCCTGGTCACTGTCCGTATTGAAATGAATTGAACGGAGAATAAAATCTTACGTTTGGTAGCAATACTTGAAAGTTACCCCTTCGATGTAGATTCTTAGAATATAATTATCCATTTAGAACCATTTTCAAACTGCATATCTGGCAATTCGTTTCAAATTGAGTGTCCGTTTTTTCTCCCCCGAAACTAGCTAGCCAGCCCGCCCGTTCGCACCTCGCGCGGGCTCGATATAACCGCTTAGTATGTCATAAACATCACAAGGTAGACAAATAAATATGCTATACCCAGCCATTCTAGCACATTTATACTTGAAATGTAGCTGAAATTGCCAAACTACTACTTACTTGAGACTTGTAGCGGCCACTGGTCGAAGTGAAGCGAGGAGGGAAAAATGGCGGACTCGAAAAAGTTTGAGAGGAGTTTGAGGGGGCGGAGCTTCTCAGTGCAATTATGACACTGAAGGACTTACACTGTGTTTTTACAAGGACGCTAGAGGGAGTATCACTCAATTTTTTGTAATATATACTCTTAAAGAGTAAAAAAACTTTTACTATGGATTTTTTACACTGGAAAATTTACCGTGTATAAACTCTTGTTCAGAATGCTTAAAGTAAATCAGGAATAAGTTTGGACCCCTGCAAACAAATTTAAATGAACTATTTCTGTTTTTCACATTTAAGACCTGCAGAACCAGAATTACATATAACACTGTGATGATATATTTTCTTTTGGTTGGAAAATGCCAAAATTACAATGCAAAATCACTGGAGAAAATGACTAAAATACCCCTGGTCCACTGTTCTTCAGCTTCAGTGGCATCAAATAGACATTCAGGACAATCTCTAAGTCCATACAATACATGCACTACAGAAGCAAAGGGTTTTAGATGTCCTGGGATCAGTTTGAATGACTACTAGTCTTGGTGTCAAATTGAAACTGCACAAGCTGTTATCACATATTACTATTATATACTGTAACATTCCAGGGAAAGCACTTACAATTCCATGGAGACAAGCAAGTAGCTTTAACCTCCCTGGAAAAGTGACCCTGTAATGGAAGAAAGCATAACTTCTATAGACTACAAGTGAATGTTGTAAAGTGGCATTTCAAAATACACAAACTATCCATTCATTGAATTGTTATTGGTCTTTAAACTCTTGCAAGTCTTTACTTAGGCGGGTTATAGAGAGACAGGGAGAGAGATACTTTTTTTGATCCTGAGGGAAATTCATGTTTTGCTCCAGCAAAATGTTGCAGTTGATGTTGCTGCAACATTTATACTGTGCATCTTAGTGGCCTTTGTGTCTCAGTTTAGGACTGGCCAGGTAGGGTCAGCAGATCATGTGGAGGAGCCAAAAGTGCCCCTCCTCTGTGTCCTGCAGCATCACAGCAGCGTCCAGTGGGTGCCAGGTGAACACAACAGGAAAGGTCTCATTCTGACTCTGCTCTGGTGTTTCGTTGGTGACAAAAGGGTCGATTCCCTCATTGTTTCTTCTGTAAGATTGTCTGCCACATCTGCTGTCACATATGGTGTAAAAAGCCTGTAGCATCTCAAATGTCCACCCTAGCTTCTCAGCTAGCTCCTTAGCTACCCTCTAGCATGGTTTCCATGGATACAAGAAAAACAAGTAGCTCATTTCACAAAATCTAACAGTCCCTTACTTGTGTTGCTGCACTTCTTAGTTGGTTAAAATGCCATGATATAATATTAAAAACTGAGCTCAAAAACAAAGTTTCAAAAAGTGCTCAGTGTGTGAGCGAGGTAGCCACAAGAGCAGCAAATCACTCTGTTGTACATACAGTGCACATGTACACTGTGTATGACAGATTTTGCCGATTGTCTCATTTCGACTCAAGCTGGTGGGATAATACATGTTGTAAATATAAATTCTAGTTTTACACCAAGAACCAACCTGTAGAAACATTGAAATTATATTGAACATTACAAGCAGAGATGTATAGATTCTATTTTAAAGAGTTCCATATTGATAACATCACACTAGGGAGGATTTTATCCAAATGTTTGATACAAATGTAATGATCTTAACTGTGTTTTAGCAAAAAACACAGTTCCTTATAACGTTTACAAAGAATGCAGTAGAAATAGTCAGAGCAAGTCTAACAGTGATTTTTTGACAAAGTAGAAGACCTCCGCAATTTCACCTTTGATGTCACAAATTTGAGAAATTTGAAATGAGAGAAGACTTAATTAAAGGTCCTATATTACACGAGATTAACCCTTGTGAGCTTTAACCCAGGTGTTACGGCACGTGGCCTGGGCCCACCTCACCCTGCATTCACCGTTAATTTTACCCCTTGTGCCTTTTGCTAGTTGCATGTGCTGTGTGAAACCTGGCACCTGATTGGTGGGGTACATCCTCACCTCTGCTGGGCTGGCTTCAGTTTCCTGCTGCAGTGGTTGGAGTACTGACGTTCTCCTCCTCCAGTCCCCTTCCTGAGCCTGTCAGAGTGTCACCCAGTAAAAGTGCTGCACATCTGTTCGTCTTGGCAGCTGGACTACAACATCAGCTCACCACATTCCACTCTAGACATGTCTCTCATTGCCTCCTGTTAACTGTGGAATTTGCATGTGAGACCTATTGTTTGTGATTGCCAATATGGCTCAGCCCTTGGACATTTGTATTTTCTTTGATTAGCCTTATCCATTTAGAGTTATTGAACTTCTGATTTATAATCTTATGTATATATATATTTTTATTATTATTTTGTTATTGTGCTTACTTACATTTACTACAAAAACACTTAACTTAAATCACATCTCATTTGTGTTACTTTCCTTTGCCCCTAGCACTGGTTTGTAATACCATGTTATAACCTCATCAAAAACATACCTGGTGTGTTCTGTTTCATTCACAATTATTTGAGTAACTCTTTATTATTAGTCTGTCTTCATCTCCAGAACTCAAAATGCTCTGTTCCCCCTTGCGATGTCATGTAGTGGTAATTTTCAAGTTAGCTGCTGCCTTTTAGCTTTTGTTCAGTAGAGATTTGCAATTCCCAAGATGAAATTATCCAAATGATTCCAGTGAAGCTGTATGGTAGAGTTGGGTGGTAATACGGTATTACGGTATCCCGCAGTATCAAAATGTAGCACTGGTATCAGTTTCATTACCATCATTAAAACAATCTGCAGCGCACCTAATATAATATTATAATTTATTGATACATACATTTGTTTGCTGACCACAAATGAATGTGTGGTCGTATTTTCAATTTACAATTACGATTTAAAACTAATAGTGTCTATAATGTTTCTTTTAACTGCGTGGGGAGATGACTCATAAGGGGGACCAAGACAAGATGGCATGTCTGGCCACAAGCGAGTTGGTCCCAAAAAAAATACTAGTACTTCTGCAATTTGGCACCATTTTGGCTTCAGGTGCACATTTGTTTACATTTTACAGATACGAAACTTAAAGCCACATAAACTATGCATAAACTATAAAGCACTGATAAAAACAACCCTCCTTGTGCGCCGATGCAGTCAGCTTCTATCAGACTAAAAGACATGACTCAGTGGAATATATGTGTTCTCTCTGCGACAGAGGATGTGAAACCGTGAAAATGTGAAACTTTTCAGAGATTATAAGTCTGCAGGTCATACACATAGATCGTATAGTGGTGCGGCTTCGTAGCTTTCGTTGTCATACAAAACATTTTGGCAATACGGTAATACCATGTAACCCGGTAAAATCCTGAGGACATTTAACGGTATAAAAATTTGGATACCGCCCAACCCTAGTGTATGGAGTTTAAAAAACACTGCGGTGCACTTCCTATATAACTACATAATAACATTACAAAATGGAACAGAGTATTTTTTCAGTGTGAAAGAAGAACTCCAGGTATGTTTTTGATGAGGAAACATTAAAACTTAGATCAGAAAGTAGAGTAATATGGGCCCTTTAACAGAATCCATTAAGCAAGCATTAAAGTAGCTAAATAAAACCCCAGGTATGTTTTTTGACAAGGGAACAATGTCTTAACATGATTGAAAGCTCAAAAAATCAGGCAAGAAATCTAGGGGTAATAATGGACTTAGACTTGAACTTTAACAGCCACATCAAATCAATAACATCTGCAGCCTTTTACCATCTAAAAAACATAGCAAAAATCAAATGTTTACTGTCTAAAACAGACTTGGAGAAACTTATCCATGCGTTTGTCTCCAGTAGGTTAGACTACTGTAATGGTCTGCTCACTGGTCTCTCCAAACGAGCTGTGAGACGCTGCAGAACATCCAGAACGCTGCAGCTCGGGTCCTTACTCGAACTAGGAAGTACGAGCACATAAGTCCTGTGCTCAGGTCTCTGCACTGGCTTCCTGTGGTTCAGAGAATAGACTTTAAAGCAGCTCTGCTTGTGTACAAGTCTCTCCTTGGCCGAGAACCAAAGTACATCTGTGACATGTGTCATGTGAACCATCTCGCACTCTGAGGACCTCAGGGACCGGCCTCCTGCAGAGTCAGGACTAAACAAGGGGAGTCAGCGTTTCAGGTTCATGCAGCTAAAACCTGGAACAGTCTTCCTGAACATGTGAGACAGACTCTTCTGTGACGCTGTTTAAATCCAGGCTCAAAAACATTTCTGTTTAACTGTGCATATAACTGAAAGGTTTTCATTCTGCACTCTTCTCCCCAATTTATGTCTCTCTTTTTTAATTTTAATCTTCATGATTATTTATGTTTTGATTTGTTTTTATTATGATTTTAATGTATTTCTTATTCTGTAAAGCACTTTGAATTACTTTGTGTAGGAATTGTGCTATACAAATAAACTTGCCTTGCCTTGCCTATTGACACACACCTGCTCCAAGCATATTGAACACAAAGAAACTCATTTTCCTGTCATTCTTTGAACCAACCTCCAACCATTATCCCTCTTGAAGCCAGTCGATAGTGCTCTGACAGGTATTTTAATCAGCCATCACGGTTTACGTAGCATTGACGTAAGACTTACATTGTCCGGTGCCCATTTCCTTTTCTTTGTCCATTAAACACAGAGTGGGCTGACATTTGCAGTGCACTTTTGCTCTGCTTTCTGGTCTTTATGATTATTGCGTATTGACTTGGCGATGGTTGTCACACGGCATTAACACGGATCTGCGTAGAGGTGCGGAGCGGAGGTGAGGAGGTCAGAGGCGTTTCGCAGGCGGTATAGTAGCGTGATTGGAAGTGTGCATTTGCTATTGTGTATCTGTCCGTGACCAGTGACCCCTATTAGCATAAGGAAGAGGCTATAAAAGGATATGTGTTGCATGAGTAAACATACATATATTACTCATTGTGTTGCTCAAAGGAGTCAAGGTCTTAGGTCTTGGCTTAAAATGTGGAGCCAAATACTTAAAACTGTATCTCAACAAAACACAAAGAGTATGCATATTCTGAATATTTACTACCAAAATCTAAACACAAAACACAAAGACTGTGTGGCCTCAAAATACTGACATTAATAAAACAATATTGCATCGCTAATTGGTGGAAAATTCCCACTAATTTGTGAGTTTCCCTGGACAGTAGCGTGCCAATGCTGTCTGCAGCCTCCGAGTGAACACAGACATCACAGGAAAAAGAGGATCTGCACAAACACTTGACTGTGGATTAGTCATAGAGATATAGACTATAAAGTTAGAATTTCTCTGATTTGTATTTATCTGGAGCTCCATTAGCTGTATAAGCACAGCTATTCTTCCTTTTGATTAGATCAGTGACAATAACACAAATAAGAGGGTGGCAAATATAGTCAAGGGGATAAACTGCAGCCCATTGTAAATAAATCAGATTTAAACTTTGTGTATAATTTTGTTATAACACAATGAGAGATGCTTGCTTTTTATTACAAAGTAGGCTATCTTTTCACTTACTGGGCGGCAGTAGCTCAGTTGGTAGAGCATTCGCCCACTGATCTGAAGGTTGGCGGTTCGAATCCAGCTCTTGACATAAACATCACAGGTTGAGTGGTCAGATCCACTGGCCCACAGGTCCACAGGTTGGCTGGTGTGATTCCAGCTCCCACAGATGAATGCTGCCGTTGTGTCCTTGGGCAAGACACTTAACCCACCTTGCCCACAGTGTCTGCGTACACTGGTGTGTGAATGGGTGAGTGGTTCCTTGTTGTAAAGCGCTTTGAGTGCCTTGAAGGTGGAAAAGCGCTATAGAAAAATGTGACCATTTACCATTTCATAATTCCTTTGTCAGTTTAGCACATTTAACACAGAGTTCATAATCGTGCCTCAGGTAATCAGTGGCCATATTGTCATGTCAAAGCCTGATCTTGTCACTTTTCAGAAGCTGAGACAAGCTGGTTAGTACTGGCACCACTGGGAATACCACGTGCCACAGAGGAGCACCCGTGACAAGCGATGTGTGTGAGTGTTGGTGGTGGGAGATTGGGAGCCTCGCTTCCATCTGTCCCAGGGCAGTTGTGGCCACAATAGTATCGTTCCACTACAGAGTGTCCATCCATCCATTTTCTTCCGCTTATCCAGGGCTGGGTTGAGGGGGCAGCAGCCTAAGTGGGGACTCCCAGATTTCCTTCACCCTGGACACTTCCTCTACAGAGTGTAGACTGAATGAATAATGCAATGTAAAGCACTTTGGTGTCTTGACAGGCGTCAAAATTTGTTTATATTTTCAAAAAGTTTAAAGGTCCTTCGCTTGACTGTATTATCCAAGATCATGGCCTTGATTAAAAAAAACAAAAAACCAAAACAAACAAAACAAAAAACAGCAAAATAATATTTTACACAATGGAAAAGAAAGCTACAATATTTACTGTAAAATGCTGTGATAGAAAAGACATGTAATATGTGTATGATAGCCCACTTAATACTATGAATGAATGAAACACACATTGGACGTTGGATTTGATTGGATTTTTATTACACACTTTAACCCCAAGGTCTCATTTGCATGGCCCTGTTTACATAAGCCACCAGACAGTGATAGTGAGTAATGGAGAGCAGTGATGCACAGAGCTTTATTTATGGGCACTGCATAGACATTAAGATGTGAGTACAGCCATTATGCATATAGTATTCTGTTTAGGTGCCCAAGGGAAATGAGAGCTATAAACATGCACAAATGATTATGGACACAAGGCGACATGTATTAAAAGGCCTGTACCCAAGTTTTCCCATCTATTTGAGCAAAAAGTGTCTTGCCTCAGTACAGATATATGGATACTGTATAAGCTGCTCAGTTTAGAAAGCTTTTTATTGTCTTGATAATCAGGTAGCATGCAAGTTCTTACTACCTTTACCTCTCTCTGGTGTCTGAAGGTTGTGAAAAGGACCTGTAAATTAATTGTGGTGAATATTTAGGGTGTACGCAATACAAAATGTAAAAGAGGAAAAACTTTGGACCACTGCAAACTGTTTAAAATGAACTAGTTCTGGTTTTCAGCACTTTAATGGCCCTGTGCCTGATATTTATTTTATTCTAGTTTTAGAAATGAGGCAGAATATCCTTGTTGGATGAGAATGAATGACTGTCAGATAAGCATTGTTTTTTTGTTTTTGTTTTTTGTTAAAAAGGTGGTGTTGCTGGGTGGAAACTGCAATTGTGGAAAGTAACAAAGTACAAAAGTAAAAGTAATGTGTGAAAAATCCCTCAGTCTTTCAGGCAATGTGGTTTACACCAATCACTGTAGTGAAGACTGCAGTGAGTGAGCTACAGCCACTTCAGAGGAGGATGTACCAACACAGACAAGAGAGCAACACAGGACCTCAGTCTGCAGTACATCTCTGCTGTACCTAAAAGCCATGGGCCAATCCTTTGAGGACAGTGAAGTACAGATCTTAGCCAGAGACAAGAAATGGTTTGAGAGGGGAGTTAAAGAAGATATTTTTGTTAAGAAAGAGAATCCTTCTTTAAACAGAAATGGAGGCCTCAGACACCATCTATCTCCTATTTACAACTCCATCTTCAAACCTAAATCAAAACAAGAGCTGCTGTAGCTGTAGCCAGGTCAGGCCCAGAGGTGTGAGAGCTCCATTATGGCCCTGAATGATTTTGCTAATAAGACCCCACACTCAGTGCAAGTTCAATAGGTCTAGCTAACTAACAGAAACCGTAAACAAGTAGGTGTGTTAGTTTCAGAGTAGTTTCAGTGTAGTTAGCTCGTCCCTTCAGGCAGATATAAGAAAGTTTCCACCAGCATCTGACCAGAAGTAGTTTGGATGAGCTGCGAAATGTATTCGACCAAATAAACTTTTGTCCAGTTGCCAGTTGAATTTCTCCTTTGCCATAATGTACTTAAGTACAAACATACGTCTGTAAATTTACAGCTACATAACTTTTATGTCACTGCAGGTATCTGTACTTTCTTTCTACTTTTCAGCACATTTTTGTGCTGAAATTCAGAATTTAAACAAACTGAAATGTATACATTAAATTCACTACAAACATTTGAAAATGGAATTGCATTTGTACAGTTTCTACTGCACATTTCCATATTAGTACTGCTACATTTAATGCTTTAACACTTCTTAAAATGTGTGTGAAATATATTTACTTTATAATTTAAGTACATTTTATTATCATTATTTATTAATTTATTACTTTTCCTTAAGCAGATTTCAGTCATGTTTTTTATCCCTTCTCTTCATCCTTCATCCACTACTGAAAGCATGTAAACACAACTGTCTGGACTATTGTAGACAGTTGTTTCTCTGTGATGATGCAACTTCAGACTGAGAAAATGGACTAAGTGGGCGAGGCCAACAGTCTAAACTAAAACATGTTCTTTGTGCTTCAGAATTGGGCACAGGGCCTTTGACAACTTACCTTGGGAAATAAAGGCTCAAAATGTGTAACTGCTTCAGTCTCCACAGCTCCTGTCGAGTGGAAACCAGGCCTACAAGTCTCAATCTTATCATGATTGTGTCTGTCCGGTTAGTGCTGGCTTTCTCTCCTCTTTCTTTCTCGCTTTCTCTCACTCTCTAGTCTCACATATCTGCTGCCATCACCTCTCCTCTCACCTCCCTCTGAGATCTTCAAGTTCCCTGCTCTGATCAAGCTGAGAAAATGACAATAGGTCCTGGTTCTCTGGGTGTACAATAGGAGGCACAATGCATGCCTGTACATGCCTGCATAACATAACTGCAGTCTGTTTCATTCATGCAAGTTCAAAAGTGTAATTTGTGGAGTTTTTCTTAAGCAACTGTATGTAAGATTTAGATTTAAAATTCCATAAAAAATAACCTGTGTCCCAGATATGAGATAAACATCTTGCAGCTAAAATGCAGCTTTTACTGAAAACAAGTGCAATGTTGATTTATTCTTAATTACAAAATATTATAATTTGATGTTGTGGTTTTCAGGATGTTTACTCAATCAGAAAGCAAAATGAGCCTCACATGACTCTCTCATTTGGGCTGCTAGTTTCAATGCTAAAATCCAGTTGGTTTAAACTTAAAATGCCTCTCTCTGATCTGAATCAATCATGATTCAGTGCTAGTGCAACCTCTGCAGCTCAGTGAGTGAATTCTGGAGGTTCTGAGCTATAGTCTGTCCTTATACTGAGAATATGGGAAGTACCACAGGCAAAATAATTAAAGTAGGTCATGAGGAATATGTCTTACATGTTAATATAAGCACGCAGCAGTAATGAACGGCATTTGTTGGCACAAATTCTCTCAAATCCTCAATTCTGTTGCCCTTGGCTGACTATTTGACCTAGGGCAGAACAATTTGGGATAAATATCTATTTGCAATTTTCCTGACAAGCATTGCCATCATGATTATATTTTATGCTTTAATAATGGGATTCTGTTCAAAGTTCAAATTTTTAACGCCTCCGGAGGGATTGACAAAAAGACTGAAATATGAACTGAAAAACTTACGAAAAATCGCATTTCAGAACATGTTTTTACAGGTCTAAACAACAGGGTTAGCGGTTTTAATGCAGGATAACGCAGATTTGTGGAGGAAATTATTGTACTTCATACATGGCAGCCTTTGCAGTTTGCTAATTGTGTCTATTAAAATTGAGGTTTTAACATTTTAACATTCCTTCATCAAAAAAACATGCTTAATAAGGTTTTAGATATCATCCATCCATGTTTCAATAAATTAGTGATCTCTCCTGGGCCCTATCTGAACCCTCCTTATTGTCAGCTGTAAGAGTCTGTGCAATGCTCCACCCACAAGCCTACGTCATCCGTGATGCCACATGACAATCCTCCATAAATATACACAAACATGATACAAAACTGTACATAACAACTTGATAAACCTGATGCAAGTGTGCAGTAGTTTCATGAGCTTCATGAATACTGACTGTGTTGTGATGGCACTCTGAAGGGAGAATGACTTAGCATGGTGAGCAAAAGGAGAAAAGACTCAGAGCATCAAAAGTGAAAATGAAACATGTTAATACATTGTTTTTGGTGAATACAGCATTTCCAAAACAAAAAAAAAGTAACATGTTAATCTAAATATTTTAGGTGTTAGCGGTTAATACCCAGAAAAGTGAAATACCCCCTTCTGCAGCCTTTTTGTCCATTAACATTTTGAATTGACTTTCATCTTGCAGCTAGTTTGGCCCATTTCTATGTTTCACATACCACACTCACTCAGAACATCATGTCAGTCATGTCTTGAACGTCTTTCTCTTGAGCTCTGTTGGTAATGACTTGTTTACAGCAGATGGCAGGCGCGCTCCTGCTCTGGGTGCGCTGGACAAAGGGATGCGATGCGGTGCGACGGGAGAGTGGCGGGTGCTCCCCTGACACACTGATCAATGCGCCATGATGTGACATTTTCAGCTCCACTTGCCCGCCGCACATGTCAAGACACCATCTGTGAAGCGCTCTGTCAATAGCACATAAAGTTTGTAAATATGATGTCGGCGGTGGTCCTCTTATAGATAGAGTTTTTTTTTGTTTGTTTTTTTTAATTGTCTAACTCAGAATAACAATAGTAGTTGGCAGACTGTTGTTAAACTTCCACTGTGCAACATTTCAGGCAATACCATAGACTATATACATATATATATATATATATATATATATATATATATATATATATATATATATATATATATATATATATATATATATATATATATATATATATATATATATAAGCAGACATAGCTAACCTGCTAGCCACCACGTTCCAAGTACGAAGTGAGCATGAGGCGTGATTCGACTCCATCGATTCTGCCTCTAATTCACTTTCTATTGAAAAACCATGGCTTACCTCTCTGTAGCTACTACGATCAGGCTCTTACTTTTGGCTTACTTAAAATGTCTATATTAACCCAATCTACAGGGTCCTGGTGTTTTTATTTTGCTACAGTATTTTGTTCTTAAATCAAGACATTAATAACAGGTTTGACAGCCTTGCTGAGTGCCCACTCTCTGCTAAACCAGTGGTGTGGACGGGAAGGGGCATTACCTTCAACATCCTCACTCCTGATTATGTTGTTTACATCTATTTAGTATTTTTATTGTTGAGTTTTCAGACTATGTAAAAAAAACAAAAACAAAAAAAAGGCAGTATTTGCTAATGTGTGTCTTGTGTAACCATGGTAACTGCTAAACATCCCTCCACAGACATACATGCTATCAGTATCTATCAGTTATTGTCCTTTTGGCCATTCCCCGTGTTGTTTCTGTCGCTCCATCTGCTCCTTGCGCTCTTGCTTTATCGCCTGTTGCCGTAGTGATGATGGTTATGGCTACAGCTGCCTCACATAAGCTTGTATTGAGTTCGCACATCATTCTTGGCTAATGTGGAGGCATTTGTTTATGTCAAATGGGCCCGTACAGATGGAGCTTTGAATGGCTGCACATAACTACAGTGTAAATTAAACAAACCTAGCTAGCCTCTATAACATTTTCAATTCAGACAGTTAGTTTTTCATCAAATTTCACATGTCCGTTGTGTTTTAACTCCAGTTTGGTAATCCTGGCCATTCCTTTTGGACACTGATATAGGCTACAGCTCACATTCTTGGCTCATTCAGAGCTGGTAGTCTGTTGGGAGCTGATTTGGAATGGACTAGTTTGTGTTGGAGTTTTTTTGGAGGAAAAAGGATGTGTACGACTCCAACACACACTCCGAGCTCAGCACCTACTACATTCGGAATTTGCCAGTACACCAAGTCGACTGGAACTTGTCATAATGGTTTGCTCCAGGACAGTACACATAAAATGCAGGGAAGCTTGGAAATACTCGGGTCCTTCGTGTGGCCTATTGATACTTTGCAGTGACATCATGCCGGGGGGATTCTATATGTACGTGTGTGGAGGAATGTTCATCAGTTGCCATGGTGACACAATGCACATATTAGGAAATACAGGCTAAATTAGTATGAAACTCAAAAAATAAAAAATTTGAACAGCACATTTTTCAGGAGCCTGTGATCAATACAAGCATTCATGGTCCTGTTTGGGTGTTTGATTTTCAACAAAAAGGAGAGAGTGACAAACTGAGAAACTGTTGGGTAATACTAGCTTGCTTGTGATTGTAATTTCATGGGTAAAACAACACAGCACAGACCAGTTCACCTGGTGTCAGTTCTTTTGGTCAGACAGGTGTTAAAACAAAGCTCCGATTAAAGTCGAACTCACTGTTATGCCGTAGTGTACAGTTTTGAATCATGTTCTTGTACAGGGTCTTCAACGTTTTTCAGGCCAGGGACCCCTGAACTGATGGAGAACCGGAGCAGGGACCCCCTACTATATATATGGCAAACATTTGTGTTTTATATTAAATTGGGCCTAGTGTCGTGTATAAACAGCTACTCTGTTATTGTACATTCAATACTAGGGGGGTGTTCCATTGAAGTCGCTTACAACAGGGGTCCCTGTACTGATCAGCCCAGTACTGGTCCCCGGCCAGGGGGTCATTTGATACCGGGCCGTGAAAGTGTGAACCCCCCTCCCATACACCACGCAGACAGTCCTCCTTCCCGTATGCCGTGCAGACCGTCCCCCCTCCCCTACACCGCGACTCTTAGAAGTCCAGAGCAATGGAGCAACGACATCACAGAAAATGGGCTCAAAGTCTGACTTTTTTAATGATCTGATTAAACAAGAGAGGAGCCACAGAGCGCACAGAAAAGAGTTTGATTTGGGGCACTGAACTTCTCCGGTTATAGATAAATATATAGATAGAGTTATAGAGTTATTGATATAGAGATGAGGACTGAAATTAGCAGACAACTGAGCAACCATGTAATCACTGCAAATCCTACGTAAATCCAGCATAATTGACTCTTTGCACTTGGTGGTAAACAACAAACATATAAACAACATTTAGCCTGTGTTGTTTACAGATGATAAAATTACAGTTTCGGTTGCTGCCTCATTAAAATGAATGGGATTGAATGTTATCAGTGTGCAACAATTCTAAACACATCAATCCTATAAGGATCTATTGCTGATACTGTGTAGGGACATCATGCTGGGGGTGCTCTACATGTCTCTCTACTGAATATTCAAAAGTTCCAGTGGTGACACAATGCACACAATAACAAAAAATGACAAAAATGAGAAAATAGACTACAAAATGGATTTAAACAGCACATTCTTAGGAGCCTCTGATCAATACAAGCATTCATGGTTCTGTTTAGGAGTTTGGTTTTCAACAAAAAAGTGACTAATTTCAGTTGTCAGAGGCTTGTCTGAGTGAGGAAATCATCTGGCCTGTTGTACCCTATTTTTTGGACCATAAAGCGCACTTAAAATCCTTTAATTTTTTTCAAAAATCAACAGGGCACTTTATAATCGGGCGCGCCTTATGTATTAATTCTGGTTGTGTTTACTGACCTCGAACCAATTTTATGTGGTACACGGCACTCAAAAATCTGTCAGAATGTTTTAGTACGACTTTGGTAAACTACGAAGCCGCACTGCTTGATGGATTGTCGGACGATTATGGCTACTGTAGTCAGGAGCCTCGCGGAGTAAAATCTCTGAAAAGTTTCACATGAACCATCTCCAATGCAACAGAAGCACAGAACAGACTCACCATCAGCAGCACATTCTCTGTCACAGAAAGAACACTCATAATCCACTGAGTCGTGTCCTTTAGTCCGACAGAAGATGACTGCACACTGAAAAAAATTGTCTGAGAGGGGTTGCTTAAACTGCAAACACAAATTTGACAATAACAATAACATGACTTTTTTATGATTCTCTGTCCAGCATGTTTACATCTTACAGCGGTCTCTTGATTGTGACTTGCATGTTTTAATCACGCTGAGGAAACATGACTTTATTATCATTTCTGGTGAAGCTCCTCCCTCTGGAATTCCCCTCCCCAAAACTTTGGGAGGTAAAATTAAAATGTAGCAGGATACAGTACAGAGGACACTACAGTGTGCATCCAGGAGGATTATGAGAGCTGATCTGGAGGTAAGACTTTTCAAAAAATTGTATATGCTTCTCTGGCCTAGAATGTAGTCATTGTTAAAACATGTTTGCGATGTTTTATTTGAAAACCAACTGTTTCCATGAAAAAAATTGTTAGCATCACTGATTTGAATGTGTTGCTTCCAAAGTCTCCTACAAACAAACAGTGATATCCAGAGCTCTGCTGTCGCTGTGTTCATGAATGTTATAGTTCATGTTAGTCGATTTTATTAAAATAAAAAGACTAAAGTTAAAATAAAAAGACTAAAACTAAATTTAAAAAATTTCAGAAAACGGAAAATTTGAGAAGTTTTATATAGAAATGATTTGAACAGAATTATATTGTTTTGACATATACTTCCTAGTGAACATTTATCATGTGTTTCTACAGGGTGATGTGGCACAAGGAGGACTTTATACCAGATGCCCTAACTGTTACTGAGTTTTGAGGAAGAAAAGCAGCACTCGGTGAGTATTGTTCCGGATGTACAATTCTAATGTTCACTGTGATTCTGTTCTGGTTTAAGAGAATAAAAGGTGCTTCAACTCATTTAAAAATGTACAATGCCAAGTAGATAATCGTAATGTAATCATGTGTTTTTCATGTTTCCACAGGCAGAGACCAGAGCTACTTCACTGGAAAAGTAGTCGTAATAATAGCTTACCACCACCGAGTGTGGAGTGAATGAATAATGTTCTGTAAAGCGTCTTTGAGTGTTCAGAAAAGCGTTATAAAACTGATGCATCATTATTAGTATTATTAAAAGTTTTGAGCTCCAACTAGACTGTTTTTCACTGTACCCTGTGTGTTTGATTCTGTTTAAGACAATACAAAAAATGTGGGAAACTAAAAAGCTTTTTGTATTATTTTATTTTAAAACCCTCTAAGGACATTTGATGTTGCATGTTAAAACAATTATGTAGACAGGATTAAATTATACATAAAAAATAAAACCACAAAAAGGCATATATTCATGATAAGGTAACATAAGATAAATATCTGTATTCATCATGATTTGATCACATTTCATCAACATGAAAAAGTGCTATTCATGTTCTGAGAAAATTATGTGCAGAGGGGATTGAAATAAGTTTCAAAGCCTAAACATAATTTTATTGCATGCAACTGCTTTCCATATTTTTTATTTTTTTTTGCAAATCCAGTGACCTTTTTGTTTTCAGCGCATCAGCACACAAGGAGTGAGCTGTTTTTTGTTTATTTTAGCGCTTATAGTTATGCAAATTAGCCATGTGGTTTTAATTTTCGTTTCTGTAAAATGTAAACAAATGTGCACAAAGCTGCATTAAAAAACATTATTACTCAATGTATATTTGAGTCCTCTTTGTAGGAAATAAACAAACAATTATTCAACTACATTCACATTCATAATACACATTCACCAAGACAGAGAGGCAACGCCGGGCAAGTTACGCCACAATCTGCCAATGGATCATGGGCGCCTGGACTAATGATCAGTCTCAAGTGTCGTCTGTTTGTTTTGCTTAATGCACCTTATAATCCAGTGCGCCTTATGTATGGAAATAGTTGAGAGAATTCAACATTATTGATATTACACCTTATAATCTGGTGTGCCTTATAGTCCAAAAATTACAGTGTTTTCAATAAAATCTGCGCTTTCTGGTCAGATTGTGTTTAAATAAACCTCAGATTAAGTCTGATTTGAGTAACAGAGGTTCAGATAGAGTAGTGCTTTCAGTTTCAGTCAGCATCACACCCCCAGGGAATATCTGCAAAGTGTCAATAGTATATATTTTAGTTTAACCCTGGTTTATTCTGTTAAATCCTGGTTCATTCTTACTTTGACCTATGTAATTTAATTTCACTACAAGCTCTCTTTTCAGTTTGGACAATTTCTCTCTGTGATTAGTTTGTAGATAAAAAGAGTTCTCACATTGGCATCTGTCATATAAATAAGTCTTTTGAACGGCTCTTTGAAATGAACAGATCCTAAAGATTTAGAGCAGCAAGTCCCATTTGAACTAACCATGTGTTTCTCTGATCGCGTAATCTGCCTGGCCATTATTCGAAATAGTGGAGACAGAAAATGTAAAGTATTGCCAAGGCGTGTGGTTTTTGACTGGCCAGGCAATGGGGGTAAATGAGATGGAGAAACAACTAGAACTGGTTAGCTCTGAAAAGTCAATTTAGCATAATAGATCTGCTTTAAAAGTTCTCAAAATGGCATCCTCAATCCATTACTTACATTTAACACTATTTCAATAATCTGACAGAAATAAGATGATGGTAATTTTTTGGCGCGCATGCGAACGTGGCCGGTGACACCTTGTGTTTTGGTGAAGAGGTGAGAGTGGAAAGTGCCCCTGCCCACAGCCCAGTTTTCAAGCAGGGCTGTGGGTTTGGGTTGTGATTGAAGCGTGGACACCACAGGGCGGGTCTGTGCAGGCAGCTGGGGCCTGGATCCAAGCTCTGAGCAATAGTGCCTCCTCCTGCTTCTCTCAGGAATGACACCCAAGGATCATGACAAACAATGTAATTTCAGTAAATTAAAGGTGCATTGTGTAACTTTTCTGGTGGAGGATCCGTCAGATGCTTCATCTGCAATGTTTCTATCTTCATGGAAACCAAACCAGACCAAGTTACAGGTCAGATCTGTGGAGAAGTCAGTCAGAATGTTTTTCTAAGTATTTTTGAGCTATAAAACCACTTGTAATTGAATTACATGTAAGGTAAGGCAGTTTAATGTCATACTAAATATATATACAGTGGTCCCTTGTTTATCACGGGGTTTACGTTCTAAAAATAACCCGTGACAGGAGAAATCCAAGTAGTCAACTTTATATTTTACAATTATTTTATCTGTTTTAAGGCTGTAAAACCCCTCACCACACACTTTATACATTTTTTCTCAAACAAAAGTTACAACCCTTTTTACATCCTTCTTAAAACTTATTGTTGCTGTCGTCCTTTTGTTATTTTCCTTCTTTATATAACGAACCAAAGATTCATTTAGTCTGTAATAGAGCCCTACAGCGCAAAGTCCTGCAAACATACAGCACTTCAGAATCACACTGCTAGAGATCCAACATGTATGTAAATTTGTCAAACACATTATGTACTGTGCAGGAGACATGGCACGGAGGAGATTGATTGACAATGGTCTGCAGTCCCTTAGCCAATCAGGACGCAGGGGCAGGAACACAATGCACGTTCATACGAAAAAATTTATAAATAAAAAATCATGCAAAATTGCATTTAAAAAATCCATGAAACAGCGAAACTGCAAAAGGTGAACCACGTAAGAGTGAGGGACAACTGTAATATATATAATTATACCTTTCATAGTTTTGTATGTCAGATTGCATTAAAAATAAATAAATAAATAAATAAAACTTTTTATTCAGATGTTGTGGCCACACTGCAGTTCACATTCTCATCTCACAGCACAAAGATCCCAGGTTTGATTGACTACTGGGCACTCTCTATTAGCCTGATTCATCAGCCAGTTTCACTTTGTGGAAACAATCTGACCTCGCAGCATTAGGATTAGTTCGCTTGACGGTAGGTGGGTACTTTTTAATTCAACCAATCACTGCTATTTGGTCGTGATGTATGTAATGCGCCAAATCCCATAGGAAGAAGGGCAATAACATCTTTCTCCTTGATAAAATTCACCAACCATTCTCTTTGTTCCGGCTTTAAATCCTCGATCTCGAGAATCGTTGCCAACACAGAATGTCTGTCTTAGTCTACATCCATCTCGACGCTTTGTTTACTGTTGTGCTGTACCACAAAAGGGACCCAGACAGGCTCTTGAGTTTGACATCATGGCTTTACAGCTCTTCACTGAAAAATTAACAAAAATTAACATATTTCCCATGAATGCACAGTTGGGCTAGTATTTTGTGTATTTACTGTCATTATTAAAAAAAATAATTATACCAATAGACTTTTAGGAGCTTTCAATCAAGTTATCATATTTTTCCCTCATCAAAGACACGCCTGAAGAGGTTTCATTAATGCATGTTTGACTTGTCTGTTGAGATTCTTTTTTTTTTTTTCAGACTAAGATTTTGTTTTCATATCTGACAATTTCGACTGCTCCATCGACACAAAGACAGCACCAAATCTTGAGTAAATCAGCTGACTGGACACGGCACAGCAACATCATGTGACCACTCAGGAAGAACACTAGTGAGCAGTCGAAACTGTCAAGTATGAAAACAAACTCTTGGTCTGTAAAAAGAACCCACAGAAGCCAGGAGGGCTCATAACAAACACAAACTCTGCAACAAATACAAACGCGACAACACAAATGCGAATGCCACAGCAGACCAATAAAAGTCACAACGGAAGTGAACCCGGGACTCTATTTTAATGCAAACGCTGCAACAAATACAAACGCGACAGCGCAAATACAAATGCCACAACACAACAAAAAGCCACAACAAATCAATAAGCCATAACGGATGTGTGAACTGAAGTGGAACTCTATTTTCCGACGGACCAAGCGACGGTCACACAGTGACACTGATCCTGGCCACAAATACAATTTCTTTTACTTACGTTTCTTACTTTGTTCACTTCTCTGTTCCTTTACTTTTCAAATTCTTGTTTTTCTTCAACTTTTCCCATTCTCTTCTCACTTGATCCTTTAACACTTTGTTTGGTCTGTCGGAAAATAGAGGACCTCTGTCACTTCCGTTGGGGCTTTTTGTTGTGTTATCACCTTTAAGAACCTAATACCATAAAACATGTTTGAGTAATTTAGCCATGTTTACCAGGCCTATGTCAGCATGAGTGAATGAAACAAAACACAACACCATGTCTGTTTTTGATGAGGAAACATTGCAACATAGATCAGAAAATAGCATAATATGGGGTATTAAAATCTGATCACCATGTTACCTTTTATTATTTAGCAAATTCTATATTTGCCAAAAACAATGTATTAACATGTTTAATAAGATTCTGTTTCATTTTTCTCACTTTGCTCAGTCACTCTGCTTTCAGAGCGTGAGTACAACACAATCAGCGTGCATCCCGCTAATGAAACTACTGCACATCGCGTCAGGTTTGTCAAGTTGTTATGTATCATTTTGTCTCTGACTTTTTGTACTGCTAACCAGAAGGAGGGTTCGAATAGTGCCAAGGAGAGATCACTAGATACCTCAAACATGCATGCATCGATTTTAGGGGGCAGGAGTGCTACTTGGATGTACAGAGATTGTGCAAAATTTTCCTTTTTGTGCTCTTCAGTGTAGGGTCCAGTATCAAATACAAAGTTGAAAAAACAGATACTCAGAAAGTATAAAATAATTAAAAGCCCAAAGTTAAAATCATGTCACCGTGTTTGGGCCCTTTCGCCTTCATCAGGGCAAACTCAAACAATAACGTAATATAACCTCTTTAAAGGTGCTTTGTGTAACTTTTCTGGTGGCAATTCTCATGGCAGGAAATGAAGTTGTTATAAGTAAGTAAGTTAGTTTTTTTCACAGGGTAATTTGAGTGACATATATAAATATATATATTATAATGTTCCCGTGGTCAGAACATGATGAAAGGAACTGCTATAGTCTAAGAAAAGAAACCCTATGAAAACTGTACAGGTACATGAAGTCAGGCAGGTTGAATGTAAAGCTGAACTTTTTCTTTTCTTTTCTTTTCACTTTAAAGATCTTCAGCTTAAACTTTCTTATTTGATAATTTAACCGGTGAATGACAAAAATGATCATTTATTTCTCAAGAATGCACAGTTGGGCTAGTAAACACGACAACACAAATGGAAATGCCACAACAATGGACGCGACCGCAGGACTCGATTTTAACTAACATGCACAAAAAGCTGATCAGACCTGATCAAGCCGAGCTCAACATCTGGAGGTGGATCTACGAGTGCTTGAATTTAAAAGGCCGCGTATAACACTTTATTTTTCTGTGTTTTTTCTATGTTATAATGTTGTTTTTTTAATGTTGTTTTTGTCTCATTCACACATGTTTAACACACAAGCCCGGCATATTAAGGGTGGAGTTTTTTTCCCCAGCGGAAAACACTCTGATCCACCTTCTGATGACATGTGGTAATACAGGAAGTACTCCACTTTTAAACTTCATACACTTTGACAATAATCATTTGAATGATTTCAGCCCTGAAATTTCCTGTCTCTACTGAATTAAAGGTAAAAGGAGCTGTTAACCCCTTAATGCCTGAATTTATAAAAAAAAAAAAAAAAAAAGTTTTGTGTGTGTTTTTGCCTTTAAGTAGATGGTAAATTAAGTTTATTAATTTATTAATTTATTAATTAGATTATTAATTTGACTGATGAACAGAAACTTGGGTATGTTGCAAATTTGCGACAGCTAGAAACAAATGGTTGCCAAAGGTTACTAGGAAGGTACTACACATGCGCTAACCAACGTAGGGGGGCATGTAACCACTGTCTCGGCTTATATCTTGACCCCAACGATTTGTTGCATATTTGTGACACTCGGTGTTAAAGGGCTAATTTCAAATCTACTGCTTCATGACGTCACAAGGTGGAACAGAGCATTTTGAGCTTTGGAGATGTAGACAGACGAATAATAAAGGATTACTTAAACATGTGTGAAGAAAACAAAACACAACTCCAGGTCTGTTTTTGAGGAGGTAGCTTTCTCACATACAAATAAAAACAGTCCAGTCAACTGCATTATCTGCAGTTACTCTCATGGATCGATGAAGTTCGTCTAAGTGTAAGACTAAGAACACAGGTTTGCACAGATAAGTCACTTGTCCCCAGCAGACAGCCTGGACCTGTCACATGGAAACTAGATTTGCATGGAGTGCAACACTTTCAACCATAGGCCATTAATTTAACTTTTCCCCAAGTGTTTGAGCAACATTTGCCTTGGCCCAGTATAGATATATTGTGTAAGCAGCTGCTGAGGTCAAAATAACTACACTGTCTACTGTCTTCATATAATCATAGAGTCTTTTATTGTCCAATAATCAGGAACTGTGCACTAGCATTCTAGTTGTAAACTTTACTGTAACTGCAAATCTCCGCTCCCGCGTCTGAGAATTGTGAAAAGAGCTGATAAACTCATTGCAATAAATAATTAGGATGCTCAGAATGTACTGATACTTTGCAGCTGATGTCAACATAAACTAAAGGTGCTGCTCTGTCTGAAGCTCTGTGAAGTTAGACTTTAATCTGAATTTTGTTTTACCACAATCTGACCAAAAAGAGCTGACTTAATTGAAATTACAACAGGTGAGCTGAGTTGTGCTCTTAAAAAAGTCTCTCACATGGTAAATTACAGCCTTAAGCAGTTTTTCAGTTAGTCACTCACTTTTTTGTTGAAAATCAAACACCTAAACTGGACCTTAAACACTCACAGGCTCCTGAAAATGTGCACTTTAAATCCATTTTGTATTTTTTACAGACAATCTTAAAACTGCATTGCCTGTGTTTGCTAATATATTTATGACAGTGGAGTCACAGTAATTGACTTTCAATAAAGTGATGCAAATGTAATTGATGTATGGACATTTTTATTCTTTTTATAAAAGCTAAAAAAAAGTGAAACATTGTTTGCGAAGTTTGTTTGCCATGGGTCAGGGCCTTGGTGGTGGGTTGTGTGAGGTCGGAAGCACCACTTTGGAGTCGATTGGCCTCGCTGTAAAGCACAAGCAGCGAGGAATTAGCAAGTCCTGAAAGCCAAGAATGGATAAATGTGGAGGTACAAGTGTAAAACTTGCCGATGGTGGCGAGCGGCTTGGAGCGGCTTGGAGCGGCTTGGAGCGGTTTGGAGCGGCTTGGAGCGGCTTGGAGCGGCTTGGAGCGGCTTGGAGCGGCTTGGAGCGGATGTGGTGACGTCTTCCGGGTGGTGTCTGCCAAAAGCCCTCCAAAGGATCTCACCCGGCCTATATTGGTTCTGGGTGGGAACTTTGAAAAGTGGAGAGTTGCTTGTTTTCCAAAAATGTATATTTTTTATATTCTGAGGGAAATGGCATGGATTGGATGTTTATATTTTTATTAATATGTGTGTATTATATGTGAATATTTATTTTAGGGTATGAATTATGTCATATCGTAAAAGGGGTAGGACTCACCCTGAGTTCAATTATCCTTCCGAATCAGTTTTCTTAAGAAGTTGCCTAGCAACATGTTTGACACACCCGTTTTCTTGGGAAGGCCTGACTCAGACTGCAGTGGCGAAAAGTGGACCAAGCAAGGAATGAGAATCCAAGATGGCTGCACTTACTGCGACGTGTAAATATGAAGTGTTTTCATTGTGTTTGGACACTTTGGTGGTTTAAATGACAGTTTCAGTTACTCGTATCACTGCAGTACCTTACCATGTCCATATCACTGCCTGTGGGTTTGGTAGTCGGTGTTGTGGTGAGGTCAGTATTGACAAATACTCGATTTATTGAGCATTAACATCTTTAAGGTTGTAACGGAAGAGAAATAATAACATAAAACACACAAAACATAATAACACGCTTCAAGCTCGGACGTAACGTCAAATTCGAGATCCAAGTGGGAGTTGGAAGATAATCAAACGCAGCGTAACTGGTCATCTGAATTTTTGGTAGTGGCCAGCCAATGGGAGGCTGTGGGCCCTTTTAAAAGTGGGACCAATTTTGTAGTCCTGATCATGTTGTTTGCTCCATGTTGTTAGAATAAAAGCTTCATGTAAATAAACCAACTTGGGCTGTCGTTCATACACTGATGCCTCCAAGACTGCTCGGCCACCCATAGTATTCATGGTGTATGGTACTGAACATTCCACCATAGAGATATATGTAAAGCACCCCAAGTGTGATGTCACTGCAAAGTATCAATACGGTAAGTGAAGATTAATTTTGGACCACTGCAAACTGTTTAAAATGAACAAGAACTGTATTTCCTGATTTTTAACACAACATTTTAACTCTTAAGATTTGTTATTAAATGAGTTCTGTTATTTGAGTACAATTCCTGTCTACTCTGAATATGAGAATGAAGAGATTGCGACACTAACACGTGTTGGCGTGATTTCCCCGGCTTTGTTCAGACCTCAGCGAAGGAGTTGGCAATGCTGCGCAGTTAGTACAACACGGCGCTCTCAGGTTAACAAGGCGTTCGGGGTCCCTCGGAGGAATGGGCGCTGTGCCGGAGCAGAGGTGAATGCTGACGCGCCGGATTGAGACATACATTGGAGACAGAGGTGAGAGGGCCAGATGTCTGCGTTTGATGTGAAGTGTGTCGTCGTCTCCACAAGTAACTGCATCAAAGAGAGTGTGCATTTTAATGACAACATATCTGATGCTTTGTTATGTTTTTCCCCTGAGTAACACGTCGGCACTGACTGAAGTGGACCCAACAAAGTCACTGTAATACATTATGTTTGAAGAGCAGGTATTATGCAGAATTGACTTTTTTTGACCTTTCCACTGTGTTATGACTTTGTTCCTTCATCAAAAACATGCCTGACGCACTTTAGATGTCATCCATGCATGTTTGAGTAATTTTACAATCTGTTCCAGGTACTATTAGAACTTTCCGTATGGCTAGTAGTACAAGCCTGCACAGTGGAGAAACAACCCTTATCCCAACATTCCGTCATTTCAATAACCCTCCATTCTGACAAAACTAAAACAGGACTAAAACCAGGACTAAAATTAGGACTAAAACCAGGTCTAAACCAGGTCTAAACCAGGACTAAACCAAGACTAAAATGAGGTCTAAACCAGGACTGAAATCAGGATTAAAGCCAGGTCTAGTTCTGGTTTAGACCTAGTTTAGTCCTGGTTAAGTCCTAGTTTAGTCCTAGTTTAGACCTGGTTTAGTCCTGGTTAAGTCCTGGTTTAGATCTGGTCCAGTTCTGGTTTAGTCCTGGTTTAGACCTGGCCCAGTCCTGATGTAGTCCTGGCGATCGGCTCAGCGGTTGCGTCGCGTATATATTAATGCTAATGACACTGGTTTAGTCCTGGTTTAGACCTTTTTAAATCCTGGTTTAGACCTGGATTAGTCCAGGTTCAGTCCTGGTTTAGTCCTGGTTCAGTCCTGGTTTAGTCCTGGTTCAGTTCTGGTATAGTCCTGGTCCAGTCCTGGCTCGTGCGGAGCAGGTTAGGATTTCAGGGCATGTTGCCATAGAAATCTACCCCAATTCATAGTTTGCAATGACATTACGCTGGGGGTGTTCTACATGAATCTCCACAGTGCAATGATGAGCTGTTACCATGGTAGCACAATGCACACATCAGCAGACACTGTCAAAAAAAAGCTTTTAAGACAGATGAAAATTTAAGATAGAAACAGCACATTTTCAGGAGTCATGTTTAGGAGTTTGATTTTCAACAAAAATAGTGAGAGTGACTGAAAAACTGCTCGCTCGTGACTGTAATTTTATGTGAGAGAGACTTGCACAAATCATCTCACCTGCTGTAGTTCCAACTCAGTCAGCGCTTTTGAGATAAACAGTATTAAAATGAAGATCCGAATAAAGTCTAATGAACCTTCAGACAGAGCAAAGCCTCTAGTTAGCATCACACCCCCAGGGAATGTTGACAACTAAAGCTGTGAAATATCAAAAGAAAGTGATCTGGCTTTGCACCACCACCAAACCAGAGTTAACCCCAAAGTGATCTCGCTATCCAGTGTGGTAGTACAGACCTTGGGGATTGCTTTTAGCTTCTTTCATGCTAGTTTCAGTCATCCTCTGTAACATGTCCTTTGCCTTTGAACCTCATAAAACATGCGGTTTGAATTTCCCCAGAAACTTTCCATGTTGGGGCATGCTTGTTTACATAATTCCCTATATCCAAGCTGGAAAATATATGGTGTGATATATGGTCGTTATTTTAAGTTCTAAAACAGGGGTGGGCAAACTTTTTGGCTCGGGGGCCACAAAGGGTTCTAAAATTAGACTGAAGGGCTGGACAGGACCAGATGGATGGAGTGGAGAGAAAAAAATACATGGGATATGTAGAAAACCTGTGCTTGAATTTCAATTGAAAGTCACTTCAAAGCATTACAACAAAATATCTGTCTTTCTAAAACACTGAAAATTTATATATAATAATAATAATAATAATAATAATCATAATATTACTAACAGTTTCTATTTAAAAGCACTGAAAAGTTCTGTTCTCCTTCAGGATATTATCATCATCACTCTCCTCCTGAGTGTCTTTATTTCAAAAACAGTAGAAGACGCAGATCTACTTCTGTTCAATGTGTGTCCTCAGAGCCAAAACTCAACAATGACCAACACAAGGACAGAACAGTGCCAGCATGCCAGTCTGCGAGCAACATGTTATATTTGATCTGGTGCGCATTGTTTATTATGAGTGCGTATACATGCACATCAGTATCCCGGTTACGATCGGGTTTTTTTGAGTCATGGTGCATGTATACACTCTATCCCGGTTACAAGAATGTAAAGTTGAGTGCGAATGCGTCCAAAAGACAAATATTTCCGAAATACTTTCAGGGACAGAATCTAGTTGTAGCCATCACCATACTTTCTTTAGTTTACCTACCTAAACTGGAATTCTCACTGACAACCAAAATGTATGATTGCAACACAGCTCTGTACAAGCTTAGGCAAAACCAAATGTTAAGGGCCCAATCGAACCTCTACCCACAAACACGCTCCATGATGTGTTAACAGCCTAGTATCATTGCAATTGAATTTACACTCACATAGAACATACTCTGGGGACTTCCGGTTGGCAGCGGAGCAACATGGCTGACTAATTCCTGAGCTCCTCAGGGCAGAGCAGTTTTCCCCCTTAAATTCAAGTTCTACGGTTACTAATATCTTTGAAAGCATGCGCGGGGGGACCAAGAAAAAGGTAAAAAAGATGCATGAACCTAAAGAACAGTCAAACTCGGAGGAACAAGACGAGGCACATGCTAACACGGATGAAGAAGATGGCGAGGCAACTGAGACAGAGTCACTTCACGAGGGCATTAAAAATATCAGCAAACAGATCAGGGTCCTCTGAACAGAGCTGAAAGCAGACTTTAACAAATTCAAAGATGATTTCAGACACGAGTTGAAAGAAGACCTTAACAAACTAAAAGAAGAAACTAACCAGCAGCTAATGGCTAACAAGCTAGTGGTGCAGAACCACGACAAGCGTCTGGACGAAGTTGAGAATCGAGTACAGGGGCTTGAAACTTGGGCTGCGACGGCTTACAGCGCTCTCAGACAGTCCATAGAGGAGCAGAAAAAGCTAACAGAGAAGCTGGAGGACTCCCTATCGAGGGCAAGGAGAACCAACATGCGCATATACGGGGCCCGAGAGGGGGGTCGAGGGAAGTTCGGTTATCAATTTTGTTCAAAAGCTTATTCGATCTGAGCGCCTCATTGATGACAGCGTGGACCTGCAAATACAACGAGCTCATCGCTCTCTGGGTCCCATGCTGAGTGCCGACGCTCCCCCCAGGTCCATCATCGTAAACTTTCTGCAGTTTAAAACTAAAGAGACTGTCCTGAGAAACGCCTGGCAGAAGAAGATTTTCCTGTTAGATAAGCCCCTCGCCTTTGACCATGATTACAGTGCGGCAGTGGTGCATCAGCGTCGTGCTTATAAAGATGTGAAGAGCGCGCTGAAGCAAAAAGGCATTAGATTCCAATCGCCATTCACCAAACTGCGCATTCACTGGGACACAGGCCCCCAGATCTACCACAGCCCAGCGGAAGCGGTCCGTGATTTGCAACGGAGAGGATTCACTGTTGAAGAACTGTTGAAGGAGCGCGGAGGATTCAACGCCGCAGCCTTACTGGATCAGCTGGAACACACGTCACCATGGCAACCCGTGATCTGGTGAAGTGACAGCGGAGCCATCCAACGAGTGCGCGACCGACTTCAAGAGTTTCAACATAGACCGGTGTACCTCCATACACCGGAGCTAAAGGTACTGTCCGTCTCTAAATAGACCCAATTATTTTCCTCAAGTTACTGTTCATGCTTTGTTTAATTGCTCTGCATTGGGGTTGCTAATAACGCACACTGGAATGAGTGAAGCTCAATTTGAGTTATTCGCTGATTCTAGGAGGGGGCCCTCCATAAATGCGAGGCCTTCCCCCTCATATGTTTTTGGGAACAAAACCCAGAGTGTATTTCGAATACCTCATTTTGGAAGTCATACAGTTGTGACATTTAGAAATGTTATTAGTACTAGTTCATTTGTTTATTGGTTTGTTATAGTTTCTTTTGGTTTCATGTTTCTGAGGTTTGTGGAGGTGGAGGAGCATAATCTTTCTTTGTTTCTTAATGTCTCAAAAACTTGAAGTAATGTCACTTAATGTTAACGGTCTGGGCAATCCAATCAAAAGAGCAAGGGTAATGACGAAATTAAAAAAAGAGAATAAGCACGTTATCTTCCTTCAGGAAACTCATTTGTCACCACAAGAGAATGAGAAATTGCACAAATTTGGTTATAGGAAAATCTATTACAGCTCTCATGTCCATAGTCATAAAAGAGGAGTGGCAATTCTTATCTCAAACTCTTTGACATTTGAACTCCTTAAAGAAACTAAAGACAAAGAAGGGCGCTATATAATAGTGAAGGGTAAGGTCGCAAATAACATATTAACCCTAGCCTGCGTGTATGCACCACCAAATAGTGATAAATCCTTTTTTAAAGAGCTGTTTGATGTTATTTCAATGGAAACAGAAGGAATTGGTATTTATGGTGGAGATTTTAATTTGATACTGGATTGTAATTTGATACTGGATTGTAATCTGGGATGAGATAAAACAAGACATGAACACATTTATTAAAGAAAATGATAATGGAGAAGTGAACCCAATAATGCTTTGGGACTCAATGAAGGCTGTTCTCCGCGAAAAATGTATTGCAAAAACTATCCATCTTAAACGAGTTAGACTAGAAAAATATAAAAAACTGACGAATTCCTTGAAAGTGTTGGAACATAAATTTAAAACTAAAAATGACTCTAATGTACAAAATCAGATTGTGAAAGTAACAATTCAAATAGAGGAACTACTGAATGATGAGGTTGAGAAAAAGGCAAGATATCTCAAACAAAATTATTATGAACTTGGCCCTAAATCTGCAAAATTACTGGCTCGAAAACTACGAAAACAACAGACTGACGCTGCAATTTATAGAATTAAGAATCCTATAACTCAGAAGGTGGAAACTAAACCTGAAATCATAGGGAAAATTCTTAAAGAATATTATCAGAGGCTCTATTCACAAGAAGGGACAGTAGATAAACAGTGGATCAGAGATTTCTTATATTCACTAGACCTGCCCAGTATCGGGGAGATCCAAAACAAAATGATAACCAAAGAAATCACAATGGAGGAATTGAATAAGGCCATTGGAAGACTGAAGGCCAACAAAACTCCAGGTGGGGACATGTTTCCAGTGGAGTGGTACCGAAAATTTTGTGAAAAACTAAACCCAATATTATTAAGATCTCTTAACTGGACATTAAAGGAGGGACAGGTTCCCCCATCCTGGAATGATGCAATTGTATCTTTAATACCTAAGGCTGGGAAGGACAGAGAGAAGTGCTCCAATTTTAGGCCAATTTCAATTTTAAATATAGATTACAAATTATATACCTCAATTATTGCCAGAAGGTTAGAATCATTCATTACAGAGTTGATTGATGAGGATCAATGTTTATTCATGCCAGGTAGACAAACCCAAGACATTATTAGGAGAACACTCCATATACTCCATAAAATACAAAGCAGTAATCTTAGCGCGGCCCTCATAAGTTTGGACGCGGAAAAGGCCTTCGATAGGGTGGGATGGGAATTCTTATACCAGATGTTAGAAAGATTTGGATTTTACCAAAACTCTATAAAAATCATTAAGACAATTTATCAAGGTCCTACAGCTAGAATAAAAGTAAATGGATCTCTGTCAGACCGCTTCTGCCTTAGTAGAGGAACCAGGCAGGGCTGTGGGTTAAGCCCCACCCTCTTCGCTCTGTACACTGAGCCATTAGCTCAGGCAATTCGGCAAGAGGATGGAATAAAAGGTATACTCATTCAGGAAAATGAACACAAAATTAGCCTGTTTGCTGATGATGTCATTATACATGAGAGACCTGGACATTCTCTCCCAAAGCTTTTGGAAGTAATAAGAAAATTCCATGAATGTTCTGGATACAAGTTGATCATCGATAAGACTCAACTGATCAAATTCAATTACTCACCTAGTGAGGAAATTCAAAAGGAATTTAATGTTAATTGGAGAACAAAATCTATAAAATATCTGGGTGTGAATATTCCAAAACGACCCGAGTCACTCTCCAAAATAAATTATGACCCTCTGACTGACACTATCAGAAACGACTTGGGCAGATGGTCAACTTACCCACTAGATTTTAGTAGCAGGATAAGCGTAATTAAAATGAATATACTCCCTAGGTTACTATACTTATTTCAATCCCTCCCAATAGAAATTCATGCTCAGCAATTTGCAGTTTGGGATAAAATGGTATCAAGATTCATATGGGGTGGAAAAAAAGCAAGAATACGTTTTTCCACTTTGCAGCTGCCCAAAAATAGAGGTGGAATGGCTCTGCCAAACTTAAAACTATACTTTCAAGCTGCACAAGTGCGCCCTCTAGTTCTCTGGTGTGATAATTCATACTCTGCGGGGTGGAAGAACATTGAGACCAACATACAGGGCTATGCTGTCCAAACTTTGCTAAGAGAGGACAGTATACCTGACACAATTAAAACTAAACTTAACCCAGTAACCATATTTTCTTTGGAAATGTGGTTCTCTCTAATGAAACAATTAGACCTAAAGAATAGTCAGAGGATGTTGAGATGGATAGCCCTAGACAAGGACTTTAGGCCCGGGATATATGACTCTGTTTTCAAACAATGGATGGCCAGGGGTTTAACAGCTCTTTGCCTGATTATCAAAAATGAGGAGGTAAAGAGCTTTCAGGAGTTGAAAAATTAATTTAATCTAAACAATCAGGACTTCTTCAGATACCTACAATTAAGGGATTATTACAACACAGACATTAAGAAGAGGTCTTTGGGCAAGGTCAATCCAATTATTGAAATAATGTGTGGTGCCTATCATAATAAAAGCAGTAAGATTGTGTCAAAACTTTATGATGGTTTGATGGAGAATCTGAATGTGTCTTCACTATATGTGAAAACAAAGTGGGAACAGGAGTTAAGAATATTGATTACAGAAGATCATTGGTATCAAATGTGTAAATCACTCCAAACTTGTACAAGTTCACAGCAGTGGCGGGAATTTAATTGGAAATGCTTGATAAGATTCTTCATCACACCCCATATTAAAAGTAAACATCTTGGAGGAACTGTGGTCACTTGGATGCAAACCACTCACACATCTTTTGGACTTGCCCGAAGATCCAAGTCTTCTGGTTGGAAATCAACAAACTGCTTCAAAAAGTCCTGGGATACAACATTCCCAAGGAATGCACTGTTATGTACTTGGGAGACATGGCAGATTATGTACAAAAGGAGGACGTTTATCTAACAAAGATTTTATTGACGGCAGCTAGAAAGGCAATTACAAAACTTTGGCTTAACCCGGTTGCTCCAAATCAACGACAATGGATAAACATTGTAGAGAATATTCACCTCATGGAAAAGTTAACTAATAACATCAGATTGAAGGCCACTAAATTTAAGAAGCTCTGGGGGAAGTGGATTTCATTTAGGAGCTATGGAATTTGAATAATCTTTTATGACACTGAAATTATAATGTTGGTCAACGCATGTTTTTCTTTGCACTGGTAATACTCCTCTATAATATTTTCTATTAAAAAGCAAATAAAAATAAAGTTGCAAAAAAAAAAAAAAAAAAAAAAAAAAAAAAGAACATACTCTGCACTACACCATGTGAAAAGCTTCAGATTGCATGAGAGATGAACAGGAACTACTTCACTATACACCATAGGCAAGAGTAAATCCAGCACACCAAATTACAGACATAAGTGCTAGTACATGTCAAGACTAGCTCATCAAGGATAGTCAGACACTTCAGACATTCCATGTAGAAAGCTTCTTGACACAGTGTCTGTAAGTCTCTTGACACTGCTTTTAACTTAGTCAAATAGGAAACAGTGCAGCTTTATGTCTTGAACACTTCTTCCTCACTCATGGTCCAAATATGCTGCCCGAAAATGTTATTAACTAGTCCGAAAGAACACTTTCCCATAAAGCATTGCAGTCAACATAATACGCCGCACCTCAATGTATATGTAGTGTGCCATCTACTGGGAAACGCCAGAAATGCAGGAAAAATAAAACATCAACTAGGTTTATTACTGTAATTTACTCAAGTTCGGTGGGCCGAATTAAAAGGTTTAAAGGGCCACATATGGACTCCGGGCCATAGTTTGCCCACCTTTGGGTTAGACCCAGAATGTAAATTGTCAATTCATTGTATTTAAACTTTTTTTGCCCAAACCTAGAGCCACATTACCACATGACTTACATTTACCATCTAGTCCTATATCCCTCTGACTCTAATCACGTCACTTTGAAAAACTCATTTGTGAATCCAAATATAGTCCGATTCGTCATAGATTAATTTAGCGGTTGCGTAAGACATGTCAAGTCATCCACTCTCATTCATCATTTTGTGTAGTGACCAAATGTTTGCAAAAAATGACTCAAATGGTTGTAGGAGACAGACCAATCTTACTCACCATTCAAATGTCAAACCCCACAACACACACACCACTTTGTAAGCAGCAGACCATGTAAATACCATCATTACTACTGCAAATAATAGGCTTTACGTGACCGCCGCAGCATGGGCCCGCAGCTATTGTTATCTGTGCACAAACAAAGGCGCCAGGAGGAGGTGAGAGGTCGAGGAATATCAATGCATTTGAATTGAAAAGTCTTAAGTCAGAGCGGTGGAGAGCTGCTTTAGTGAGGACGCCGTACTGAAGACTGTAGATCATTCCAGTCTGTGTAAACAACATGCACCAAGCTAATGAGGTATGTTTGTCAGAAACATTGTGCTGCAAATACAAGACTGAATAGTTAAAGAAAATGTTGTGTTACTGAAGTTGGATGTCCTAATATTCAAATTTGTTAGAATTGTAGTTTATTTTAACCTAATGGGAATATGTACTGATTAAAAGGCCCTGTTTCC
This sequence comes from Boleophthalmus pectinirostris, assembly GCF_026225935.1. NCBI lineage: Eukaryota > Metazoa > Chordata > Actinopteri > Gobiiformes > Gobiidae > Boleophthalmus > Boleophthalmus pectinirostris. Next base: position 7,154,097 of record NW_026571207.1, on the reverse strand, counting down.
TCATCGCAAACATACCCGGAATTGTGTTTTGTTTCATTTACACATGTTTAAAGCACAAACTCCGCACATTTTTAGCCATTGTTCCTCTCTTAAACCTGACCTGATGTCATGTGGTAATACAGAAAGTGCTCTACTGTGTTTTTAAACTTCACCTTCACAAGAATCATTTGAATCCTTTCAGCCCTGGAGTTGCCAATCTCTAATAAACAATAGGTTAAAGTTAGATGTTAACTTGAAAAGGTGGAATAAAGCATTTTCAGATTTAGAGATTCAACAGACTAATGATATAGGATTACTCCAACATGTGAATGAAGCACAACACAACATTGGGTATTTTTTTTTATTATAACACGGCTTAAAACTTACGAGAGTCCATTTAACACAATGCAGAATCTTTAAAGAATAATAATAATAATAATAATAATATATAATATGATATTGTTTAATGTGATGATACAGTATCAATATTGTGGGCTGCTGTATTGATTTATTGTCAAGAGTATTTTTTGGTGTATTTTACTAAATTTCCTTTTTTAGGACGCTAAAGCTTTGTTAGTCTGTTTCATCAGCCTGTTTCACTTCATGGAAACTGTCTGACCTCACAGCATTAGGATTTGTTCACTCAATGGTAGGTGGGTACTTTTTTTATGTAACCAATCGCTGCTATTTGGTCCTGACGTATATGTAATGCTCTGCAATGCTCATTAGTGTCCAAGTAATTGCCGACACAACAGCAAACAAAGCAGAGAGTGAACATGTCTGTCAGCAATCTTTTCTGTGAGAAGAACTTGCGAATTAAAGGTGCAATAAAAAATGCTAAGTTTGCATTTGAGAAAGGAAGTCCAAAGGAGGATAGCGTATGCAGTCTGCTATCGCAACTTGAGTTGGTTCAGCTCTTCAATCATTGGCCGGTGTGCGGTCTACAACTTTTGGGGTTCTTGCAAACCATCTAGTGTATTCTGATTTCTGATCTAGTCGCTGGAGAGAAATGAATGAGCGGAGGAACTAGGTGGTGCCGGCCTGGCTAAAGCTTTGTTGCTTGATTAGAGGAAGGAAACTTGTTCATGCAACACATTTGACATATTCACTGTTTTGATGATTAAAATGGGTGTTTTTCATATTAACTTTGCACAAAAAGTGGTTTAATAAAGACTTTTAAGTATCACAGCCATGATTTAGTCTTTATTATTTATTGAACTGTATTGAATCGATTTGAAATATATCATACTGAATCGAAACTGCACTGTATCGGCGTATGTATCGTATCGGCAACTTCTTAATGATACTCAGTCCTACTTAATGTGTAGTTTTATTGGCCTTTAATCATCCTCTTTAGTACTTTCATGTTTTAGATAACTATTCTTCTTATTGATTTGATGGGAATACTTAAAGATTTGGTCATTTTTTGTTTTTAAATGACAAATAAAATTAAAAAAAGACAAAAAACAATGAGACAACTGGATCTTAAAGGTCCACTGTGTAACTTTTCTGGAGAGGGTTTTTCTCTATGGAGATGGTATTGCTTTTGTGTAAATTGTCCACAGTATGTTATTAAAATAGTCTGTCTTGCATTTATTCAAGACCAAGACAAGACTAAGTCCAAGCGCTTTCAAGACAGAGACAAGACTGAGTCCAGGCACCTTCAAGACCAAAATGAGACTGAGTCCAAGCGCCTTCAAGACCAAATCAAGACCAAGTCCAAGCGCCTTCAAGACCGAGACAAGACCGAGTCCAAGCGCCTTCAAGACCGAAATGAGACCGAGACCAAGCACCTTCAAGACCGAGTCCAAACGCCTTCAAGACCGAGTCCAAGCGCCTTCAAGACCAAAATGAGACCGAGTCCAGGCGCCTTCAAGACCGATACGAGACTGAGTCCAAGTGCCTTCAAGACCAAATCAAGACCGAGTCCAAGCACCTTCAAGACCAAAATGAGACCGAGTCCAAGCACCTTCAAGACCAAAATGAGACCGAGTCCAAATGCCTTCAAGACCGAAATGAGACCAAGTCCAAACTCCTTCAAGACCAAGTCCAAGCGCCTTCAAGACCGAGACAAGACTGAGTCCAAGGGCCTTAAAGACTGAGACAAGACTGAGTCCAAGCGCCTTCAAGACCGAGACAAGACCGAGTCCAAGCGCCTTCAAGACCAAGACAAGACCAAGACTGTAAAAAATCTGTCTCGACACCAAGATCGGTCTCGAGTACCACAACACTATTAAAAAAAACACTATTCACGCTCAGTAAGTAAGAAGAAAGGCAGTAAATTGGTCCTGCAATTTGGCTTGTAAGTCTCCATGGAGATTCTCAAGTTTATGACCATACTGTGGAACATTCTAGGCACATCTCCATAGAGACAAGCGGGTGATAGACCCTCCACTGGACAGGTTGCACAGTGAACCTTTAAAGCCACAGTATGTAACTTTTAAGCCTCATATAGCTAAATATAAAACTGATTTGAGTTTATTGCATAGAAAAACTTGAAAAAATAAGCGCCCTTCCCATGAGCAAGCTACCATAAACCTGACCCTTACTTAACCTGCCACCTTTCCACAGAAATGTTTTTTCTTTTGGTAATAATTGGAACTTTCTCCGTGGAGTTTTACGCCATACTGTAGACAAAGTATGGTTTTAATTTTATCATGCCGGTATTGTGCCTCCTCCAAAGAGTTTCCTACTGCACATTTAAATATCTTGCTGTTACCATATGATCATTTTCAAATCTAAAGTGCATTAAAAACAAACAAACAGAAAAGAAAAGCATCCAGATTCTTTGTCTACTTTGTTAACTGTGCTCTTCAGGGCTTGTGCCGTGCATTGTGAGTAAATACGAACAACACCTCAACTCCGCTAACGTAAGCTATTAACCGCTCAATTAGCTTTCATTTACATTACTTGTGCCGCTCAAAAGCTGAAGCAAAACAAAGCTCACTGTTGGATGTGCTATCCATACGCATTGTTACTTATTATTACGGACTAATTTGCAGGCGATTAGCATAACAGAGAGGCTTGCTACGTCTGAGCTGCTGCAGACATCTGAGGCTTATAAAGAGGTCAGCTGTGCCGCACGTATGCATACAAACATGGGGAGTCCCAGAGGAGCCCACAGAAGATATATCCAAGAAGAATCCACACCAGACGGACTTTGAACTAGCCCAGTGTGCGGTGCAGGGAAGATGAATAATGCAGGAGCAAAGACACAACCTCATGGTAAAATGGGGCAGAAGTCTTTTATATGTTCAGCTGAAAAACAAGAGCAGTAACTGTTCAATCAGATCTGTTTGGTAAATCTGAATTAATTTTGCTGACAAAGTTTAGACTAAAGATGGAGTAACCACTTCTGGATTATGATCAGCTTTGTGTGCATTCATTTCACCTCTCTGGACCTTTACATCAAGTTTTATCATTTCATCATAATGCGAATTTTGATGCTTTCTGCACGGAAATTATAACATTTTTAATCTTGAAGTGAAGAGAGGGTATCTGTAAACAAAAAAACTTTTGCCAACGTGGCAAGCATTTTTTGCAAAAGCATGTTAGCTCAACATTTAAGTAGATATCACTGGGAATGCAACTATTAATCAAGTCAGATAAGTACATTTATTTTATTCATTATTTTTCATTATTTTATAAGTTCTCTCTTTTTCAGTTCTTGCAGCAGTATAGAGCTTCTACACCAGTGCTTCTCAAATAGTGGGGCGCAAGGCTCCGTCAAGGGGGGCGCGTTTGACCTCGGGGAACATGCTTTTTTATTTTTATTTTTTTTTAGTCCTAGAATAAAGTGCAATTGCACTTCCACTACATTAGGGGGCAGTGGCGCTCTCATTGGCAGAGTGTGCGCAGGGAGCATTCGCTCGGTGGTGTAGGAGTTTTGTTTGCACTGAGCATGCGCACTTTGCACACTGCACAGAGTTTGAGTATGAAGTGTAGACACGAAGTGTAGCGGCAGACCCTCAAGTGACACCATGAAAAAATATTTAACAGGGATGAGAAGACAGGCGGAGAGAGACGGAGATAAAGAGACAAACGAAAATCTCCCGAAAGCTAAGACGAGGAAATATGACGAAGCGTATGTAGCGCTTGGCTTCACTGTGATTACGGTGGGAGACGAGGAAAGACCGGTGTGCTTACTGTGTCTAAAAATGTTGGCAGCCGACAGCATGAAGCCCAATAAATTAAGGTGTCACTTAAATACATTACACCCCAATCACTCTGATAAGCCGCTTGAGTTTTTTCAGCGAAAACGTGCCGAATATTGCCGACTGTCATTCCGCTTTGTGACTGCTACTTCAGTAAACCAGCGAGCGTTGTTACGCAGAGTTGTACTTATAACAATTTTATAGACAAATGATACTATTTATAGTCACGCGGGGGGGCGCGAGATGTTTTATTCTTCCTAGGGGGGGCATGACAGAAAATAATTGAGAAGCACTATTCTACACAGACACCTTTGGGGGGGTACTGCCTCACTCGAGCTGTTTCATCACTTTTAGTCAGTGTAAACCAGGGGTGTCAAACTCAAATTCACAGAGGGACAAAGTTAAAAACTGGGACTAAGTCGTGGGCCAAACTAAAAAATTCAACAACATCTGAATATTTTCTCTTCTTTCGAGATATGTAATGTTAAATTTTCTTATTAAAATAAATGTTTAATAATAGTTTAAACTATTATTAAACATTTTTAAACTATTATTAAACATTTTTTAAACACTGAACCCAGAACAAGCATAATATAAACTAATAACACAATTTTAAATAAATAATGTCTCTATTGTCTATCTGTAGCCGGTGGGCCAGCTCCAATACATATTTGGTATGATCTCGTGGGTTAAATATAATTATATTGTGGGCCTGAGTCTGACATATCTGGTGTAAAATATCAACATTTTTGCAAACAATTGTATTCTTTTTCTTTTTGTTGTTCAGACACTTTAACACGGGGATCTCCAAGCTTTTGTCTCCTGTGAGTTACCTCGCCAAAACACAAAAGCCAGAGAGCTACCTATTTCAGCAATTGCAAAGAAACTGAGTAAATATAAGAGGTACAGCGAGCCTTAGATGGGGAACAGTTAGATGCTTATAAAACAAGAACCATTGTCCATTTATCGGTGCATCAAGTTAAGCATCAAAATTATACTTTTACAATGGTAATTAATCAAATGTACTTATTATTCACAATATATAGAATTCAGAAATCCCTTGGCAAGCTACTTGGAAGGGGGTGGAGAACTACTGGTGGATACCAAGCCACAGGTTGGAGACCCCTACTCTAACATTTATAGTGTCACTTACAGCGATGGCACAGTGGTTTGCACTCTCACCTGGGTTTGATTCTGGGGTGACACATGGCCTATCTGAGTGGAGTAGCATTTTCTCACTGTGTCCGTGTAGGTTTTCTCAGTTTTCTCCAGGCATTCTGTTTTCTGTTTAGTGCTTGGAGCCTCCTCTGGGGCCAGGACTCCCCTAAAAAAGAGATTCTTCGTCTCAGATGGACAATCCTGCTTAAATAAAGGCCAATAAAATAAGATTGCTGTTGTAATTGGTTTTGCTGATGGGCTCTGGCTCAGTCTCCAGTCTACTTGGGGGCTCAATTCAATGAAATTATTTTTGTCCTTGTAACAAAAATAGTTCCTCTCTTCAGAATGTTTCCCCTTTGGCTTCTGTTTTGCAAAAATAGTGCTTCAATGACACAATCCATAATGTGTAAGTCAAAGCAAATGGTAGAGAACACAACAAGCCTTTTTAGTGATGTGCTAGCTGTGAGCATCAAAAGCACACTGGACATATACATGCAGTTATAAATAATACACTGTTTAGCATAAGCACCGGCCACTGCTGCGCTCCCCTGAGAGCACATGACCCACAGAGCACCCCATCACTGCTGCGGTGTCGGGTTGAATATGGCTTTGATTTTTCTCATATAAAGTTTGACAGATGGGAGACAAACAGAAGCACATGACGCGAGCGGAGAATAGACTTTTCACAAACATTCAGATATGACTATCCCATGTGATTATCAGAGGAAAATCCAATCTCCTCATCCTGTTTTTCATTTGTTGTCATGTCACTCGCTGCCGTATTGTGTTGTACATTTTAATATGAATTTGATAAATCCATACCTTGTATGTACATTAAGTGTAAATCAAAATACAACGGTGACTCAGGTTACAGAATAGTACTATTATTATTATTACCAAGACATTATTGGTTTGATCCCTGTTCTGCTGTTGTGGGCAAAACTTCACCCAACTTGACTAAGGATGGTGCAGATTGACTAGCCTGATTTCACTTCATAGAAACCGTCTGACTTCGCAGCATGAGAATTCGTAAGCAGGTACTTTTTTTTTTTTTTTTTTTTTACCAGTCGCTGCTATTTGGTCTTGACGTTTGTAATGCTCCACTAACAGGGTTAACTGGTATATTAAGCTTTTCCCAAATCCTGTAGGAAGAACGGCAATAATGTCTTTCCCCTTGATAATATTCACCAAATAGTCCAATGTCATTTGGTCTTCTGGTATTTTATGTTAATAGGTTATTTTTTTCAGACCAAAAGTTTGTTTTTCATACCTGACAGTTTTGACTGCTCACTCGCGGTCTTCCTCACAGTGGTCACGTGATGTTGCTGTGACGTGTCCGATCAGCTGATTTATCCAGGTTTTGGCGCTGTCTTCCTACCAGTGGAGGCAAAACCTGTATTAATCAGCTGACCGGACATGTAACAGCAATATCACGTGACCACTCTGAGGAAGACCGCGAGTGAGCAGTCGAAACTGTCTGAACATTGTCACCGAACATTTTCTTTGTTCTGGCTTTAAATCCTTGATCTTGGGAATTGTTGCCAACACAGAATGTATGGCTCTTCACTGATTGGCTGGTGTCCAAACTCTCACTTCCGGGGTTCTTGCGAACTGGCGAACTGTCTAGTGTATTTCGATTTCTGACCTATTTGCTGGAGAGAAATAAAATTGAGCAGAGGCACTAGGTGGTGCCAGCCTGACTACAGATTGACAACCATGAATCCTTCACTTCAGAGCCAGTCTGATATATCATTTAGCCTACATATCGGGCCAATATTTGGATTTTTTAGTGTATCTGCTGTTGACCTTAAATCTCAAGCACAGGCCAATAAATTGCTGCCTACAAAATACACCATCCACCCAAACATTTTCTTTTCTTTTTTCCGCTTATCCAGGGCCAGGTTGCAGGGGCAGCAGTCTAACCAGAGACTCCCAGACTTCCTTCACCCCAGACACTTCCTCCAGCTCCTTAGGAAGGACCCCAAAACGTTCCCAGGCCAGCAAAGAGACATAGTACCTCCAGCGAGTCTTGTGTCTTCCCCAGGGCCTTTATTTTAACACTTTTGTATAAAGGAATAACTGCACAACACATGACTTCAGCTTTCTTAAAAGTCTGTGGTAAAAAAAATAAATAAATAAATAAAAATTGCTGTGGGTGAGTTTACAGTAAATTTAAATGACAGAATTTACATATACTTATCAGCCCAAAAGTATCGGTAGAGCTTATCGCCTATCGATTGCTCTGGAGTCTAAACAATTGGTGTGAGCATCAGCCACAAAAACTAAAAACAAAACAAAAAAACATTGATAGATCTCTAATTCAGTTAGCCCTAAGCAGCTGTGACTATACAAGTTTCATATCATCGCAGTGATGAGAAGAAGACTTCGAAAATGTATTTAGTTACAAAACTGAATACCTGCATTAAAATGTATTTTGTAACATTTTCCAATACATGGCCCAAGCAGAGTACTGTATTCTGAATACTTAGCATACTTTTAAGCTGAGTTGAATTTAAATGATAAAGACCCAACTTAACAATAAAAACAGCTTTATATTTTGCAGTTTGTTCTACATTTCCTATCACTAACCGCAGAAGGAAAAAAAAAAAAACAGGGTTCCCACTCTTTTTCACTGACAAAATTTCAAAACTTTTCCATGACTTTTGCATGATCTAAAGTGAATTTTACATGACTTTACAGCACCTACAGGTGTAGAATTGATCATACTTTTAGGGCTAAATATGAAATGTTAACCCTTTCTACTTATCTTATGGTTTGGTTTTATAGTTTTCTAACATTCAAAATACTGTCAGTGCATTTATTGTCGTCTCTTTTAAACAAAAGGTGCAAACTTTCAAACAGAACGCTGTAGTTATGTGAAAGAGATGACTTTTCCAAACCTTTCATTAAATTTACAAAATTCCATGACATTTCCAGGCCTGGAAAGTTACATTTTCACCTTCCATGACTGTGGGAACCCTGAAAAGCTACACATGCAGTCACCACAAGAGCTGTGCTTTCTATTTTTTCTCATCGATTATGTGTAAATTGAAGCATAAACCCCCTCCCTGAGATGAGCTTGTGCGGGAGGTTGAGCGTCACCGACTAGATATAGTCGGCTTCACCTCCACGCACAGTCTGGGCTCTGGAACCCAATTCCTTGAGAGGGGCTGGACTCTCCATTTCTCTGGCGCTGGCCGCGGGGAGCAGCGGCAGACTGGTGTGGGCCTGCTCATTGCCCCACAGCTCAGCCGCCGTGTGTTGGAGTTCACCCCGGTGAACGAGAGGGTCGCATCCCTGCGCCTACGGATCAGGGACAGGTCTCTCACTGTGGTGTCAGCCTACGGGCCGAACAGCAGTGCAGAGTACCCGGCCTTCTTGGAGTGCTTGGGAGGGATACTAGACAGTGCACTGACCGGGGACTTCGTTGTTCTACTGGGGGACTTCAACGCCCATGTGGGCAACGACAGTTACACCTGGAGAGGGGTGATTGGGAGGAACGGCCTCCCTGATCTGAACCCAAGCGGTGTTCTGTTATTGGACTTCTGTGCTAGTCACAGTTTGTCCATAACGAAAACAATGTTAGAGCACAAGGGTGGCCATCAGTGCACGTGGCACCAGGACACCCTAGGCCGGAGGTTGATGTTCAACTTTGTAGTTGTGTCATCTGATCTCCGGCCGCGTGTCTTGGACACTCGGGTGAAGAGAGGGGCTGAGCTGTCAACTGATCACCACCTGGTTGTGAGTTGGGTTCACTGGCGGAGGAGGAAGCCGGAAAGACCTGGCAGGCCCAAGCGTGTAGTGAGGGTCTGTTGGGAACGTCTGGCGGAGCCCTCTGTCAGAGGGGCTTTCAGCACGCACCTCCAGGAGGACTTCTCACAGATTCCGGGGGAGGCTGGAGATATGGAGTCCGAGTGGGCTGGGGAGTCGGAGGCGGGAGTCGGAGGCGGGAGTCGGAGGCGGACTCATCCATCACCCTGGCTGAAGTCACTGAGGTGGTTGGAAAGCTCCTTGGTGGCAAGGCACCAGGGTTGGATGAGATCCGTCCTGAGTACCTGAAGTCTCTGGATGTTGTGGGGCTGTCTTGGCTGACACGCCTCTTCAACATCGCGTGGCGGTTGGGGACAGTGCCTCTGGACTGGCAAACCGGGGTGGTGGTCCCTCTGTATAAGAAGGGGGACTGGAGGGTGTGTTACAACTACAGGGGAATCACACTCCTTAGCCTTCCCAGTAAGGTCTATGCCAGGGTACTGGAGAGGAGAATCCGGCCGATAGTCGTACCTCGGATTCAGGAGGAGCAGTGTGGTTTTCGTCCTGGCCGTGGAACACAGGACCAGCTCTATACTCTCCATCGGGTGCTTCAGGGTTCATGGGAGTTTGCCCAACCAGTCCACATGTGCTTTGTGGATCTGGAGAAGGCATTTGACCGTGTCCCTCGTGGTGTCCTGTGGGGGGTGCTCTGGGAGTATGGGGTCTGGGGCTCTTTGCTAAGGGCTGTCCAGTCCCTGTATGACCGGCGCAGGAGCTGTGTTCGCATTGCCGGCAGTAAGTCAGACCAGTTCCCGGTGCATGTTGGACTCCGCCAGGGCTGCCCTTTGTCCCCGGTTCTGTTCATTGTATTTATGGACAGAATTTCTAGGCGCAGTCAGGGGCCAGAGGAGGTTCAGTTTGGGGACCACAGGATTTCATCTCTGCTGTTTGCAGACGATGTTGTCCTGTTGGCTTCGTCGAACCAGGACCTGCTATGTGCATTGCTGCAGTTTGCAGCCGAGTGTGAAGTGGCTGGGATGAGAATCAGCTCTTCAAAGTCCAAGGCCATGGTTCTCGACCGGAAAAAGATGGCTTGCCCTCTCCAGGTGAGTGGGGAGTCCCTGCCTCAAGTGGAGGAGTTCAAGTATCTCAGGGTCTGTTCACGAGTGAGGGGAGGACGGAGATTGACAGGCGGATCGGTGCAGCATCTGCAGTGATGCGGTCGCTGTATCGGACCGTTGTGGTGAAGAGGGGAGCTGAGCCAAAAGGCCAAGCTCTCGATTTACCAGTCAATCTTTGTTCCTACTCTCACCTATGGTCATGAGCTCTGGGTAGTGACTGAAAGGACGAGATCGTGGATACAAGTGCTTGAAATGAGTTTCCTCCGCAGGGTGGCTGGGCGCTCCCTTAGAGATAGGGTGAGGAGCTCCGTCACACGGGAGGAGCTCGGAGTAGAGCTGCTGCTCCTCCACGTCAAGAGGAGCCAGTTGAGGTGGCTCGGGCATCTGTTCCAGATGCCTCCTGGGCGCCTCCCTCGGGAGGTGTTCGGGGCACATCCCACCAGGAGGAGGCCCCGGGGAAGACCCAGGACACGCTGGAGGGACTATGTCTCTCGGCTGGCCTGGGAATGCCTCGGGGTCCCCCCGGAGGAGCTGGAGGATGTGTCTGGGGTGAAGGAAGTCTGGGAGTTCCTGCTTAGACTGCTGCCCACGCTACCCGGCCCCGGATAAGCAGAAGAAAATGGATGGATGGATGGATGAAGCATAAATTGTCTGATCATCTGCTGTGTATTCCTTTGATTTAAGGAAGTAACTGTACTCAAAATTAGCATTCAAAATACCTATTCTTGATACATGCATTCAGTTGCTTCCTAACACTGTTGCTAAGTATTGGAAGCAAACATAATGCATATTTTTAAGCAAAAAAAAAAAAAAAAAAAGAAACTAAACTTATATTATTATCATTTATAGTAGTATTAATAGTAGCAGCCTATTATCTAATGGGAGAAGTAATTGATTCATTCAATAAAACTATTTCTGTATCTTTTTTTCTTCAGCATCTTCTTGTTGAAAGCAGAATATTCCTGAAATTATTACTCAAACAAACTTATGATATGACTTAGATATGTTGCTTTGTAATAGTAGCATTGTAGGTCATAGTGTAATGAGTCTTTTGAACTATACTAAGGTGTGAACAGAGTCAAATGTTGTGTAATTGTTCATGACCCTGATGTGTCATCTTGCTTCTATTAGCATACACTGATTAGCCTTATTGTTTTCTTTGTCTGAACCAAACCAAAACAAAGGATAAACTAGGGCTAATCAGAGTATGCTAATAGTTTCAGTGACTTCCCAGAGCTGTGTTAGAAGAAGGTACTTGAATGAGCAGCGAAATGTGTTCACTCTTAAAGACATTGTGCAGTTTACAGAATTCAAACTTTTTTGCTATTTACCAAGTATAGCTAAGGCTGGCCGAACACTGCAGTTTCGAAATTTTCCACAAGTTGACTGTAAACCTCCACAGAAATTGCAATTCTTTCTTGCCAAGGATCATAAATCTTTCTATGGGAAAATATTTGCTATAAAAACAGAAACTCGGAAGGTCTTTTGTACCCTATCAGAGTGCCAGTAGCACATTTGTTTTCAGGTATTTGAGCAAAACTTTGTCTTGCCCCAGTACAGAGGACTAAATAAGTCTCTCTGCATCTGATATTAAAGCTTTTTATTGTCTGAGAATCAGGAAGTGCTCGTTGTTGATAGCATTTCTGTGACGACAAAACTCCGCACTGGTCTCTGAAAGCTAAACTCATCACGGTTAATAATTAGGATGCTCAAAACGCAGACCATATTTTTCAGACTATATATCGCACGTTTAGTCATGTTTGGGTGTTTCCTGTAACTTATACATCAGTGTGACTTATATATTCAAATTTTCACACTGAAGCCGCGAGCCATATCTGCTGCTCCTGCTACACCTGTACCACTGTCACTTCCCTCTACTGCTCATACTGTGCATGTCTCCTACAGAAAGAGCCTCTGTCCTGTCTGCATCATGTCAGTCAATCGCACCATTATTTTTGTACCACTGAACAATTCAAAATTTAAAGAAACTTATAACGACAACTGAGAAAACTGAACACAAACGCCCCCAAAAACAAAATCATATTTTGCAGATTACAAGCTACAAGTAGCAAAATATGCTGCTGAAAATGGTAATCAAGCAGCAGAAAGAAAGTTTGGAGTGAGTGAGAAACTTGTGACACTGGGAGGGTGCAACTTTCCTGGAAGTCATTGGATGGATCCACAAAGCCGAGACCATCCTGTCGGGATTCAGAAAGGTCGGAATAATTCCAACTGGAACTGATGCTGAGTCTGACGACAGCTACACAGAAGAGGAAGCGGTGCTCCGTTTACCTCATGGATCTATGGTTTACCTCCGGAGGTCATGGAGTTGCTCAGAAGTGACACTGAGGATGAAGAATTCAATTTATTTAGTGATTTGGAGTGAGATGGAGAGTTTGGTAAACTTGTTCTGTTCTGTTGTTTATGCTATAGTTATCTGAAGAACTGTTCATATGTGACGTTAACAGTTTGTTGTTCTCTGTTCTATTGTTATTACTAGAACTTGCCTTTCAAGATGAAATGTCGGTTCCTGGTTTCTGATTTTATAAAATAAATATCATCAAAAAAGTGTGACTTATATATGTTTTTTTCTTCTTCATAACGCATTTTTGGCTGGAGCAACTTATACTCTGGAGCAATTTATAGTTCAAAAAATACGGTAGTCAGTGTGGAGTAACTTTGGACTACTACAAAAGGCTTAAAATGAACTAGTTAAAATTTCCATGTTTTTAAGACTGTAAAACTCCTTTGTAAGCACTTTTACCATTGAATCCTAACACATCCTGGTGGAAATAGTCTTCCATTATTCCCCTGGTTCTATTTGGAGGATGGGCCCCGCGGCGGTATGAGGGAGCCCGGGGCAGCAGCACTTGTCCTGGGCTGACTCCTGCCCTCACAGCCCTGCAGTGAAGCAGCGATTACCCGGGCGGACCGCAGCTTGATGCAGTGTTCCAGAGGCGGCGGCTGAACTTGCGCGAGGCCAGGCAGATAAAACAGATGGAGAGGGAAAACTGGTCAATTTTAAATAAGGCACTGGCGGCTGTGTGTTTGGGTTCATCGTGGAGGAGCTGGGAGGAACTCACTGTATCTACACAAACAGTACAGTACAGCGAAGAAGCAGGGCAGGTGAGGAATAACAATGGAGGACATGTTGAATTTTACAGTTGAAATATCTGGAGATAGAATATTTGTTTAAGCCCGTAAGATATAATATAGATCAGTTGTGGCCAAACTTTTTTCACAGACAGCCACATCACATGAAACTTACCTTTAATAAGGGTTGGAACATTAATTTTAAGTCAGTATGACAGTACAATATGATGTTATTGACCTTACATAGTGGTTGAATTACTGACATTTTCTGTAAAAATAAGTGCCGGTGAACAATTAGGTCAGATTAGGCTTGACGGTCAATAAAAATTGGTCTAAGAGCCACACACATAGTTTGGTGGCTTTTGATGTGCACCTGATTTGTACTGTCTTAAGCCCTGTTCACACGGGATTAGTATTACCCGTGGACCTTTGCTGATTTGTAATAATTGCGGAGGATGCCTGAGATCTTAATCCCATGTGAATGCGCTATATCTGTAATTTGTAAAGTAAAAATTCCTCCGCAAATGACCTACTATATTTTGCCTAACACAGACGTCAGTGGTAAGACTAGTCCTGTGCGAATCTGCATCTCAGTGTTTGTTGTTGTGATTGCACTCCTTTTCTATCTCTTTCTTTTCTTTCCACATTCGTTTCTTATTCAATCTCTGTCAGTGTCAGTAAAATAGAGTAATTTATGGACTTCGCTTATCCCATGCAAGTAACAGAGGTGGAGCGGTAATTTGCAAATTACCAGACTTCCCCAGGTTGTACTTATCCCATGCAAATAGAACTTAGAAAACTAGAACTAGCTGATTTTAAACAGTTTGCAGTGGTCCAAAGTTATTCCTCACTTACCTTATGCATGCTGAGCATCCAGTTACTCACTTTTTTTTTTTTATTCCCCACATCACTCAGAGACCAGGGCAGAGTTTTGCTTTGAAACTGAAGCTACCAAAAACTAACATGCTAATGTGCACTTCCTGATCATTGGAAAATAAAATGCTTTCTAATAAGATGCAGACAGCACACAGTGGATTTATTCAGACCTCAGGAGATACTTAGGAGTATATCAGTATATCTGTACTGGGGGGGAAGAAATGCTCAAATACATGGGACAAAATCAGCTAAAGAGCCTACCATATTTTTCAAACTATAAGTTGCACTTTTTTCATGGTTTGGGTAGTCCTGCGACTTGCACTCCGGTGTGACTTATATATTAAAATTTTCAGACTAGAGAGGGAGCTCTAGTCTTGTGTGTCAGTTTTGTGTCTCCTGCAGAAAAAAAAAACACTATCCTGCTGCAAGTAGTGAAATATGCAGCTGAAAACTGTAATTGTGCAGCAGAAAGAAAGTTTGGAGTGAGCAAGAAACTTGTGAGGGACTAGTGGAAAGCAGGAATAGAGAAAAACTGCTTCACAGCAACTAGGAGGGTGCGACATGCAACTTTCCTGGAAGTCAAATGACAAAGCATGGACTTCAGTGACAACCGAAGTTTTGCGGAGCTGATCAGAAGTGACACTGAGGATGAAGAATTCAATGAATTTAGTGATTTGGAGTAAAATCGAGAGTTTGGTAAACTTATGTTCTGTTGTTTATGCTATAATTATCTGAAGAACTGTTCATATGTGACGTTAACAAACCAGACGCCTATTCAGACGACTTTATATTTGTTTGTTTTTTTTTGTTTCTTCATTACTAATTTTTTGGCTGGTGCAACTTATACTCTGGAGCGACTTATAGTCTGAAAAATACGGTATAACTATCTTTTAATATACATTGTGGTGTCAGATTGTGCTTCATATCTTATGCACTGATTATGGTGACTACCTACATTTTGTTAAGGCAATTCAAGTTCCTTATTAGTGAACAATTTGTAATAAAGGAATTGGTTTACAGAACAGGGAAGAGACAATAAAAACACAATCTCATATCCACTTTTTAAAATATTAAAACTATCAAAAGCAAAATGAGCTGTTTTTAAAGGTGCACTGTGTATTTTCAGATGGAGACACTGCTACTTGTTTGTCTCCATGGAGATGTTATTGTTTTACTGGAAAATTTGGAGACAAGTATGTGGTAGGGATGGGAGTATTGGTATCAATACTACAAAAAGAAAGTAAAAAAAGCACGAAAACAATGAAAAAAACAATAGAAAAACAAGAATGTGACTGTTTTAAACATCAGAAAAATGTGTTCCAAGTGTGTTAATTATCCTTGCATTCTGGATTGGATTTTTGCCTTTTGGATTTGAAGTACTAGCTAGTGAGTTCCTAATAGGAAGTGAGTATGGGCACACTTCCAGTAAACGTTTTTATACAGTTTATGGGAATGGGAATATATAAAAGACTTACAAGCCAAAGTGCTTCAGATCTTCCCCTTTTTGGCAATCCTTTTTCTTATAAATAGCCATTTTAGCACGTGTAGAACAGGAGCTGCTTTGTCCCTCTTTCTCTTCCCTCACATAACTTGATCAGACTTGTAGTGGTTAATTGCCAGAGCCCCAGCAGCACACTGGGCCCATAATGACTCAGAGAACAGCAGCCGAACCCGGGGCCAGGGCTGGTGGGCAGATGGGCGCTGTCTAGCTCCTGGCACCCCACACGACAAGACTGGCACCCCCCAATCCGATGTGCAATTAGTCTGGCAAGTACGGAACTTAACCAACCTAACAATCTGGAAAGGGGCGGTAAGCAGAGGGTTTAGTGCTTCTTGTGGGACTTGAGCGTTTGTGGATGGGAGCTAAAGCGACATCCGGATGACTCTGCTAACTCCAAATCTTTCATCATTTTAATATACTGCTTCATTGAGTTTACTTGTTTCTTTTGCAGCATCTGTTTATCGCGCAGCAGTAATCTTTAGCCTCCCTCGGGGATGTATTCATGAGATGCATTTTTTACACTGAACTTTAGCTATGCAAGCAGAAACAGTGACTTTTAGTGTGTTTTAGAAAACATTTCTCAAAACAAAGTATTTTTTTTTCTCTTCGAGGAGCGATCAAAGTGTGTTTAATATTGAATGTCTGAATGAGCAACTTGTGAATGATGAAACTAACTGCAAATAAGGAGTCACACTTAAGAGAAACGTTTTTTATAAAAGCATTTTTATTAAATCTCTTAAACTAAAGTAATGAAGCAAAAACTTTTGCCGGCAAATGAAACTGAGTCGTATATAGTCATCCAGGAATTCCTTCTTTGTGTGAGTCTGTTATTGCCGCTAGCACACAAGTTACCTTTGCTCAGTCACACGGCAGCAGCAGAACCAACAGCCACCACTGACTCTCCATCTCCTCTACTTCACCATCACAATAAACCATCACATTAAAGTATTCATAGCTTCACTGTTGGGCCTGTCTGCTTGATTGTCTGAGTTGATGTGAAGGACTGAGAACCAGCATGGATTTTTTTTCCAAAATCGATATTCAAAGCACCAATTGCTTACTCATCTCAGATAAAAGAAGTTATATATTTTGTTCTGAATGATACAAATCTGATACAAGTCTTATGCATTTGAGAGACTTGTGCATGGTTAGATCGCCTCAAGTTTGGACAGGGTTTTTTCACGCTCGATGGCCCTAATGACCCTAATGGATTTGAACAGAATTTAAAACTGACTGGTCTGGCAAATATTAACACAGTATGGCATAAATGTATCTATCACCATAGAGAATAAAAGTATGGTTTTAACTTTGTATTTAACTTCCATTTCTATTTCTCTCACCTCACAGCAAGAAAGTCCTGGGTCTGATTCTGGGGCAGTGCCAGGCCTTTCTGTGTGGAGTTTGCATGTTCCTGTGCCTGTGTAGGTTTCCTTCGGGTGCTCCCTACCATTGAAAACACGTACAATAGGGTCCCCTGTGGGGCCAGGACTCCCCTGAAAAAGAGATTCTTAATCTTAGATGGATTATCCAGGTCAATAAAATAAAGGTGACGTCTCATATTGCATTGCATTACAGTAACTCACCTGTTTGGTGGCGTTCAGCTTAAATCACAATGCTGCCCTGTGATTAGTCCGGTCACTACAATAAACTGGAGGATTTGAGGTCAACAGCAGCAGGTCAGGCTGTAGGAAGATTATTTTGTTTTCAGAGGAAGGTGGACCAGTTGTAATGCCCAATTATAAAGCCTCTCTCAAAAAAAAAAAAAAAAAAAAAACATAAAAAAAGTCACAAAGTCATCTGACACACCCATTAGCAGACTTATACTCCCTGGAGCACACATATATTTTCAGCAATAGCCCTCTTCTTCACTTTGCCTAACAACCCTGCTGTCAGTTTGTCATGTGGAAAAAAAGAAGAGAAAACATCTCAGATCTGAGAGACGATCAATAATCTAGTTACACCAGCGCAGAAGGGCCGACCAGCGGAGTGGGGTGTATGATGAACCATTTTCCAGCCCAATTGGACTTCAGTGGCCATCAGAAAAGCTCTTATTCTGCACAAAGTAATGGTTCTCTGCCCTCCACAGCAATATTAGGTGTCATTCAGGTTCTACAGTGGGGACAGCAATTACCCTTGTGCTAATGTGAGCCTGCCTTCCCTCTGCCCACATGAAACTCAGCCAGGGCAAGCTCTTGCTGCATTTGTACAACCTCAAAGAAGAACTTACAACAATATTTTTAAGAGCAAATATAATGCTTTCATTGTATTGTCACTGGGCAATACATGTGGTATTGACTGCTAACAAATAACATATTTAGATCAATGTGTTACCATTTTTGTTGTTGTTGTTGTAGATGTATATTACAAAACAACATACTGGCATGTTTGGTTTCACTTTTGTTTTTGAAGCTCTGAATCTCCTCTCACTTTGCTCACCGCTTTAAGGCTGCATTCAGACTGCAGCCTGAAGTGACCAAATCCAATTTCTTGGCTTCTATGTGACCTGTATCTGATCTTTTAATGACAGTCTGAATGACACAGATCCGATTTTTTCAAGTGCGACCCAGGCCACTTGGACATGTGGTCCTGAAACCGATACATATCCGATCTTTTGACATGCGACTTCAGTCTGAACGGCCAAAGCGCATTCATTCGACCTACACGTTATCAACAAGACACAAATGTTACTATTCTGCGCTGAAGTAGGCGAAAATTGTTAATGAACTCCATGTCACTGAAGCAAAGCACATCACCACTCACCACTCTTGGCTACGTCTCCACATCCACACGTTCCTTTCAACGGACGTCGCTGCCACTGTCCCTCAAAATGCCACGGCCAAAAACCTCATCCTTCTACTTCTCAATCTCCTCCTTAAAACAAGTAAGTTGTTCATGTTCTGGCTCTGGTACAAGAGGAATTTTAAAATCGCCAGGTGCTCAATGCTCGCGTCCATGTTTAGACAACTTCCGTAAACACAGAGCACGCTCGCTGCGGTTGACGTCATCGTGTCCTCCAGTACGCATGCCGGACACTTTCGGGCCGTTTAACGTTCACACAGGGGATCACATACAAGTCGCATTTAATTGGAAAAGTGAACGAGCTCGCAAAAACAACAGAGTTCACAAAAAAATCAGAATTGAGCGTTAAGCCCTGCAGTCTGAACGTAGCCCAAGTCAGGGGTCCCCAAACTTTAGAGGCCGCAACCCCCAAAATTAGGCTGTTTGTGGAGCGCGACCCCCGTTACACCTCCACTAAAGCCAACACACGTACACACGTCTCCTTCACACTAACATCATATTGAAAGAGTCTATTTGCATGCACACAGAGGAAAAGCCAAATCTGATGCTGGGTATTTAATTTTAAAAAGACGTATACTTTGGTGTGTTCATCTCTTTATACTCAGCTTGTGCAATTAATGGCAAATGCAAACAACAACAGCAAAAACAAAACTCCTCATCTGGACGGAGACATCCAGAGCACGTACACGCTGCGGCAGGTGCTCCTCGCTCCATGATCCAGGTGCTTTAGACCCAAACTCCACTAAAAGCTTCTGTGTACAGGTCCTAAACAGCGCACTTGGGTGTAAAATGATAGGTGATTTTAACACAATATGCAAACAAAACTGCGCGTTGTAATGCGTGCCCCTGCAGATACGAGGGCCAGCTGCAGTGGCACACAACACATTAGTTTTAACGTGAGCAGTTTTGGATTGGGTCCCAGTGTTTGAACCCATTTCTTCAGACTGCATGGGTCAGTTTAGATTTTACCTCAGGTCAACCGGCTCAGGTCATAAAAAAACAGAACAAAACAAAAAAACACTGCACTACATCATTTAAAATACACATCATCTGAGTCTGTGATAGGGAGCACACGTACTCAGTGTGGCTCTGCGCTCTGACTCCAGACCCTAGAGTGTCATTAGGTCTATGCTTGGCCAGTCAAAAAGATTTTTACAACCAACCTGGCCATACCAGCATGTCAAAGCCTGATCCTGTCAGATCTCAGAAGCTAAGCAGGGCTGGGCCTGGTTAATACTTGGATGGGAGACCGCTGGGAATCCCAGGTGCCACAGTGGAGCGGTAGTTGCAAAAAACTGTCATTGTGTCCTTAGGCAAGACACTTCACCCGCATTGCCTGGTATGAAAGTGGTACAGTTGTGGATAAAATAGTTGGTACCCCTCTGGTAACGAAAGAAAAATCAACGATGGTCACTGAAATAACTTGAAACTGAGAAAAGCAATAATGAATAAAAAATTAAAAAAAGAAAGAAATATAACCAATGAAAATCAGACACTGTTTTTGATTTGTTGTTCAACAGAATTATAAAAAAAGAAAAGAAAAACTAATAAAACTGGCCTGGACAAAACTGATGGTACCCCTAGAAAAAATTTTAAGTAACAGAACAATTGAGCCATGTTAAACTTAGGTGTGTCCTCTAATCTGCATCACAGGTGTCTTCCAACTTGTCCTCAGTCAGTCTGCCTGTTTAAAGGGGGACATGTGTCATTGTGCTGTTCGAAGACATGATGGAGACAACACTGAACATGGACCAGAGAAAGAGAAGAAGAGAACTCTGTCAGGAGACGAGAAAGAAAATGACACGCAGGTTAAAGGTAAAAACAATAAGACCATCTCCAAGCAGCTTGATGTTCCTGTGATTACAGTTACATGTGTTCTTCAGAAGTTTAAGGTCCACAGGACTGTAGCCAACTTCCCTGTACGTGGCTGCAAGAGGAAAATTTATGACATATTGAAGAAATGGATCATACAAATGGAACCAAAGAAACCAGAACAACCTCCAAACAAATTAAATGTGAACTTGAAGGGCGAGGCACATCAGTGTCAGATCGCACCATCCGTCACTGTTTGAGCCATAGTGGACTTCCTGTGAGGACACCACTGTTGAAAGCAAATCATAAAAAAGTGAGACTGGAATTTGTCACAATGCATACTGACAAGCAGCAAAGCTTCTCTGAGAATGTCCTTTGGACAGATGAGACAAAACTAGAGCTCTTTGACAAGACACATGAGCTCTGTGTTCACAGACGCAAAAATGAAGCAGACCAAGAAGAACACTGTCCCTACTGTGAAGCCTGGAGGAGGCTTGGTTTTGTTCTGGGGCTGTTTTGCTGCATCTGTGTTACGACCCAAAAAATTTGAGTCCCAACATATTTAGGAAAGGACACGGAAATCAAAATAGAATTTTAGAGTTCTTTTATTTTTGTTTGTGCAAAGATGTTTAAACATAAAAAAAGAAACCCGACCCGTGCCCAAACCAAAAGTATCAACGAAAAGGTGGACCTGGTGAGCCGGCCAAAAGGAACAAAAGGGTGCGACACCGGGCCAACCCTATACAGGGCCGTAGGAGCCGGTGCCAGCACCCGTAACTAAAGACCAAAAAAAAACAACAACCTAAACCCAACAGAAAAGCGAAAACAGGACAGCCGGTCCCACCAGGTCAAACAAAAGGCTAACAGCTAACAAAAGCTACCCAAACGATGGAGCAGGGGAGCCAGCAGGGCGTCTCCCAGCGCAAGGCGTGCGCACTCCGGTACCTGCGGCGGCGACGGACGAGGAGGAGGAGAGAGCGAGAGCGAGAGAGAGAGCGAGAGAGAGAGCGAGGCGGCGCCGGGCTCGTGCATTTAAGGCCTCCTGCCGGAAATGAGTACAAAAAAAACTACAAAAACATAATTAACTTATAAGAACAAAACTAGGCAGAAATGCTACAAAAAATATAAACAATAAAAAGAAAGTAGGGAAAAACCAAAAAGTGCCCAAACGTAACAATCTGGCACAGGGTGTCTTGAATCTGTGCAAAATACAACGGAATCTCAAAACTATCAAGATATTTTGGCACGAAATGTGACTAGTGTCATAAAGCTTGATTTCAGTCATAGATTATGGGTTTTCCAACAGGTTAATGAACCAAAACACACAGCGAAAAACAAGAATGTCTAAGAACAAAACATTCTGTTCTGAAGTGTTCTTCTGTGAGCCCAGATCTCAATCCTACTGAAAATGTGAAATGAGCTGAAACATGCTGTCTGGAGAAGGCATCCTTCAAATCTGAGACAACTAGAGCATTTAGCTCAAGTGAAATGGATCAAAATACCTGCTGACCAGAGCAGAAGTGTCATTGACAGTTACAGAAATCATGTGATTGCAGAGTTTGCCTCAAAAGGTTGTGTAACAAAATATTAAGTTAATTGTCCAATCATTTTTGTAAAGGCCAGTTTCATTATTTTGTTTTTTTTCCACTGATTCTGTTGATTTTCATTGGACAATTTTCTGTAAATTTGTATTTATTATTGATTGACTTTGATCAGTTTCAAGTTATTTCAGTGATTATTTTAGATTTTTTGATGCATTTATTATTAGTATTATTAAAAGTTCTGAGTGCCAATTAAGGCTACATTTATATGATGGTGGTTTGAACAGAAGACGCAAACGTGGCGATGCGCCTTCACTTTTTATTCCGTGTTAGACGAGCGTTTTCGGGAGGAAATCTGCGTGCATATGGTGGTGCAAAAGTGTGTGGAATTTGATTGGGTATGCATGTCAGGCGGCTCGGTGGTGACACAAGACGGGAATGCATGTGATGTGAACACGTACGCAATCGGAGCAGATCTGACCAGAGTTTTGCGTCTTGGGCAGTGTAGACGGAAACGGTACGGTTGGAGTGTATTAATTTTTTCCACTCTGGAGGGTGGTTTCAGGTTTTTGCATTTTTAAGCCCCCAAAAATGCCATCACTGTCTAAAGAAAAGGCACTTCCGATAAAATATTTAGTTGTTTTTACCTGCAAGTGTTCTCGTGTAAACAGGCCCTAATAATAAAGGGTAACTCAAACATGCATAAATGAAACAAAACGTTGCATAATACATGGAAAAAAAGAATGGAAAATGTTCTTCCGTTGGCGAGCTGTCACTGTTGAGCTCTGTTCGCTTCTCTTCGGGCTCTTGACTCCCATGTTCTTCCATCATCCCGATCCTTTTCACTTCACACCAGATAAAGAAGCACAGGTCACACAGGTCACCGTCTGCAACCCCAGCTTCCCCCGTGGCGCACCTCCATGCTCGCACACCTCTCTGTACCTCCACTCTGCGCTCTGCGGGAGACTGGACATGAAAGCAGAGAAGACGGAGCGCTATTGTGACCGGGATTCTCACCAGAAAAGAGGGATTAGTTCACAGAGGGGGGCCTACACTCTATCGTCTCCCCCGGCAGCGCTATGCACACAGATACATGGTGCAGAGAAATGTAATGTATTTAAGAGCGACACTGGATGAAGTTGTGACGGTTTCACGGGTGACTAAATTGGCTTGAAAGTGATGTAATTGGTGAAACAGCGCGGTTTCAAATGCATGTTGGGGTTATCTTTATGTTTTTTCCAGAAATTCAAATGGGAAGTGTGACTGGCAGGCGTACGATAACATATGGAATACTTATGCGGAGGTTACAGCGGAATGTAAAGGGATTGGGGATTAAGGAATGAATAAGAAGTGCTATTTGATGTCCGTACTACTTCAGCCCACGTGTTCAGTAAATAAACACAGGACAGAATAATATTTGCATTTAAATGGATGGCTGTACATTGCAGGAACCTAGACTATTGTTAGATGTTATTACTGCTGCATGTGCCCGTACAATTCCTACTGAACAATGTCTGAGCTGTGTATTGTATAGCATACATTTTATAATTATAGATTCAATAAAAATATGACAAATCATGTTTTCTGATAGTGACAAACAGAATTGATTAATATTTTAATGAACTTTCAGTTATATTTTCAAGAAACATTGGGGTGTTAGTGGCGCTGTCGTTTGCCTAGTATGAATGTGGAGTGTGTGTGAGTGCTGGTCAGAGAGGCCGTCAGTGCAGATTGGTAGCCTTACTTCAGTCTGCCCCAGGACAGCTGTGGCTACAATAGTTTTCCAACAGTGTGGAGTGAATGAATAAAGTGCTGTCTTGAAATGGGCTACAAAAATCCAATGATTAATTAAAAATGTATTAATTTACTATTTAAAAAATAAATAAATAAATAAAATAAAATTAAAAAAAGCAAATCAAATAATACATTTTTGGATCTTCAAAGTCTTTGGAGCAGTGTGACATGAAATGGGTGATGAGATATTTTGAGCAGGGGCTTGAACCCATGGATGAAGGAGCTATGACCTTACTTATAGGTCATCCAACGCAACAATTAATATTTTTAAGATTAACATCAAAGCTGTAAGTGCAAGTTACTGAAAACTATATTAACCAAGATTTGCAAATCTGCAAACAAAATGGCTTCAACCGTGCAATGAAAATCTGTGTGTTAAATCTGTGTATCATTCATTCATTCGTTTTTCAAAATAAAATAAAAAATAAGAAAATGGAAAAGCAAACATTTTCTTCATTATTTGTCTCCAAAACCAAAATGAAAAAAAAAAAATAAAAAACGTTTTTTTCAGTGTTAGATTTTGTATTTAAATGAATAATGGAAAAAACATGTTAACCCGTTTCATCCAGTTTTGACCCTTACGAACTGAACCAGGACTAAACCAGTACTGATCCCAGGACTGAACCAGGAGGACTAAACCAAGACTGAACCAGAACTGAACCAGGACTGAGTGTCAGGGAGGATCCGTGTAGACTGTTTGGTGACTGCAGGCGAAAGGACTGGCTCAGAGCTCCACACCCCACAGGACTAAACACAGCCGTCACCCAATCGCACTTGGATACCCTGCTTGGGGTTCTCCCTCTCATAAACCCAAGATTAGTCCAGGTTTAAACCTGGTTTAGTTCTGGTTTAGTCCTGGTTTAGACCTGGTTTAAGTCCTAGTTTAGTCCTGTTTTAGTCCCAGTTCAGTCCTGGTTTAGTCCTGGATTAGTCCTGATTCAGTCCATATGCTGCACAAAAGTCCGGCCTTGCAGTTTTAAGTCACGGAAACAGGAAATGGCCATTACCTGTTTTTTCCATTAATCATTTAAACATAAAATCTAAAACTGAAAACACAAGTCATTATCCATTTTTTCAGGGGCAAATTTGGAGCCAAACTATCTTATGAATAGGATTTTTTTTAAGCAAACAAAATAGCTAAATTAAAACACTAAGATCACGTATAGTGGGTTAATACGAACATTAAAAGACCAAAATCACGAGGCTCAACGCAGCAGTCACAGAGACGGGCCACAATATTTCAATATAAGTCAATGGGAGCCAGGGTCAGAAGGAGCCAAAAAAAGCCCACATCCGAACTTCCGATTTGGTTTTATGTTTATGTTTTATATCTGTGTATATATAATGTTTATGTGTGCAACGTTATAGCCTACTGTACAAATTCAGACAGGTTTGTTGAGAAGGAAAATGCGACTTTGTTTTATTTGATGTCTAAAAAGTTACTCACTGTGGCTTTAAACAATAGAAGACAAAAACTGAAATGCATTAGTTTTGGATAATGTAATAGAAATGTATTAGTTAGTGTATACATGGCAAATACTACCCAACTGTTACTTTATGCTCCACACATTTCATTGCCACAAAATCCACGATGAAGTTATTCCTCCTGAACTTTTTGTCCTTTATGTCTGTGCTATAGTCACCATTTACTTTGGCATATCCAACTGTGTGTCAGTGCGAGTGGCCCGTGCCCTTTTCAGTGGCACCACTTAGACTCCTGGGCCCTGACAGATGTGACTCAAGTGCACTGGGCTGGCCTCCGGGTCCAGCCGGGGTCTGCACAAGTCACATTAAGCCTGCTGCTTCAGAGGAGTGACAGGGCACCCAGGCACCGGAGCCATTCACTCATGACCGGAATATAAACAAAAGGAGGATAGAGCGCTAAGAATAAGAAAAGACACTCTGAAAGACAGACAAAAGTAAGCCCGGCAAGTAGAGACGTCAGAGGTGGAGTTAAAGGAAAGAATGGTGGGATTTTGAGGCACAGATGCAGCTTTACAGTACTAGTACTGACTACGGATTGGGCATTAGTTTGTGTGTTAAATCTATCCTTTAATCACTCAATTCAAAAACAATTCAAAAACCGCTGATGTTATTGATGGGGAAAAAAACGTATTTATTTTTGGGTATCAGTTAGTGGCAGTCATTCAAAACTAAACATTTACCTTATGCTGGACTATTTTTGAGTGCATTTAGTTGTTTCCTCCAGAGAGTACTATGTTAAAAAAAACAGCACTTTGTGACTAATTGAGACCACTGCACTGCATCTATTTATGTGATCTTTTATGAACCTGAAAGTAAAAAAATGTAAGTAGCACAAAGTTTGACTGGGCTTTGATGGTTCTTCCCAGTTTCACTTTGTTGTCTGGAAAAAAAAAAAACAGTTTTAAAGCCATACATATGAATTTTAAAAATGCACTAAAGGTTTTGTGAGCAAGGAACTAGTTCGATAGATTTAAAAACATCTGTTATTTAAATATCAGGGCTCTAAAAGCTGCATAGATTGATTTCTTTTTCTTGATCAGTTCTGTTGGCAATGACCATGCTGCTAATTTGTCTTTTCAAAAAGCTTCACTACCCACTGTTACCTGCAGAGGGTGTCAGGACACTTGCCTAAGAGTTCAAAAGAAGAAGAAAATGTTTTTCAGAATTCCATTTATGTGTAAAATACCAGGCGGGCACATAAAAAAGCATTTAAAATGCCACAATACAGCATAATGTGTCAGCTTTAATTAAAATGATACACAGTCTATGTTTTGTGTTTATTCCTGAGCCTGTAATAGAAGCCAGCAGACTTCTCCTGAATAGTCAATTGCGCGTCTCTATCTCGTCTCCAAACAGCTGTATGTGGCTGAATGATGGCTCACTTTAGTTCATTTCCTGTGTTGTGTGTACCTTAGCGCGGGGTACCACAGGTGCCCTTTCAGGCAATCCATTTCCCTGCGGCTCATCTGCATATATGCATAATGCATGGCAGTGGCATCCCTGAGAGACGCGCCAATGAGAGGGGGTATTTTTAGGAAGCACCTGGCACCACCACACCACCCAGACCCATATCACAACCCGCATTAAAGCAGGAGCAGAGGGGAGGTTCTGAAGCTAATATCACACTCGTAGTGGTTGGGTAGTAGTTGAGACAGTAATGGCCATTAAAGTTATTGTAATGTACTACAGCAGTAATTATGGCGGTAGTAGCAGTGGTAGCCTGTTGAAAGCAAGCACTGACTTTATATTGAACCTTCTTAGGCCTATAATATCCATCTCAAATTGCTGAGTCTTTGCTGACTGAGTTATTGGGTCAGGTTCAAGTTAATTAGCCAGTTAATAAAACAATCAATTTACCGACTGATTTACCAAAATGTGTGGCGACATTTGCATTTGGACAATTATTTGTTTCTGCTGGGACCAGCGAGGTTAATCGCCCCATCAACTTTTAATCACCTAATCCATCCAATAACTGATTCATTTCGTTTCTCAAGTCAGATTGAGGTGGTTTGCAGTTCAGTCTAGGTTCTTTAGTAAAGTTTTAGTTTAGTCTAGTTGAGTTATGTTTTTTCCATGTATTTGAGTAGAATTTTTACAAATGTATATGTAAGTAGCGCTTGAGCTCTTTGCATCTAGAGATGAAGTTAGATAGAAGTTCATTTTATAATAATCATCACATGTGCATTAGCCTACTAGGTAAATGAGGAATAACTTTGGACCACCGTTTAAAATGAACTACTTCAGTTTTTCATGTTTTTAAGACAGTTCACTAGGTGGTAGGGTGAAGGGGGCTGCACAGAGAGCACATGTGAGAGTATGGGGAAAGTCAGACAGCCCTGCTCCTCTGCGGGCTCCTGGTACTCACTGTGCACATGCTGCTAGTCTATCAGCCGCTGCCTGCACATCTCTCACGTCTCTGGACCAATGGCGTGCAGCTCACAGAGGGCTTAGATCAGAATGGTGCGGGAGTCATAATGATAAGTTTGGTGACACAATCAGGATTAAATCTGACACAAAGTGAAGCTCAGGCATACGACCAGCTGGTGTACTCAGCTAGAGAGTAGCTCAATGAGCAGGGTCCCTGTTTAGCTGTTACATTTCCAGTCCTTCTGTCCCCCTCTCCCACCAATTTTATCCAAAACCAGTAATCTGTTCCAGTTTTATTCAAGACATGTCCCAGATGGCCCTATTTTTGACCAATCTGTCACCTGCCAACAGTAACAAGGGGCATAAAGCGTCTTTTATTTAGCCAAAATACAGAAAAATGCTTGAAATCACACCAGAGCACAAAGAAAATGTACTCAATTGCATTGACTGAAGTGTCTCTTTTATATACTGACTCACAAAATTGTGAACAAATCATAAATGGGCCGATTGCTTATTATTATATTTTTTTTTCTTAATTATGCAATCTTTTCGTAATGTTATTATTACCAGCCACTCCAAACCAGGGTGTCCCAGTTTTTGAGAAAATCTGGTCACATTATCAACTGGTTTCATACCCCATTGTCCCACAGTTTTATTTTGGACAAAAAGGTCATAATTATGAAGTGTTCACAGATTTTGGAATATCATATGCTTTGGAAACACTGAACTACCAGTATTTTAGTTTGATGAGAAAAATGTGGTGTCTGGAGGAAAGACAGACAGACCCAGACAGTTCTTCATTGTATTATGTATTATATATAATAAATGTATGTTTTTATTTTTCTGTAGAGCACTTTGTGGTTTTAATAATGCTTTATAAACACTGTTGGGCGAGATACTTAAAAACTGTAATGAGTTATTTATGATTTGTTACTGTCATTTCAAAGTAATTCGTTACATTACAATATTACTGCATTTAAAATGTAAAACATAACACAACTACTGCAGCACTTTAAGAGACTAACCAAAATAACTGTGTGAATATGATGAACTTTTGCGCCACATATGGACTGAACCAGGACTAAACCAGGACTGAACTGACGACTGAACCAGGTCTAAACCAGGACTGAACCAGGACTAATCTTGGACAAGGACTTGGAATCTAGGACCATCAATCCAGGCTAAAAATGCATTGTAAAGCGCATTACTGACATTTGTACCGAGCAAAATATTACCCCTTTTTTCCCTGTAATGCCATATTACTGCGTTACAACAAAAAGCAATGGATTACAGTAATTTGTTAGTTTTATAACACGTTAATTCCAATACTGTTTATAAATAAATTGGATTTGGATTTCTTGTGAAGTGAGAGTGAAAATTACTGTTGTACAAAGGGGTTGAACCAGATTTTTACTTAAAACGTGAAAACCAGGACTAGTTTATTTTCAACAGTTTGCGGTGGTCCAATGTTATTCTTCACTTACCTTGTGCATTCAGCTCTTAAAACCTTAGCTCCGAGATGAGTTTATGAGCACTTTTCACAGCTCTCCGAGACTAAAGTGGAGTTTGCCATCATGGTAAAGATAACAACGAGGATGCTAACTGCGCACTTCCTGATTTTTGGGGAAGAAAAGAGATTCTAATTAGAGGCAGACAATAAACCGCTGACTTAAAAAGCTCCTTATACAATATATCTGTGCTGGGGTGAGACACACTTTGCTCAAATGCATGAAAAATATCCCTTTTAATCTGATTCCATAATTCCAGCAGCCTACATTTGGGGACTACTTTTCTGAGAAGCAATGCACATCCGTTTGTAAGTTTCACCTCAGATCCTCTGCTCCCGGGAGTTTAACAAAATCCTGCACGTTGCAATCAGCGAAATGAAAATATTAACACAATTCCGAAGAAATCATCGCTCCGCCGCCATAGTTCCGCGCTGACAATAAAAGATGGATTCATCCAAAAAAAAAGCGCAAAAAACATTCTCCTCCCTCAACAACAAAGCCTGCGGAATAACTCGGCGGATGAAAAGCAACGCAGCTATATTTCATTTTGACATATCGTAGCGTCTGATTTGCCGAGAGTGGTTGGTGTGTCTGTATGTCTAAATGCGCGTATGCCTTCTGTTCCTATCAATACTGAGCAGTGGAGTGGGCCCTGTGACGTGACTGAATTGTACTGTCAAAACGTCTGGAATAAACATGCAACATAGAACAGCCCTGCGTCTCATTCCACACACTCTGAGACGTGCTTTGCAGACGGAGCGCAGCGGTAAATGACATAAACTCTATCCAAAGACTAGTCAGTCATACGCTGGAGTAGTAATATTTTTTTTGTTTAGTGGGAAAATTGGTTTGACATGGTTTGAAGCTGAGACAAAATTTGAAGCTATTATTTGGAGATGCAGAGTTGTAAATGGCCAATTAGCAGCACATCGATTAGCAATGAGACACTTGTCATCTTCTAATGACATTATAATTACCGGGCTCTTATTTTGAAATTATGTTTGCATAGGAATTTTTATGTGTGTGACTGGAGCTTGATGGCAATGGCAATAAGTTGAGCTTTTGTGCTGGTTGTCACACCGTCAATCACTTTATTTGTTCCCGAAGAGCAATTTAAGCACATTGAGCAGAAAAATCCTAGCCCGATTCATAAGTCAGTTTCACTTCGTGAAAACCGTCTGACCTCGCAGCATTAAAATTTGTTCGCTCAACGGTATGCAGGTACTTTTTTATTTAACCAATCACTGCTATTTGGTCATGGCGTATGTAATGCACTGCTAACAGGGCTAACTGATATATCAAGCTTTTCCCAAATCCCATAGGAAGAAGGGAAATAACATCATAACATAAACAATGATTACTTTTTGCTTAACAAAACTTTTGGCGCATGAGCTGCCTAAAACTCCATTTATCTCACTTTACACGCAAACGCAAAACTGTAGTTTTCCAGAATCTTCACTCTAGCCTGAGTTTTTAGAAAGATTTGTTTTCAGAGGCAAATTCACCGTTTGTGTGTAAAAAATGAGTACAAATGAAGCTCAATGTCTCTGTTTTTAAAAATACCCATGTATGTGTAAATGGGGCTATAGAGGACACAGATTGGGACAGTTTTATCCTGATGGCTGTTACTCTCCTCATAATGCATTTGTTTGAACTTTTCTATTATTGTTGGATTTTACTAGCCAGGTTGGCACCTCATTTCTCTCCAGCGAGCAGGTCAGGAATCAGAATACACTATAGACGGATTGCAAGAACCCCGGAAGTCAATCAGCGAAGAGCCATACATTCTGTGTTGGTGACAATTCCTGAGATCGATGATTTAAAGCCGGAACAAAGAGAATGTTTGCTGAATTTTTATTGCCCTTCTTCCTATGGGATTTGGGAAAAGCTTAATATACAAGTTAGCCCTTTTAGCAGCGCATTACATACGTCAAGACCAAATAGCAGCGATTGGTTAAATTTAAAAATGTACACACTTACTGTCGAGTGAACGAATCTTAATGCTGCGAGGTTTCCACGAAGTGAAACCGGCTGATGAGTCAGGCTAGTTTTTGCTTTCAACTCGAATTAAAGGCATTTAAGGATCAGAGTTAATTTTTGGTCTTTCTGCAACATGAAACTGAATTTGTTCAAATAATATATTTCTACTTTTTAGCATTGGTACTGCGTGTAGAGTCATTTAGAATAATGAACTTGTCAGAAAAATAACATTTATATTTTTAAATGTCCTCTGTTGCACAAAATTGAGCTTGATGTCTTTATAATGTTACCTGTTGTGTTTTGTTTCATTCACACATGTTTGCGTGACCCTTTATAATGAGTCTGTCTCCATCTCCAAAGCTCAAAATGCTCTGTATTCATCCTGTGATGTCATGAAGCGGTAGTTTTCGACTCAACAGCTACCTTTTACCTTCTGTTTGGTAACTATTATCAGTTCCAGAGCTGAATTTATCCAAATTATCCCAGTGAAGGTGGATGGAGTTTAAAAAACACAGTGGAACACTTATTACCACTTGACATCAGAAGGGTTGAACAGAGTGTTTTCTGTTTGAGAGAAGAACTCAGCCAAAATATGCAGGGTTTGTGATGAGATAAATGGGGTAATATGAGCCCTTTAAGAGAGTGCAAAGGCCTCTGGCAAATTTCAGAGTGAACTGTATAAACTTAAACAGAATATAGATACCATATTTTCTAGACTATAAGTCACACTTTTTGTCATGGTTTAGGTGGTCCTGCGACTGAAATATTAAAGTTTTCACACTGACAGCTGTGAGGGCGCTGTAGGCTTGTGTGTTAGTATCTGCTGCTCCTGTACTACTGTAACTTCACTCTACTGTGCATGCCTCCTGCAGAAAAAGCCGCTGTCCTGCAGCAAGTAGTGAAATCTGCAGCCAAAAACGATAATCGAGCAGCAGAAAGAAAGTTTGGAGTGAGCGAGAAACTTGTGAGGGAGTGGCAGAAAGCGGGGATGGAGAACACAGCTTCACAGCAACCAGGCAAGTGCACCATGCAACTTTCCTGGAAGTCACTGGATGGTAAAAAAGCCTGGACTTCAGTGACGACTGAAACCATCCTGTCGGAATCAGAAAGGCTGGAATGATGCTGAGTCTGACAACAGACAGAAGCGGCACTCCGTTTACCTACAGAGGTTGCGGAGTTGCTCAGAAGTGACACCGAGGATGAAGAACTCAATGGATTTAGTGATTTGGAGTGAAATCAAGAGTTTGGTAAACTTGTTCTGTTACGTTGTTTATGCTTTAGTTACCTGAAGAACTCAATATGTTGCGTTAACTTTCCAGGTGCCTATTCATCCTGTTGTTCTCTGTTCTATTGTTGTTACTATAACTTGCCTTTCAAGATGAAATGTCGGTTCCTGGTGTCTGATTTTATAAAATAAATTTCCCCAAAAAGTGTGACTTGTTATTTTTTTCTTCATTACGCATCTTTTGTCTGGTGCAATTTATACTCTGGACTTATAGTTTGAAAAATACAGTACTTTATTTTCACTCAAATATCTACAAACAAAATAAAATAGTTTAGTTTTGATGCACATACATACACTATATAAGTTCAAAAAAGTCTGTGTAGCATAATCTAGATAAAAATCCTCACCTCTCCTTGAAAACACTACTTGAAAGTGACATCTTTTTGTGTGAGCAGTGCTACGCTGCTGTCTCTCCCATACGTGTGGTGGTCAGGCTTGGCCAGTGGAGCGTGCCCGGGCTGCCTGCATAACAACAGCCACCACCAGGAAGTGTTGGGCGAGATAAAGGGATTTGTAAGGCTGTGTAAGTACAGACGAGGAGTCTGGAGAACGATCAATAATTCATTTACTTGCACCAGTCAAGGGCAATTAAGGTGCTTTTTTAGCCATTAGCCAGTAGAAAGGGGCGGCTCCGTGGCTGGGGGCCCCTAATCTCACAGAGCATTGTCACAGAGCAGGATTACACGCGCAGCTAATCAATGCACAACACGCCACTAAACAGCATACAGATTAGAGGCGGAGTTACAAATGTCTGACACGCTACATTTGGACTGACCCGTGTTAAGTAATGCAATTTCAACAGGATACAATCACTTAACGCAAAGTTATGGGCCTGTTAAAATGCTTTCTCATTAGCATTTTCGAAATATTGTAAAGGATGTGATTGAAGGCAGATTATAACATTTTCACTGATTAAATGACATCAGATCTAAACATGTATATAACAAAAATAAGCAACAATTTAGAATTTCAAGTGTACACATTTTTGTTATTTTCCTTCCTCCTAAAACTATGTTTTTACATTATAATTGTACATTTTTATTTTCACTGTCATATTCGAATTCTCAAAATGTTACTAACCAGGACTTAATTCCTTTTTTTTTTTTTTTTTTTTTTTTGTCTGAATTGTAAAAACATATTTTTTTCTGCATGTTAATGTTAAGGTAGTTTATTGTCCTTGTAGTAAGGACATTTACCCCCTTCATTTGACCCATCCTTTAAAGGGTGCATATTATTTTCTCATCTATGCTATAATGTTGTTTCCTCATCAAAAACAGACCTAATGTTTTATTTCATTCACACATGTTTAACACACAAACCCTGCATATTTAAGGTCCGATCAGACCGGAGCATTTAGGCGTTCAGTTTACATGCAAAGTCTAGACTCTATGTGGATGCGCTTCGAGGGTGTCCTGCGTTTTTGTGGTGCGTTTTCAGGCGTCAGCATGACACGAATCGAGTCGTGTCATGCTGTGCGTCTTGAGCGTTCAGGCATCGACTCTCTGAACACGCATCCAGGGCATTGGCATTGGCGTCATAAGTTAAAAAAGCTGAAATTTTGGAGTCGGAAGCACTGCATCAACCAGTCATGAACAACTATCCAGAATAAGAAATCTATGCTGTGTCATTAGTGGATTGTAAACATATACACGCCTCAGCCGCCGAGCTGATCACCTCCACTGATGCTTTTTATGTAATAACTACACTAAAGCCGTTCTCTCAGCCTGGTCTGCCATCATTCTGGGATAAGACCAGGGAAAGGGCCCTTGTTTCAAGACGCGCGTCAAGTATTTTTCTCCTGTTCATCCACAGCGTCCAAAACACG
The DNA here is from genome assembly GCF_026225935.1 of Boleophthalmus pectinirostris. Classification (NCBI taxonomy): domain Eukaryota; kingdom Metazoa; phylum Chordata; class Actinopteri; order Gobiiformes; family Gobiidae; genus Boleophthalmus; species Boleophthalmus pectinirostris. Next base: position 7,120,069 of record NW_026571207.1, on the reverse strand, counting down.
TGTTGGGGATGTCTAAACTCAAATGGAAAGATGTCCAATTAGAGGCATCCAGCGCGCTTTTTGACTCTCCAGTCTGAAGGGACCTTTAGGCTTCTTTCAAACTGAAAACACTCTGTTCCACTTTGTGATGTCATGTGGTAATACAGCAAGTGCTGCATTGTGTTTTAAAGTTCATTCGCTTCACCAGAATCATTTGGATAATTTCAGCCCTAGAATTGCCAATCTCTACTGAACAAAAGGTAAATGGGAGCTATTAACTTGAAAACTACCACTTCGTGACATCACAGTGTGGAACAGCATTTTGAGCTTTGGCTTTGGAGATGTAGACAGACTAATAATACAGTTACTGAAACATGTGAATGAATTTGATGAGGTAGCTGCATTCTAACATGTCTTAAAGCTCACAAGAGTCAGTGCTGCAGAAAAGTGCTCGAGGACCTGTCTCCAGATCTTGTTAGAGCTAATTTTGTTCAGTACTACTTCAGCTGGAGGATTTGACCAGTTATGCACGTTTTGGGTTTGTGCGTTTTAGGTTTTTTTGTGCGTCTTGTTTCAGTTTTATCATGTAATATCTTGGGGCCCGTGATCTTGCCCCGTCCCTAATAGAACATTATGATGATACATGATGAACCCGAACGTCTGTCCTTGCGATGTTACCAGAGAAACTCCACTTGACCTCCGCACCGGCGCCCTCACCTCATTCAGATGTGCCTCAGATGTGGAGCAGAGAAGTGGGTCAGATAGCGGAGGGAGGACGGGGCTACACGGGCAGACAGAGATGGATGGACCAAAGGACTACAGGGAGCAGGTTTTGCATAAGACTCTGAGTGCCTCGAGGGCTTCTGTACGGGCTGAGTCAGAAGCCCTGTTTTTATACATATTTTTGTATTAAACTGACAGTAAGGAAGACACTGGACAAAACAGCAGAGAAACAGGGAGACAGGGAGAAATAAATAAATAAAAATGCACATTAGAGGTGGCACTGTGTAACACTTTGGCTGCAGGTCCATCACCTTCTTGTCTTTGTGCATTTATCGTTGCTCTGCCTGGAATGTTCCACAGTATAACAGCTCTACCTTACATTTATTCAATTACAGATGGTTGTATGGCTCAAAAATACCTAGAGAAATAAGCATTCTTAGTGTCAGCGGGATTTAATACCATACTGTGAAACATTCAGAAAAAGCAATAACATATCCATGAAGAAAAGCATGTGATGGACTCTCCACCAGAAAAGTTACACAGTGCACCTTTAATATAGACCAAAAAAAAAAAAAAGGTAGATGTTTTACAATTTGACATAGACTGAAGAAAGAATAAAGTTCACATAATCCTAACCCTACAGCTACATTCAGACTGCAGCCTGAAGTGACCCAAATCTAATTTTTTCGCCCCTATGCTCCTGGATCTGATCTTTTAATGACAGTCTGAATGACACAGATCCAATTTTTTTCAAATGCGACCCAGGCCACTTGGATATGTGCTCCTAAAACCGCAGCTAAAGTCATTTCACTCACTTTATTTATGTTGGTCACTTTATTTTGGCTACTGTTGAGATGAAAAGACTGAAAAGTGTTTGTCTTTTGGACACATGCGCACTCCACTTTATGTTGCAGTAACCGTGCACCATGACGAAACCGGGATACTCAAAAAACCCGATCATACCCAGGACACTGATGTGCATGTAAAAGTGCTCATTGAGTGGTACAGTGATCTCCAAGGAGGTGTGCCAGAGCCGAAACGTGGGACTGTGAGGTCGAAACTCCTCGTCTCCTTACTCTCCACTGCTCACAGCAACCTACATTTGGTTTATTGATTAAAAATGAACGTGATCGAGAAATTGTTAGTGATCAGTTATGGATTAGTCGACTAATCATTCCCATCTCTAGCATAGACTGTATAAAAATGCGGACTAAGGGAGTGTGACGTCACCCTAGACCTGCGGACTTTTGACGAATATTTTTGAATTAAGTGTGCGCGATGGCTGCATCTCTGGAGGTTTTAATCAGATTTACTCTCTGTTTATGGTCTAAGGGAAGCTGCATTACCATAGCCTCATTTGCAGACTAACAAAAAGGCTTTCCGCACAGTTAAGAATTTTGATGAGACCAAAACAGACTTTATAATCCATATCCGGAAGAGGAAAATGACACTGGGTTCTTTATGTCGGTGCATTTTGGGTTTTTAAGCTGTGCAGAAGTAGTTTTTAGTTTGTCACGGTCAGGGTTGGGAAGTAACAAATACATTATGAATACAAAAAATACATATTCATCATGCAGGCTTCACACTGTACAATACAACTGAGAAAAATTAGAAAATAATCATCTTGCAGAGCGTACATGTGCAATTGTTTCTTTCTCTAATTAATAATAATTGTGAATTATAAATGGTTAAACAAACATTAAGATACTTTAATTTCATGTTGTATTTTTTTTCACTACAATCAAGGATACACACTTCTCCAGTACTTAACAAATGTGAGTCTGGTCACAGGTGAATTTCTCAAAGTTCAGATGGGTGTGACATGCACGGTCTGTCTGTATCAAAACTAACATGGCTGCTTACGAAGAAAAAAGAAAGGAAACAGTACAGATTTCTGCAGAATGAATGAGCAAAGCACTAAACTGTCAATCTGGTATGAGAAATATCATTTTGTTCAATCCAATCCAGTCCACTTTATTTATTTTGTACATTTTATACACATGACAGTTTCCAAAGTGCTGCACAGACAAATTGACACAATAAAAGACAGTAAAGCTGAAATAAAAACAATAAATAAAAAGTGTTAAAATGCTTAAAGCTAAAAATGATAAGAAAAAAAGAGAGTATTCCAGAGTTTAGTTAGGCCAGTGTTAAAAGCAGACGCAAGTGAAGATATTCTGGCTCTAATTGCAGCAACCTTATTGTTAAAAAATAAAAGGAAATGTTCACACTTCTCACATGTCATTTCCAAAGTGGTGGATGGACTGGGGTTACACAGTAAAGTAAGTGGCTTTTATAAAGTAAAAGTAAATAAGTACAATAACACAAAAAAACGACATTTTGTGATAAATCAAACATTCCCTATACAACTAAACAATAACTCTAATGGGATAAAGATAAATTAAAGGTTGTAAAGATTTTCAAAACGAGAAATCCAGCACTGTTTGTCCTTTTTCAAATGTTGCGCATCGTGAAACCACCCCCCCTCCCTACAGGCTCCTACGTAGAAACGCCTTCTCCCGCCTCCTCACTAAGAAACAGGTGTTTACAGCCGGTGAGCTGCACATGACTTGTAAACAACTAACTACAGTGTTGGTTAGGCAAGGCGGAGAAGTGAGGAGCGGGGGGAGCGGTAGGGACATTTCGTTCGCGGACGAAAGTAGGAGCAGGGAGAGAGCGGAGCAGGGAGAGAGGAGAGAGGAGAGAGGAGGGGCCGCGGAGATTCCGTGCCCGTAGAAGTGAGGAGAAGGGGGAAAGAGCGGAACGGGCAGCGGGACAGGAGTAGGAAAGGGGAGCAGAGAAGGTTGCGCGGAGATTCAGTGCGAATGAACAGCTACAACACGCAGCAGAAGCGGACTCTTTCTTGCCTTGAAAATTACGTTTTCAGACATAGGATATCGCTTTCGTGTCCTGAAAAACGTTTGACTAGCTCTTGGAAATAAAGTACGTTTTCATAATAAGCAGAAGTTACCTGTCCAGGAGTAATTTGGCGACAATGCGTCAGTCTTTAGACCCTGCGTCTGCTTCAGTCGCGCCATCGCTGGAATGAATCTACAAGAATCACCTTAGTTTGGCTTCGCTGCTTTTCCCCTTGTCTTCTTCTTTCAGCGACCTCAAAAACGGACTTTCTTTTGCGGCTAACTGCTCCTGGATTCTTGTCTGCCATTGCAACAAACTTTGTGCTAACTGCGAGGAAGATATAGGTCAAAAAAAGCGCTAAGAACTGTTGCATTGGTGGAGTAAACAGCGTCTGTGCGTCTTGCGTCTGTGGACTGCGTGACAGGCGTACGTAAACACGTACCGGCGGCGCGCAGGCAGGTCAGTTACGCTAGAAACGTAGGGAGTTGATTGATAGCCTGTCAGCTAACAGATAACGAGGCCGTGTCGTTATCTATTGGCAAATGTTTAGCTGGCCCCACACGTCCAGAGTTGAGAATTTTTATTCTCTTTTTTTTGGTCATCATAATTACAAGGCTACTGCACCTCTATAATGCTATCATTGACAACTTGAAACAAAAAAAACAAAAACAAAATCCTCCATACAACCTTTAAAGAAAATACAAATGCTCAAAGGCCGAGACAAACTGTAGCTAACAACAAAGATGATAGGTCAATAACAACCTTTAGTGTCTCAAACACACAATTCACACTTAGGAAACAGAGGACAACAAGAACCACATCAATCACAGAGTGTGGTGAACTGAAACTGAAATCCAGCCGCCAGGAGAGTCACGCACACAGCACTTTGTTGGATGAGAGTTTGGCAGAACAGGAAGGGATTGGAGGAACGGGACGTCAATCCTCCAACCACGCATGACGAACATCGGAGTCAGCCCAACAGCGACTTGACCACAGCCCACCAATCAGGTGTCAGGTACCACACAGCATATGCAAATATGGAAGGCACAAGTGATGAAACAAACGGGGAGTGTCAGCCGAGGCAGAGCCAGACCGTGAGCCGTAATAGGGGTTTATTGATACTTTCTAAAATCAGGTCTGAGAAATATGTTGTATTTTCACTATTAACAGTGTTATGATATAGTCTCCTGCTGTCTTTAAGAATTTGGTGAGATTCTTCCAAGTTATCACTTTTCCACCTGCTGCTTTTTCACCGCTCTATGGCACTTGCGCCTGGCTGTGCGTGCCGCTTCACTGAGCCATGGCTGTTGTCTGGGTGTAGAATGCATGGTTTTCAGTGAAGAAACATTGTCCAATACATCGCAGCAGGTCGAAATGAAGGAGTTCATTAATTCCTCGGGACCCACAGATGCACTCGGGTCAAAAGATTTTGTAAAAAGAGGGGAAAAGTTAGCAGCAGTCTCTGGCTTTATAGAGCAACTCTGGTGCACAGGACCAGTCAGTCTCATGTCACTGTGCATTTTAACTGAGATTCAGGAGCAGGACCACGCCCCGACCGCCCTCTCCTCCTCACCAGCGACCCACAACTCTCCTCCACCACACCTCTAATTTCCCAGAAGCCTATTTGTAGCAGCCTTTCCCATCATCCCAGTTTGTCTCAGCTAACAGGACCCCACCCTCCCACCCCCTATCTCGTTCGTCTTTCAGCCATAAGACGCCACGTGGGGGGTCCCATTCCAGCTGGGCCAGTTGAAGATTGAGACGGAGCCCTCACCTCGACTCAACCCAGCCATCTCTGCCCCACCTCGTACATTATCAGTAAACTTCTTCGCTCTGTTGTTATTGGCATGGTCTTTGCTAGTGAATTGTTCAATATTTGCCTCACCACAACACAGACTACCAAACCCACAGGCAGTGATACAGTCGCGGTGAAGTACTGCAGTGATACAACTGACTGAAATTGTCATTTAAACCACCAAACTGTCCAAACACAATGAAAACACTTCATATTTACACACATTGGGTGCAGCCATCTCGAATTTTGACTCAGAATCCTTGCTCGGTGTACTTTTTCCGCCACCGAGGTCCGGGTCGCAGAAAAGCAACTTCCTCGGAAAACTGTTTCAGAAGGATAATCGAAAGCAGGGAGAGATGTAATGAGACCACCCCCACCCAGAACACTCCCGTTACATTTGTTGCCCAAAGAGTTGACGGTGTAACGTAATATTATTCATTATCGTTTTTTACACTCTGTTGGAGAATGAGTTGCAGAGTGTAGGGGCAGAGATGCAGAAGGTTCTCTCAGCCTGCACGGAGGTGAGACAGGGGCCAGGGCTGGAGGAGGGCGGGGGTGTGCTGAGGAGGAGGAGGAGGAGGTCAATGAGGCAGGAGAGTCCAGCTCATGAAGATGGATCAGACGTTTCATATTTCACACATGTAGATGATCCAGAGCAGAACCTCAGTGAGCTGCTAAATGAACAGGACACACTCCAGCGGACAGTGTCATTAGAGGCAGAGTGCTCATGTCCGTGGTGTGGAGGGAGCGCGGCGGGCTAATGTGTCAGAGCTGCGTGGGGGTGGAGCTAATCAAGGAGGCTGGCTGTTCAGAGTCTTCCCTGACACTTCACCCATCTGTATGAATGCCCGATACTGTAATTGGTGCTGCTCAGAGTTGCCATAAGAAATAACCTCAGAAAGCTGCGGAGGGCCCAGAACATTTGTTTACATAACACACATTGTTTTTGAAAATGCATAGATATTATTTTCTATAGTGTATTCTACAATGACATGACATTTTACTACTTATACTGTAAGGATGTATTTAAAACCCCAGTATGTGAAATGTATTGTATTAGTATTTATTATACTGAAAAACACACTGCAAAAACACTTAACCACAATTTAAGATATAAACATTATTAATTATCTGTCCGTGCACCAAGATCATTTCACTTGACAAATTATCTTAAAATAAACTACAGTATTTTTTAAACTATAAGTCACACTTTTTTTTTTTTCTGGTTTGGATGGCCCTGCGACTTATACTCTGGTGTGACTTATATATTAAAATTTTTACACTGAAAGGCTCAAGAGGGTGCTCTAATCTTGTGTGTCAGTATCTGCTGCTCTCATTACTCCTGTACCACTGTCACTTAGCTCTACTGCGCATGTCTCCTGTGGTAAAAGCCACTGTCCTGCTGCAAGTAGTGACATATTCAGCAAAAAACGGTAATTGTGCAGCAGAAAGAAAGTTTGGAATGAGTGAGAAACTTGTGACACAGGGAGGATACGCCATGCAACTTTCCTGGAAGTCATTGGATGGATCGACAAAGCCTGGACTTCAGTGACAACCAAAACCATCCTGTCGGGATTCAGAAAGGCTGGAATAATTCTACCTGGAACTGATGCTCAGTCTGATGACACCTACACAGAAGATGAAGCGGCGCTCTGTTTACCTCTGGAGGTCATGCAGAAGTGACACTGAGGATGAAGAATTCAATGGATTTAGTGATTTGGAGTGAGATCAAGAGTTTGGTAAACTTATGTTCTGTTGTTAATGCTATAGTTATTTAAATAACTGTTCATATTTGACGTAAACATACTAGATGCCTTCTCTGTTCTATTGTTATTACTATAACTTGTCTTTCAAGATGAGATGTCGGTACCTGGTCTCTGATTTTATAAATACATTTCCTCCAAAAAGTGTGACTTATAGTCCTGTGCAACTTATGTTTTTTTTCTTCATTATGTATTTTTAACTTATTAACTTATACTCTGGAGCGACTTATTGTCCAGAAAATATGGTACCTCTAGACTAGAATAAGTGGTCTCAGAAGTAACAAGTAGATAATAAATCTGAAAAAAGCTTGGCCAGATCACAGAAATTTGCAGTGTATGACTATGAGTGGGCTTGCATCTCCATGAACCTGACTAATATGGTCTGGAGGAGGGCCTCCTCCTTCTTGTCTCCATGGAAATGTTTCTTTGGCTATTATATTCCACAGCAAGGCATAAAATGTATCTATCTCCATGGAGAATTTTCTGAAGTATTGCATTAACTTTCTATTTCCACTTTCCATGCAGATGACATGCCATTTCCCACGAGGTACACAGCAAAAAATAAAATGTTAAATAAGATAATATAGTAAATAAATGTTTTAATCATGTAGTAATATCTTGATTTGAGTATTTCAGCTGTCTGAAAATAAGATTTACCAATAAAACAAACACAAAATGTTTTATGTTTTACTAAAACAAATGCTACTGTAATGAGGAAAAAATGTATTTGTTCTTTTGGTAAATCTTATTTTAAGACTTTTATACTCAAATAACTACCACCTGGTTCAAGCACTTATTAACTTCATTATCTTATTTAACATTTAATTTTTTGCAGCTGAAAACTAATATTCTGAGCACTCGGGCCTCTATAGGCTCTATTCATACACCACAAACCAAGAAGATGTATGGAAACATGCGATTACAACTTCTGGCGGGCTGGGTTTATAGTAGTAAAACCTAGGAAAAATTAGAAAATGCCCCAGTTTTTATCATCTAAATGTCATTGTAGTTTTCTTCATCTAAATGTCATTGTAGCCGTTATGTTCGGCTAATCAACAATTACAACCATAACTCAGTTTTCATCATTTCCCCACTGACACACAACTCCGAGTGCACTGACTACATGCGATTAGAAGAGATGAGGATGAAAAAATTCTAAGATGATTCCAAACAGCACATACATGTATGCAGTCTTCATTTTACCACTGATGACATTTACTTCAGTGGGTTTTATCACAGTCGGTAGGCGGGCCAAGTGTTGGTAACTACGGAAGTTGTCATCACATGTTGCCAAACATTTTCCTGGTTTGTGACATAATCATGAATAGAGCCTGTTGTGTTGTGGGGAAGCTGGCCTGATGTGGTTGAAGAAAGAGGCAGACTTCAACAAAAAAGTGTCTTTGACCAGACAAAATGTATTTAAAATAGACTTCAGATAACTTAATTACAAAACTGTTAACTCAGGTAAACAGAAAATAAGTAACTTAAATTAACTCAAAGTAACAAAGATGTGCACCCTACTACACAAAAGTTGTTGTGCTGATCTCTCCAATAATGCAAAAAGCTATACAAACAAGCAGGTTTCTTACTGGTATACAGTTCTAAAAAGTACACACAACAAGTGACACTTAAATTTGTCTTCTAATCTGAGCCATGAGAGATGGGCAGTTCAGTTTATTCAAATGGAATTAATGGTACAAGAAATTCACAACATTTATGCAGAGCAAACAAAAACGGACTACAGTGAATAAATTGGCATAATAACAATTAAGACAATTAAGTGTATAGTAATTTAAGAGTGTATATAATTAAAGTTAATGTGATCCTTCATTAATAATTGTAATATTCTTAATAAATGAATACCCAAAATCCCAGATACTATTCATCGTTCAAGTTTATTTTCAGGGAGTAGTTTTATCTGTTTTAGTTTTTTGGCTTATTAATTTTGCATCAGTTTTAACTAGCAGAAAGTTTTAAAAATCTAATTATGTTCTTTATATTCTTTATAGTTATATTCTTTATTCTATATGTTCTTTATAGTTATTATATCAATGAGGATATCTAAATATTTTATGCATTCAGTTTTAAAAGATTTTTATTTTTTTTACTTTTAGGGTGGTGACATAACCAAAAGCGACGGCACTGGAGGAAAATCTATCTATGGTGACAAATTTGATGACGAGAACTTTGACATCAAACACACAGGCCCAGGGATCCTGTCAATGGCAAACCGTGGCCGTGACACAAACAACTCCCAGTTCTTCATCACGCTGAAGAAAGCAGAGCACCTGGACTTTAAACATGTTGCCTTTGGATGGGTTCGAGACGGCATGAATGTGGTGAAGAAAATGGGCGAGCACGGCACAAAAGGGGGTGTCCCGGCGAAGAAACTAGTCATAACCAATTGCGGTCAGCTCTAGCCTTTCAAGTTACATGTCAGAAATTACACAGTAATGCACTTCTCACAAAATTAATGTCAGGGGGCAACAAATACAGCACAGTTCATAAAGGACTTGGTACCATTTTAATAGATGCATACACATTCTAAATGGCTATGCCAAAATTGGGTGCATAAGGAAATGGTTTTTGACATTGGAACAGGTGGTTTGTCATTGTCAATAATTTTGACATTGTTTGTATAGTTGTACATTGACTACTTTTTATTGTCTGTGTTTTTTGTCTTTTTTGAACGTGTCCTGAGTTTGAATGTGCTTCACCTGTCTCTTTCGTTGTTTATAAGTCTTAATCTTATTGGTTAAGTCAGGTTATCCGTAAAAAGCACCTATTGATCACAATGTGCCCAGAAATCTGCTATTTTAGATTTCATTGAATTTATATTTTAAAAAAATGATTTTTTTTTTTTGGTAACCTTGCTCTGATGACATACAAAGCACTGTTCATACAGACTACATGGTTATTTATCATCAGGTGTTAGTTTTCTAAAAAAAAAAAAAAAAACAAACAAAAAAAGCAATTAAGGACAGATTATCATAATTTAAATAGTGCTTTATGTACCAGACTGGAGATGAATAAAGTTGCTTTTCAAATGGTGTTACATTTTGAGTTCATTTGAACCATGGTTCATTTAAAAACAAGTAAACACGATGGAAAGTGGATTTTACCACCTCCTCTATGGAGATTAATCTTTAACGGATCTAATGACAAAATCAATACCGTAGTTAATGGTTTAAATACGCAGTTTAGTTTAGTGAAGAAATTTAGTCATTCGTGGTTATTACAAATAAATAATACAATTAAATAAAATAATAAATCATAAATTCCAAATCTATCAATAGGTGATTCATGCTGGGGACTAGAACTATAATCAAATCTGGAAGGTGAATCCAAGATGGCGTCGTATTGTTTACTGGCGCATGAGCCCCAAATTTTCTCTTCCGCATTTATTTTCTCGTGTGACGTCTGTAACGTCCACAGCGTTTGGACCAATCAGAGCGAGAGCTGCTACAGCGGAGCTAGCACGGGCTCAGAGCGAGGTTAGAGTAAGTCTTACAAATATAACTTTTAGGGGCTTTGAGGATTTAAACAAACAAAAGTTTGAATTCCCAAAAAATGCATTGCGCGTCTCCGGTCCCAAGATCCCGGGGGTGCAGTACCTAGAGTGTCCACTAGTCGGTCTTGAGCCGGGACGGGGGGAGGGGCTTGTCCAGCACACGGACGCGCACGCTACATCGGTCCGCCCTCGGTGACGTCACCGCGCCGCGGTAAAGGGCCTGCGTCGC
>NW_026571207.1:6969965-7108710 GCF_026225935.1 Boleophthalmus pectinirostris | reverse complement strand
CCTTATACAATATATCTGTGCTGGGGTGAGACACACTTTGCTCAAATGCATGAAAAATATCCCTTTTAATCTGATTCCATAATTCCAGCAGCCTACATTTGGGGACTACTTTTCTGAGAAGCAATGCACATCCGTTTGTAAGTTTCACCTCAGATCCTCTGCTCCCGGGAGTTTAACAAAATCCTGCACGTTGCAATCAGCGAAATGAAAATATTAACACAATTCCGAAGAAATCATCGCTCCGCCGCCATAGTTCCGTGCTGACAATAAAAGATGGATTCATCAAAAAAAAAAGCGCAAAAAACATTCTCCTCCCTCAACAACAAAGCCTGCGGAATAACTCGGCGGATGAAAAGCAACGCAGCTATATTTCATTTTGACATATCGTAGCGTCTGATTTGCCGAGAGTGGTTGGTGTGTCTGTATGTCTAAATGCGCGTATGCCTTCTGTTCCTATCAATACTGAGCAGTGGAGTGGGCCCTGTGACGTGACTGAATTGTACTGTCAAAACGTCTGGAATAAACATGCAACATAGAACAGCCCTGCGTCTCATTCCACACACTCTGAGACGTGCTTTGCAGACGGAGCGCAGCGGTAAATGACATAAACTCTATCCAAAGACTAGTCAGTCATACGCTGGAGTAGTAATATTTTTTTTGTTTAGTGGGAAAATTGGTTTGACATGGTTTGAAGCTGAGACAAAATTTGAAGCTATTATTTGGAGATGCAGAGTTGTAAATGGCCAATTAGCAGCACATCGATTAGCAATGAGACACTTGTCATCTTCTAATGACATTATAATTACCGGGCTCTTATTTTGAAATTATGTTTGCATAGGAATTTTTATGTGTGTGACTGGAGCTTGATGGCAATGGCAATAAGTTGAGCTTTTGTGCTGGTTGTCACACCGTCAATCACTTTATTTGTTCCCGAAGAGCAATTTAAGCACATTGAGCAGAAAAATCCTAGCCCGATTCATAAGTCAGTTTCACTTCGTGAAAACCGTCTGACCTCGCAGCATTAAAATTTGTTCGCTCAACGGTATGCAGGTACTTTTTTATTTAACCAATCACTGCTATTTGGTCATGGCGTATGTAATGCACTGCTAACAGGGCTAACTGATATATCAAGCTTTTCCCAAATCCCATAGGAAGAAGGGAAATAACATCATAACATAAACAATGATTACTTTTTGCTTAACAAAACTTTTGGCGCATGAGCTGCCTAAAACTCCATTTATCTCACTTTACACGCAAACGCAAAACTGTAGTTTTCCAGAATCTTCACTCTAGCCTGAGTTTTTAGAAAGATTTGTTTTCAGAGGCAAATTCACCGTTTTGTGTGTAAAAAATGAGTACAAATGAAGCTCAATGTCTCTGTTTTTTAAAAATACCCATGTATATGTGTAAATGGGGCTATAGAGGACACAGATTGGGACAGTTTTATCCTGATGGCTGTTACTCTCCTCATAATGCATTTGTTTGAACTTTTCTATTATTGTTGGATTTTACTAGCCAGGTTGGCACCTCATTTCTCTCCAGCGAGCAGGTCAGGAATCAGAATACACTATAGACGGATTGCAAGAACCCCGGAAGTCAATCAGCGAAGAGCCATACATTCTGTGTTGGTGACAATTCCTGAGATCGATGATTTAAAGCCGGAACAAAGAGAATGTTTGCTGAATTTTTATTGCCCTTCTTCCTATGGGATTTGGGAAAAGCTTAATATACAAGTTAGCCCTTTTAGCAGCGCATTACATACGTCAAGACCAAATAGCAGCGATTGGTTAAATTTAAAAATGTACACACTTACTGTCGAGTGAACGAATCTTAATGCTGCGAGGTTTCCACGAAGTGAAACCGGCTGATGAGTCAGGCTAGTTTTTGCTTTCAACTCGAATTAAAGGCATTTAAGGATCAGAGTTAATTTTTGGTCTTTTCTGCAACATGAAACTGAATTTGTTCAAATAATATATTTCTACTTTTTAGCATTGGTACTGCGTGTAGAGTCATTTAGAATAATGAACTTGTCAGAAAAATAACATTTATATTTTTAAATGTCCTCTGTTGCACAAAATTGAGCTTGATGTCTTTATAATGTTACCTGTTGTGTTTTGTTTCATTCACACATGTTTGCGTGACCCTTTATAATGAGTCTGTCTCCATCTCCAAAGCTCAAAATGCTCTGTATTCATCCTGTGATGTCATGAAGCGGTAGTTTTCGACTCAACAGCTACCTTTTACCTTCTGTTTGGTAACTATTATCAGTTCCAGAGCTGAATTTATCCAAATTATCCCAGTGAAGGTGGATGGAGTTTAAAAACACAGTGGAACACTTATTACCACTTGACATCAGAAGGGTTGAACAGAGTGTTTTCTGTTTGAGAGAAGAACTCAGCCAAAATATGCAGGGTTTGTGATGAGATAAATGGGGTAATATGAGCCCTTTAAGAGAGTGCAAAGGCCTCTGGCAAATTTCAGAGTGAACTGTATAAACTTAAACAGAATATAGATACCATATTTTCTAGACTATAAGTCACACTTTTTGTCATGGTTTAGGTGGTCCTGCGACTGAAATATTAAAGTTTTCACACTGACAGCTGTGAGGGCGCTGTAGGCTTGTGTGTTAGTATCTGCTGCTCCTGTACTACTGTAACTTCACTCTACTGTGCATGCCTCCTGCAGAAAAAGCCGCTGTCCTGCAGCAAGTAGTGAAATCTGCAGCCAAAAACGATAATCGAGCAGCAGAAAGAAAGTTTGGAGTGAGCGAGAAACTTGTGAGGGAGTGGCAGAAAGCGGGGATGGAGAACACAGCTTCACAGCAACCAGGCAAGTGCACCATGCAACTTTCCTGGAAGTCACTGGATGGTAAAAAAGCCTGGACTTCAGTGACGACTGAAACCATCCTGTCGGAATCAGAAAGGCTGGAATGATGCTGAGTCTGACAACAGACAGAAGCGGCACTCCGTTTACCTACAGAGGTTGCGGAGTTGCTCAGAAGTGACACCGAGGATGAAGAACTCAATGGATTTAGTGATTTGGAGTGAAATCAAGAGTTTGGTAAACTTGTTCTGTTACGTTGTTTATGCTTTAGTTACCTGAAGAACTCAATATGTTGCGTTAACTTTCCAGGTGCCTATTCATCCTGTTGTTCTCTGTTCTATTGTTGTTACTATAACTTGCCTTTCAAGATGAAATGTCGGTTCCTGGTGTCTGATTTTATAAAATAAATTTCCCCAAAAAGTGTGACTTGTTATTTTTTTCTTCATTACGCATCTTTTGTCTGGTGCAATTTATACTCTGGACTTATAGTTTGAAAAAAATACAGTACTTTATTTTCACTCAAATATCTACAAACAAAATAAAATAGTTTAGTTTTGATGCACATACATACACTATATAAGTTCAAAAAAGTCTGTGTAGCATAATCTAGATAAAAATCCTCACCTCTCCTTGAAAAACACTACTTGAAAGTGACATCTTTTTGTGTGAGCAGTGCTACGCTGCTGTCTCTCCCATACGTGTGGTGGTCAGGCTTGGCCAGTGGAGCGTGCCCGGGCTGCCTGCATAACAACAGCCACCACCAGGAAGTGTTGGGCGAGATAAAGGGATTTGTAAGGCTGTGTAAGTACAGACGAGGAGTCTGGAGAACGATCAATAATTCATTTACTTGCACCAGTCAAGGGCAATTAAGGTGCTTTTTTAGCCATTAGCCAGTAGAAAGGGGCGGCTCCGTGGCTGGGGGCCCCTAATCTCACAGAGCATTGTCACAGAGCAGGATTACACGCGCAGCTAATCAATGCACAACACGCCACTAAACAGCATACAGATTAGAGGCGGAGTTACAAATGTCTGACACGCTACATTTGGACTGACCCGTGTGTTAAGTAATGCAATTTCAACAGGATACAATCACTTAACGCAAAGTTATGGGCCTGTTAAAATGCTTTCTCATTAGCATTTTCGAAATATTGTAAAGGATGTGATTGAAGGCAGATTATAACATTTTCACTGATTAAATGACATCAGATCTAAACATGTATATAACAAAAATAAGCAACAATTTAGAATTTCAAGTGTACACATTTTTGTTATTTTCCTTCCTCCTAAAACTATGTTTTTACATTATAATTGTACATTTTTTTATTTTCACTGTCATATTCGAATTCTCAAAATGTTACTAACCAGGACTTAATTCCTTTTTTTTTTTTTTTTTTTTTTTCTGAATTGTATATTTTTTCTGCATGTTAATGTTAAGGTAGTTTATTGTCCTTGTAGTAAGGACATTTACCCCCTTCATTTGACCCATCCTTTAAAGGGTGCATATTATTTTCTCATCTATGCTATAATGTTGTTTCCTCATCAAAAACAGACCTAATGTTTTATTTCATTCACACATGTTTAACACACAAACCCTGCATATTTAAGGTCCGATCAGACCGGAGCATTTAGGCGTTCAGTTTACATGCAAAGTCTAGACTCTATGTGGATGCGCTTCGAGGGTGTCCTGCGTTTTTGTGGTGCGTTTTCAGGCGTCAGCATGACACGAATCGAGTCGTGTCATGCTGTGCGTCTTGAGCGTTCAGGCATCGACTCTCTGAACACGCATCCAGGGCATTGGCATTGGCGTCATAAGTTAAAAAAGCTGAAATTTTGGAGTCGGAAGCACTGCATCAACCAGTCATGAACAACTATCCAGAATAAGAAATCTATGCTGTGTCATTAGTGGATTGTAAACATATACACGCCTCAGCCGCCGAGCTGATCACCTCCACTGATGCTTTTTATGTAATAACTACACTAAAGCCGTTCTCTCAGCCTGGTCTGCCATCATTCTGGGATAAGACCAGGGAAAGGGCCCTTGTTTCAAGACGCGCGTCAAGTATTTTTCTCCTGTTCATCCACAGCGTCCAAAACACGTGTTGGGGATGTCTAAACTCAAATGGAAAGATGTCCAATTAGAGGCATCCAGCGCGCTTTTTGACTCTCCAGTCTGAAGGGACCTTTAGGCTTCTTTCAAACTGAAAACACTCTGTTCCACTTTGTGATGTCATGTGGTAATACAGCAAGTGCTGCATTGTGTTTTAAAGTTCATTCGCTTCACCAGAATCATTTGGATAATTTCAGCCCTAGAATTGCCAATCTCTACTGAACAAAAGGTAAATGGGAGCTATTAACTTGAAAACTACCACTTCGTGACATCACAGTGTGGAACAGCATTTTGAGCTTTGGAGATGTAGACAGACTAATAATACAGTTACTGAAACATGTGAATGAATTTGATGAGGTAGCTGCATTCTAACATGTCTTAAAGCTCACAAGAGTCAGTGCTGCAGAAAAGTGCTCGAGGACCTGTCTCCAGATCTTGTTAGAGCTAATTTTGTTCAGTACTACTTCAGCTGGAGGATTTGACCAGTTATGCACGTTTTGGGTTTGTGCGTTTTAGGTTTTTTTGTGCGTCTTGTTTCAGTTTTATCATGTAATATCTTGGGGCCCGTGATCTTGCCCCGTCCCTAATAGAACATTATGATGATACATGATGAACCCGAACGTCTGTCCTTGCGATGTTACCAGAGAAACTCCACTTGACCTCCGCACCGGCGCCCTCACCTCATTCAGATGTGCCTCAGATGTGGAGCAGAGAAGTGGGTCAGATAGCGGAGGGAGGACGGG
This sequence comes from Boleophthalmus pectinirostris, assembly GCF_026225935.1. NCBI lineage: Eukaryota > Metazoa > Chordata > Actinopteri > Gobiiformes > Gobiidae > Boleophthalmus > Boleophthalmus pectinirostris. The sequence continues at coordinate 7,103,037 of NW_026571207.1, read as the reverse complement.
GCTACACGGGCAGACAGAGATGGATGGACCAAAGGACTACAGGGAGCAGGTTTTGCATAAGACTCTGAGTGCCTCGAGGGCTTCTGTACGGGCTGAGTCAGAAGCCCTGTTTTTATACATATTTTTGTATTAAACTGACAGTAAGGAAGACACTGGACAAAACAGCAGAGAAACAGGGAGACAGGGAGAAATAAATAAATAAAAATGCACATTAGAGGTGGCACTGTGTAACACTTTGGCTGCAGGTCCATCACCTTCTTGTCTTTGTGCATTTATCGTTGCTCTGCCTGGAATGTTCCACAGTATAACAGCTCTACCTTACATTTATTCAATTACAGATGGTTGTATGGCTCAAAAATACCTAGAGAAATAAGCATTCTTAGTGTCAGCGGGATTTAATACCATACTGTGAAACATTCAGAAAAAGCAATAACATATCCATGAAGAAAAGCATGTGATGGACTCTCCACCAGAAAAGTTACACAGTGCACCTTTAATATAGACCAAAAAAAAAAAAAAGGTAGATGTTTTACAATTTGACATAGACTGAAGAAAGAATAAAGTTCACATAATCCTAACCCTACAGCTACATTCAGACTGCAGCCTGAAGTGACCCAAATCTAATTTTTTCGCCCCTATGCTCCTGGATCTGATCTTTTAATGACAGTCTGAATGACACAGATCCAATTTTTTTCAAATGCGACCCAGGCCACTTGGATATGTGCTCCTAAAACCGCAGCTAAAGTCATTTCACTCACTTTATTTATGTTGGTCACTTTATTTTGGCTACTGTTGAGATGAAAAGACTGAAAAGTGTTTGTCTTTTGGACACATGCGCACTCCACTTTATGTTGCAGTAACCGTGCACCATGACGAAACCGGGATACTCAAAAAACCCGATCATACCCAGGACACTGATGTGCATGTAAAAGTGCTCATTGAGTGGTACAGTGATCTCCAAGGAGGTGTGCCAGAGCCGAAACGTGGGACTGTGAGGTCGAAACTCCTCGTCTCCTTACTCTCCACTGCTCACAGCAACCTACATTTGGTTTATTGATTAAAAATGAACGTGATCGAGAAATTGTTAGTGATCAGTTATGGATTAGTCGACTAATCATTCCCATCTCTAGCATAGACTGTATAAAAATGCGGACTAAGGGAGTGTGACGTCACCCTAGACCCGCGGACCTTTGCCGAATATTTTTGAATTAAGTGTGCGCGATGGCTGCATCTCTGGAGGTTTTAATCAGATTTACTCTCTGTTTATGGTCTAAGGGAAGCTGCATTACCATAGCCTCATTTGCAGACTAACAAAAAGGCTTTCCGCACAGTTAAGAATTTTGATGAGACCAAAACAGACTTTATAATCCATATCCGGAAGAGGAAATGACACTGGGTTCTTTATGTCGGTGCATTTTGGGTTTTTAAGCTGTGCAGAAGTAGTTTTTAGTTTGTCACGGTCAGGGTTGGGAAGTAACAAATACATTATGAATACAAAAAATACATATTCATCATGCAGGCTTCACACTATACAATACAACTGAGAAAATTAGAAAATAATCATCTTGCAGAGCGTACATGTGCAATTGTTTCTTTCTCTAATTAATAATAATTGTGAGTTATAAATGGTTAAACAAACATTAAGATACTTTAATTTCATGTTGTATTTTTTTTCACTACAATCAAGGATACACACTTCTCCAGTACTTAACAAATGTGAGTCTGGTCACAGGTGAATTTCTCAAAGTTCAGATGGGTGTGACATGCACGGTCTGTCTGTATCAAAACTAACATGGCTGCTTACGAAGAAAAAAGAAAGGAAACAGTACAGATTTCTGCAGAATGAATGAGCAAAGCACTAAACTGTCAATCTGGTATGAGAAATATCATTTTGTTCAATCCAATCCAGTCCACTTTATTTATTTTGTACATTTTATACACATGACAGTTTCCAAAGTGCTGCACAGACAAATTGACACAATAAAAGACAGTAAAGCTGAAATAAAAACAATAAATAAAAAGTGTTAAAATGCTTAAAGCTAAAAATGATAAGAAAAAAAGAGAGTATTCCAGAGTTTAGTTAGGCCAGTGTTAAAAGCAGACGCAAGTGAAGATATTCTGGCTCTAATTGCAGCAACCTTATTGTTAAAAAATAAAAGGAAATGTTCACACTTCTCACATGTCATTTCCAAAGTGGTGGATGGACTGGGGTTACACAGTAAAGTAAGTGGCTTTTATAAAGTAAAAGTAAATAAGTACAATAACACAAAAAACGACATTTTGTGATAAATCAAACATTCCCTATACAACTAAACAATAACTCTAATGGGATAAAGATAAATTAAAGAAAATACAAATGCTCAAAGGCCGAGACAAACTGGTAGCTACACAACAAAGATGATAGGTCAATAACAACCTTTAGTGTCTCAAACACACAATTCACACTTAGGAAACAGAGGACAACAAGAACCACATCAATCACAGAGTGTGGTGAACTGAAACTGAAATCCAGCCGCCAGGAGAGTCACGCACACAGCACTTTTGTTGGATGAGAGTTTGGCAGAACAGGAAGGGGATTGGAGGAACGGGACGTCAATCCTCCAACCACGGCATGACGAACATCGGAGTCAGCCCAACAGCGACTTGACCACAGCCCACCAATCAGGTGTCAGGTACCACACAGCATATGCAAATATGGAAGGCACAAGTGATGAAACAAACGGGGAGTGTCAGCCGAGGCAGAGCCAGACCGTGAGCCGTAATAGGGGTTTATTGATACTTTCTAAAATCAGGTCTGAGAAATATGTTGTATTTTCACTATTAACAGTGTTATGATATAGTCTCCTGCTGTCTTTAAGAATTTGGTGAGATTCTTCCAAGTTATCACTTTTCCACCTGCTGCTTTTTCACCGCTCTATGGCACTTGCGCCTGGCTGTGCGTGCCGCTTCACTGAGCCATGGCTGTTGTCTGGGTGTAGAATGCATGGTTTTCAGTGAAGAAACATTGTCCAATACATCGCAGCAGGTCGAAATGAAGGAGTTCATTAATTCCTCGGGACCCACAGATGCACTCGGGTCAAAAGATTTTGTAAAAAGAGGGGAAAAGTTAGCAGCAGTCTCTGGCTTTATAGAGCAACTCTGGTGCACAGGACCAGTCAGTCTCATGTCACTGTGCATTTTAACTGAGATTCAGGAGCAGGACCACGCCCCGACCGCCCTCTCCTCCTCACCAGCGACCCACAACTCTCCTCCACCACACCTCTAATTTCCCAGAAGCCTATTTGTAGCAGCCTTTCCCATCATCCCAGTTTGTCTCAGCTAACAGGACCCCACCCTCCCACCCCCTATCTCGTTCGTCTTTCAGCCATAAGACGCCACGTGGGGGGTCCCATTCCAGCTGGGCCAGTTGAAGATTGAGACGGAGCCCTCACCTCGACTCAACCCAGCCATCTCTGCCCCACCTCGTACATTATCAGTAAACTTCTTCGCTCTGTTGTTATTGGCATGGTCTTTGCTAGTGAATTGTTCAATATTTGCCTCACCACAACACAGACTACCAAACCCACAGGCAGTGATACAGTCGCGGTGAAGTACTGCAGTGATACAACTGACTGAAATTGTCATTTAAACCACCAAACTGTCCAAACACAATGAAAACACTTCATATTTACACACATTGGGTGCAGCCATCTCGAATTTTGACTCAGAATCCTTGCTCGGTGTACTTTTTCCGCCACCGAGGTCCGGGTCGCAGAAAAGCAACTTCCTCGGAAAACTGTTTCAGAAGGATAATCGAAAGCAGGGAGAGATGTAATGAGACCACCCCCACCCAGAACACTCCCGTTACATTTGTTGCCCAAAGAGTTGACGGTGTAACGTAATATTATTCATTATCGTTTTTACACTCTGTTGGAGAATGAGTTGCAGAGTGTAGGGGCAGAGATGCAGAAGGTTCTCTCAGCCTGCACGGAGGTGAGACAGGGGCCAGGGCTGGAGGAGGGCGGGGGTGTGCTGAGGAGGAGGAGGAGGAGGTCAATGAGGCAGGAGAGTCCAGCTCATGAAGATGGATCAGACGTTTCATATTTCACACATGTAGATGATCCAGAGCAGAACCTCAGTGAGCTGCTAAATGAACAGGACACACTCCAGCGGACAGTGTCATTAGAGGCAGAGTGCTCATGTCCGTGGTGTGGAGGGAGCGCGGCGGGCTAATGTGTCAGAGCTGCGTGGGGGTGGAGCTAATCAAGGAGGCTGGCTGTTCAGAGTCTTCCCTGACACTTCACCCATCTGTATGAATGCCCGATACTGTAATTGGTGCTGCTCAGAGTTGCCATAAGAAATAACCTCAGAAAGCTGCGGAGGGCCCAGAACATTTGTTTACATAACACACATTGTTTTTGAAAATGCATAGATATTATTTTCTATAGTGTATTCTACAATGACATGACATTTTACTACTTATACTGTAAGGATGTATTTAAAACCCCAGTATGTGAAATGTATTGTATTAGTATTTATTATACTGAAAAACACACTGCAAAAACACTTAACCACAATTTAAGATATAAACATTATTAATTATCTGTCCGTGCACCAAGATCATTTCACTTGACAAATTATCTTAAAATAAACTACAGTATTTTTTAAACTATAAGTCACACTTTTTTTTTTTTTCTGGTTTGGATGGCCCTGCGACTTATACTCTGGTGTGACTTATATATTAAAATTTTTACACTGAAAGGCTCAAGAGGGTGCTCTAATCTTGTGTGTCAGTATCTGCTGCTCTCATTACTCCTGTACCACTGTCACTTAGCTCTACTGCGCATGTCTCCTGTGGTAAAAGCCACTGTCCTGCTGCAAGTAGTGACATATTCAGCAAAAAACGGTAATTGTGCAGCAGAAAGAAAGTTTGGAATGAGTGAGAAACTTGTGACACAGGGAGGATACGCCATGCAACTTTCCTGGAAGTCATTGGATGGATCGACAAAGCCTGGACTTCAGTGACAACCAAAACCATCCTGTCGGGATTCAGAAAGGCTGGAATAATTCTACCTGGAACTGATGCTCAGTCTGATGACACCTACACAGAAGATGAAGCGGCGCTCTGTTTACCTCTGGAGGTCATGCAGAAGTGACACTGAGGATGAAGAATTCAATGGATTTAGTGATTTGGAGTGAGATCAAGAGTTTGGTAAACTTATGTTCTGTTGTTAATGCTATAGTTATTTAAATAACTGTTCATATTTGACGTAAACATACTAGATGCCTTCTCTGTTCTATTGTTATTACTATAACTTGTCTTTCAAGATGAGATGTCGGTACCTGGTCTCTGATTTTATAAATACATTTCCTCCAAAAAGTGTGACTTATAGTCCTGTGCAACTTATGTTTTTTTTCTTCATTATGTATTTTTAACTTATTAACTTATACTCTGGAGCGACTTATTGTCCAGAAAATATGGTACCTCTAGACTAGAATAAGTGGTCTCAGAAGTAACAAGTAGATAATAAATCTGAAAAAAGCTTGGCCAGATCACAGAAATTTGCAGTGTATGACTATGAGTGGGCTTGCATCTCCATGAACCTGACTAATATGGTCTGGAGGAGGGCCTCCTCCTTCTTGTCTCCATGGAAATGTTTCTTTGGCTATTATATTCCACAGCAAGGCATAAAATGTATCTATCTCCATGGAGAATTTTCTGAAGTATTGCATTAACTTTCTATTTCCACTTTCCATGCAGATGACATGCCATTTCCCACGAGGTACACAGCAAAAAATAAAATGTTAAATAAGATAATATAGTAAATAAATGTTTTAATCATGTAGTAATATCTTGATTTGAGTATTTCAGCTGTCTGAAAATAAGATTTACCAATAAAACAAACACAAAATGTTTTATGTTTTACTAAAACAAATGCTACTGTAATGAGGAAAAAAATGTATTTGTTCTTTTGGTAAATCTTATTTTAAGACTTTTATACTCAAATAACTACCACCTGGTTCAAGCACTTATTAACTTCATTATCTTATTTAACATTTAATTTTTTGCAGCTGAAAACTAATATTCTGAGCACTCGGGCCTCTATAGGCTCTATTCATACACCACAAACCAAGAAGATGTATGGAAACATGCGATTACAACTTCTGGCGGGCTGGGTTTATAGTAGTAAAACCTAGGAAAAATTAGAAAATGCCCCAGTTTTTATCATCTAAATGTCATTGTAGTTTTCTTCATCTAAATGTCATTGTAGCCGTTATGTTCGGCTAATCAACAATTACAACCATAACTCAGTTTTCATCATTTCCCCACTGACACACAACTCCGAGTGCACTGACTACATGCGATTAGAAGAGATGAGGATGAAAAAATTCTAGATGATTCCAAACAGCACACATGTATGCAGTCTTCATTTTACCACTGATCACATTTACTTCAACGGGTTTGATCACAGTCGGTCGGCAAGCCCAGTGTCAGGAACTACACCGGAAGAAGCATGAATGAATCAAAATACAACCCTGTGTAAGTTAGGGGCAAAACCAATAGAGTACACAAGGATAGAAGGTTATAAAAAACCTACTGGAGTCAGGCACTAAAGTTTATCTTGGCCCAAACATAAGAACATTTATAATCAGATGGAATTTCTATAGAGCAGGGGTCTCCAACCTGTAGCTCGGGAGCTACCAGTAGCTGGCCACCCCCTTCAAAGCAGCTCGCCAAAAGATTTTGAAATTATCAAATTGTGTTGATGAATAACTTTATTTTTTATGCACATAAAGCATATGTCTCAACAATTAGTAGTAATGTAAAGTGGCAATTATTTTATTCCCCAACCTCCCCCTCCCATTACTCTCCTCCACTGTCTTCAGTGGAAAATAAATAATTCTAATAAAATAAAATATAAAAAAAAAAAAAAATAAGATGAAGAATTAAATAAATAAATATAGGAAAAAGAAGGAAATACTTTTTTTTTTTTAATAACAAAAATTTGGTTAATAACATGCCTATAACTATTGTAAATGTACAATTCTGAAACCCAACATTTTGAACTAATAAATGCACAGTGGTTTGTTTCATAGGGTCTAACTGTACCCAAAGTCTCGCCCTCTTTCTTATAATTGTCTCAGTTTTTGCAGCCTCTAAAATAAGTAGCTCTCCGGCATTTTTGTATAGTAAAGGAGCGCATCAGAGGAAAAAGGTTGGTGATCCCTGATATAGACAATCTTCTGCAGCTGTGTTTGACTGAGGTGAAATCATCAGTGGAGTGCTGCTGACACCTGGAGGAAGTCAGGAGAAATGCATCATCAATATCTACTATAAAATCAAACATTAAAGATTTTGGCCCTTCAAATGAGCAGTGTGAGATGGTAAAAAAATAAAATAAAATAATAATACTACTAATAATAATAATAAAGTTGATATTTCACCAAAATCTAAACTATGTTTTTTAATCCATACCATGCACAAATATATCTAGTTTTTTTATTTATTTTTTTTTTTTTTACTTATTCAGTTTCATGATTTATCTATGTAATTTTAAAATGATTTTATTATGACAAATGTTTCAAATCACATAATTGAATAAGAATGCCTGTCTTTTTTGCCATAAAATAAATAACATTGTAGTTCTGAACTAAGGCGTAGAGTATAAAAGGTCTCTACTGACATCCTGTGGATTATTGGAGAAATGTGTTTTACTTTTACTGATCAAAAGTTTTAATGCCAGTGAAATATGGTATGTATGTAGTGCAACCAAAAGGAATAATGGTTAAAAAAAAAAAAAAGAAAAAGTGTTAAAAATACAATTAACTTGAACTTTGACTAAATTTGACAGTATGGGCAGAACACTAAACAAGTGCAAAAACTAGCAGCCCCATATAGACCTGCAGAAGGGACCAGAACCTTTCGCCTTGGGAAAAATTGCTCAGACAGTCTGTGTTCAGAGTGTGAAGGGTCGGCTGTGATCGGACTCCTGCCCACGAATCCTGGAGACGTACAGGTCCTAGTAGCAGTTGTTTAAAGATCCTGTATTGTGCCACATTGACACTTGTGTGCTTGAAATTTGTATCATCTCCTCAAAAACAGACCTGGAGATGTGTTTTGTTTCATTCACACATTTGAGTAACCCTTTATTACTAGTCTGTCTACATCTGCAAAGCTCAAAATGCCCTGCTCCACCTTGTGATGTCATGAAGCCGTAGTTTTCAAATTAGCATCTTAATTTTACCTTTTGTTCAGTAGTTTGGCAATTCCAGAGCTGAAATCATCCAAATGATTCTAGTGAAGGTGTATGGAGTTTAAAAACACAGTGAAGCACTTCCTGTATAACCAATATAACATAGAATAATAGCGTAATGGCATTTTATATACTGGGGTTCCCACTTTCTCACTGACAAAATTTCAAAACTTTTCCATGACTTTATGACCTAAAGTGAATTTTCCATGACTTTACAGCGCCTACATGTGTAGAATTGAGCAGACTTTATGGGCTAAAAATGAAATGTTAACCCTTTCCACTCACCTTATGGTTTGGGATTATAGTTTTTTTGTTTTTTTCTTACATTCAAAATACTGTCAGTGCATTTATTGTCATCTCTTTTAAACAAAAGGAGCACACGTTTGGAAATAAGATATCATTAAGCTATTATGATTAACAGAACACTGTAGTTGTGTGAAAGAGATACTAAAATTTCATGACTTTTCCAGGATTTCCATGACCGTGGGAACCCTGTATATACTGATTTTTACACAATACTATACTATCATAAAATATAGGCCAAAACATGTTATGAATGTTACTTTTATTTACATCTGGTTTATGTTCACAGAAAATGGGAATAAGGCACTCAAAGATTTTTTTTCCCTTGCCACCTATAGACAGACTTACAGCCCAAGTTTCAGTACAGGCTCTAAAGTAAAATACTGCATATTCAGGTACATCTAATGTCACTTCCAAATCCTGTGTAGTCAATAAACAAAAGAATAATTTCAAGTAAACTTAACACAAGCTTTTCTCATCTTTGTTCAGGATCAAGAATCAACTAATACTTCAGAACGGTGTATCAGAACTTTAATATATTAACCTCCCATTTTAGAGAACACTTATAAAACAAACAAAAGGAGGAAGTCCAAAGAAATGTGCAGTTGGAGTTGTGCGAGTTGTGTGCACGGTGTGATCATGCCACAAACTTGTTCTTGGTGGTGGAGCTGCTCTTGATGGCTGTGTCTGCGTGAGACTGGTACCCGATGATCACTTTAGGAGGCACTCCTAACCTCTCCTTGTACACGCGCCTGCAAGTGGAAAATGGGTATCAATTAAGAAAACAAACAAACCAAAAAATAAACGCTAAGACCCTTTCCCAAAGCATTCCTACTCCTGCTGTGACGTCCCCTTTGGAGGCTCTTCGAGTTTAATGGCGGACGCTCATTCAGTGGTGTATTATAACGCCATCTTCTGTGTAGTTTAGTATTTGTGCTGCATAAATATTGTGACAGTGTTAAAATAAAATATAGTCTCCTTAATATTCCAGTCTACACCAGTGTCCTATTACAGTTAGCTTAGTGTAAAACTCTCTTTACTAGTGACGAACAAATAAGGCACAACGCTCACCAAAAGGCAATTTTTGTACATTTGTCCTGGATTTTTTTTCTTAATTTTGCAATTAAATCTCCCCATTTTACCCCTTAATCAAGTGTTAGACATCCTTTTTTCTTCAGTACAACCTGTTATTTCACAATCCGCTGCTGTAGTTGTGTCACATGGCTGTAATAAAAGCTACAGGACCAATACAAATAAAATAAAAAAATAATAATAAAAATAAAAAAGAAATAATACAATTCACACTTTCCATGCAAACCACACAGCAAACATGTATAAAGAACTTTTAGGACATACAAAATGCTTAATATAGGGCCTTAGCTACAAAAGTGCAAAACTATGAAGTCTGTAAGTAAACTAAAAATATCCTTATTGCCCTCAAAACAAAACAAAAGTGCAGTCGCCCCTTTACTTTCCTGGTGTCAGTCATGGAAACAGCTCGTGTCAGGTCCAGGGCACAGAGCCACATCACTTCCTACATTTCCATAGAATTTATTATATTTGGATTTGTTCATTTTGACTGAAATAAACCTTTCAAATAAAAATAGCAAGGGATATGTTCAATTACACAGACCAAGATGCGTAATTTTCCATTTATTTGAGAAATAACTGCACATAGAGCAGCTTTTTAAATTGTTGCGAACAGTTGCTCAGAGCAGTCGATCATTTTGACTCACTACACCAGGGGTGGGCAAACTTTTTGGCTCACAGTCCACATAGGGTCCTAAAATTTGACTGAAGGGCCGGACAGAACATTACATGTTAAGAGCTCGGCTCCATTGCACTTGTATTAACGCTCATGTAGAACATATTCTGCACTACGTGCTACAACTTTGATGCACAAGTTTCAGAACACATGAAAAGTGAATAGGTCTGCACCACTACAAGCAACAGGCGAGCGTGAGTCCTGAGCGATCAGATCTCATTGAAAAACAGAGCCCATGCAACAAGGCTACACGCGTAAACACCTACACGTGCAGTAAAACCAAACTTCTTAAACATTCCATGTGTTAAGATTTGTAACACAGCATCTGTAAATCTTTTGACATTGCTTTTAACCCACACAAAATGGAAACAGTGCAGCCTTATGTCTTGAACACTTCTACTTCACTCGTGGTCCAAATATGCCGCCCGAAAATGACTCCTGTCACTTTTCCATAAAGCATCTGCGGCCAACATGATAAGCCGCACCTCAATGTGTATATATATATATACACTCTTTGGCAAATTTGGGCCATTCAAAATGGACTGAGCGCATGCATTTGGCAGAAAAAGTTCCTATTGGACACTCGTTTTCCCAGCGTCATCAGAAAGCGTGCATGTGACAGGATAATGCTGGAAATATGTTCAGAAAGCCGAAAGTGTCAGCTTTAAGGAAAAACTAAATTTCTATCTTTTATGGTTGGAAAGTTATGTGCGGTTATGTAAAATATGTCAGTCAGTATCGTACACAATACTGTCGGTCTGGAAGGGTTAATCATTTTATAATCACCTCATTTTGACCCTATAACCTATAAAGATGATAGATGACGTTCATAGTACAGATTCAGATCAGCCTGATTATATCATCTTATCAGTGTCATCAATTAAAAAAAAGTCTAATATATTTATCTTGCTTCAAAACTTTCCAAACCCAAATAACTGCACCTTTCTTCTCAGCAGCCCTTTATCTTTAATTTATAAATGCTTAGCTGACCTTATTAATGACTAAATTATGAGGCTTACATTTCTACATAAACCTAAACAAGCATGGAAATACACTTGCACGTGGGGCTGCTGTCCTGTGTTACGCTGGATCATTTTGGACAGCACTATCCTTCATTGGGAGGCACAAATCCCAGTGTTAGGGCAAAGGAAAGAAGAGCAAGCCATTTGGGAAAGGCCCTAAGAGTGCTTTATCGTCCGATGGGCAACCTCAGTGCGGTGTGGTAGTGTCTTACCCTATGTGTGTGATGGCCTCCTTGTTCTCGTAGTCCGTGGTCCAGATGGCGATCTTGTCTCCTTTGGCGCGCACGTTGATGACCGCTCCACACACGTCGCTGCTGTAGTCGTCAAAAGCCTCTCCCACCAGGCACAGGAGCTGAGCACAAAGGGGAGGCTGGGGTCAATTTGTATCATTTAAGACAGGGACTCAAAAAGGCATAGGAACATTTTGGGCATAACCGTCTTATAAAAATCTACTGAAAGCTTTAATATGCCTGCCATGTAGTGTAATGTTCTGTATATAAGCCTGTGTCCTACGCACAGTCTCGAGCCAGAAGTGGTCCAGGTCGGCTTTGCGCTGCTGCTTGGACAGAGTGATGAGCCAGCGGCCTCCTCTGCGGTTCCTCTCATCCTCCCACATGGGTTCGATGCCATCCTGCACCAACAACCAAGAGCAACACATGTCAACACGAGCTCCTACTGACAACTGCGTTTTTGTCATTAATTAAAAGAAGGCAGGAGACGGTGGAGATTAAAACTACATCAGTCAGTTCTGACCAACTGATGAACACTACATTTCTGTTTCAGGCCAGTATTTCACAAATCTTTTACACCAAGCACCACGTAATATAAACCAGATCTAAACCTGGCCTATACCTGGTCTAAATTAGGGCCAATGTGAGATTAAAACATGGATAAAGTACTGTATTTTTCAGACTATAAGTCGCTCCAGATATAAGTAGCACCAGTCAACAAATGCGTAATGAACAAGAAAAAACATATATAAGTCACACCGGACTATAAGTTGCACTTTTTGGGGGAAATTTATTTTATAAAATCAGAGACCAGGAACTGACATTTCATCTTGAAAGGCAAGCTATAGTAACAACAGGCTGTCAACAGGCTGTTAACATCACATATGAACAGTTCTTCAGATAACTATAGAACAACAGAACAACTTTACCAAACTCTCCATCTCACCCCAAATCACTAAATCCACTGAATTCTTCATCCTCAGTGTCACTTCTGAGCAACTCTGTGACCTCTGGAGGTAAATGGAGTGCCGCTTCCTCTTCTGCGTGGCCATCCTCAGACTCAGCATCAGTTCCAGTTACAATTATTCTGGCCTTTCTGAATCCTGACAGGATGGTTTCTGTTGTCACTGAAGTCCAGGCTTTGTCACCCCATCCTATGACTTCCAGGAAAGTTGCATATCTCACCCTCCCAGTTGTCTCAAGTTTTTCTTTCACGCCAAACTTTCTTTCTGCTGCTGGATTACTGTTTTCTGCTGCATATTTTGCTACTTGCAGCTTGTAATCTGCAAAATATGATTTTCTTTTTGGGGCATTTGTGTTCAATCCTCTCAGTTGTCTTTATAAGTTTGTTTAAAGTTTCAGTGGTACAGAAGTAATTAGATCGACTGACATGATACAGACAGGACAGCGGCTCTTTCTGCAGGAGACAAGCGCAGTAGAGTGAAGTGACAGTGGTACAGGAGGAACAGGAGCGGCAGACACTGGCACCCAAGCCTAGAGTGCCCTCCAGCAACTGTCAGTGTGAAAATTTTAATATGTAAGTCGCAGCACCAACTAAACCATGAAAAAAAAGTGCAACTTAAAGTCTAAAAAATATGATAGTTCTAAATAATGCTTCTCCAAAAGGACAATTTGTCTCAAACTAAAACAAATACTCAAACAGCAGAAGCCCTAAACACCACTAAAAGGTACACAAATAAACACTGCTCTTTGCCATGTCTGGAACATGTGGCATAATTGGTACTAAAGAGGTGAAAAATAAACTTACTTAGCTAAATTTGTTTCTCATAGATTAAATTTTAGACAAATCCAAGAAAAAGTATAATTTGTATATAAAAGTACAATTACATTAAAATATTGATATCAACTCAAATGTACAAAAACAAATGGAGATAGTGTAAATTCAAAGTAGAAGCTCTAACTTCGCTTCCATCTACCTCAGACGCCTCAGACATCACCACCTCACTCCCACCTCCTCCTCATCCAATCAGCCCAGTTCACCCAGTTTTAAACCCCCATTGCAGATACCCGGCTGCTTCGGTTTGTGCTACGTAACACCTCCACCCCAGCACCACCTCATCCTCTCATTGTCCCCTACACTCTCTTCGGCCTCAACTCTACCATCTCCAGTGCCCAGTTCTATTAGTGGAGCAGATGAGGTCTCCAAACCACAAGAATCGTTCAGTTAGTGGTACAAGCACCAAATTTCTCACATTTAGCTAGCATCATGCTCTTTTAGAAAAACCCCTTTGCCACCTGAAATATTCAACATTGTGGCCATTTTTCAAGATGGCCGACCAAACAACTGATTTCACATAAGTATGAGCTAAAAGACAATAAGTCATCATGTTCTTAATCAAAATTATTGGAATAAATCACAAATTTGCAAATATATACATATACAGTAATGCAATGTCAGGTATTCAACAAATTTTACATCAAAATATATTTCATTTTGCACAAAATTCATTAAATTTTCTCAGAATTTGAAACCAGAAGTATCCCAATAACCATTTGGGAAGAAGAAAGAAGAAATTAAAACATGAGCAAAATTAAAATAAAATGCAACATATTGACATAGGTTAATTTCAGAAATAGAGCCATTAAAATATAACCATTCATAGAGCTGTATGTGCTCAGGAACTAACAAAAAAACACAATAACGTTTTTTGTTTTTTTTTTCATTTTTGTTAAACTTTGCTTATTGACCTTAATCATTGCAACTGCAACCACAAAGCTGTGTGCAATTTAAACCCAGATGAAAACATTTACACCTACCACAACAGTCTCCTTTACAACCACATTTGGTCAATTGTTGACAGCTTTGACTAATATATAATACTATATACTATACTAATACATACTACACTAATAATATATTATACCCACTATTCTTTGGGTTGCATGAATAATGAGTTGGAGAACACTTAAGATCCTAATTTTTGTCATTCTGACAAAGGCAACATTTACTCCAGTCAGTTTTTGTTGCAATGCTGAGTTTAGATTTTGACAACAGTTTAGGCTGAGGGGCTGTCCTTTTACCACCTTACCATTCATTTTATTGTTTCAATTAGCACATTTGTGTATGGGATACAACTAGGTTCAAGCTATTTTGCTCTACACCTGGCCCGATCGTTCATCCAGTGCCATTTCAGTCCCGTGCGATTTGTGCACCATCCAGGTAACAAAAGCCCTATTACCCTTAGCTTGACTCTCCCGCGCTGGCACATCCTGTCAATTCAGGTACAGCTATCTAACTTTAATACTACAACTAATATTAGTATAACTAATACTAAAACTACTAGCTGGTGTATTTACAGGGATAATTAGATAGCATTTGGGACACTACATCATGCTACATTAACTACATTAAATATTAGAATGTTAGTAACACTACATAGTCGACACTGAACCCCATGCTGAGTTTCACAGCAGCAGAGTCACCAGCATGCCCTGGTTGTGCTACAATCCCACCCATTCTAGAATAAACACATATATATTCTAACAAAAACATATTTTAGCACATTGGTACTACATATATTTAATATTTCTTCAGGTAAGTTTCAATAAGATTTGTCCATGAGATTTCTTTCTACTGTGTGTTATTATTTAATGACATTTAATTGTAGATATTATAAATATAATGAAAGTTGATAAATAACCATCAAAAATGATTTGATGAATAATTTCACTCAAAATAGAAATAATTAAATAACAAACCTATGCTTCGACATTTATACATATATTGTTATATATAGTTATTATACATATATATACCATCTTGGATATTTTTGGTGGCTAATGGGCTTTTCATAAAGACCATGTTATTATCCATCTCCACTCCAAATTTGATGCTTGTACCACAAACTGAACAATTATTTCAACTACCAGCTCCACTATATAGACACTAGCTTACAGATACTATGCTTGTATAAAATGTAATATTACTGAAAGGAATGAAGGATCTACTGGGGTTTTCATATGGTCTGCCGTATTTTCTGTAACAAGGATTAATATAGTTGAGTCTCAGTACATCCAAGACGGTTGTAATTAACAAGCCAGCGGCTAGGTCAGGAATCAGAACACACTTGTAGGTTGTAGGCCAAGCAATAATGTGTCCTACCACAATTATGCAGATGACACTCAGATCTACGTCTCTCTGGCAGCAGGAGACTATGGACCAGTGGACTCACTTGGTCATTGCATCCAACAGATCAGTGTGTGGATGCAAAACAACTTTCTCCAGCTAAACTCTGACAAGACTGAAGTCATAGTGTTTGGTCCACAAAAACAAAGGGACAGTGTCAGCAGTCACCTCCAGTCTCTCTCTCTAAAACCTTCAAATCAGGCAAGAAATCTAGGGGTAATAATGGACTCAGACTTGAACTTTAACAGCCACATCAAATCAATAACATCTGCAGCCTTTTACCATCTAAAAAACATAGCAAAAATCAAAGGTTTACTGTCTAAATCAGACTTGGAGAAACTTATCCATGCGTTTGTCTCCAGTAGTTCCCGTTTACGTGACTTCCGTGACTGCGATACCGAACTTTTGCACCGGGTACGTACTGAACTAGGACTGATCCAGGTCCGAGACCAGATCGAGACCAGAGCGGGACTGAGAGCGGGACTGAGACCGGGACCAGACCAGGACCAGAGCGGGACCAGACCGGGACCAGAGCGGGACTGAGACCGAGACCACACCGGGACCAGAGCGGGACCAGAGCGGGACCAGAACGGACTCAGAGTTTTGACTCCGAGCCTCCACGGGGTCCGAGCCTCAGCTTCGAGCTCCGGCCCTGCCGTGGGCTCTGAGCCTCCGGACTGGTCCGGTCTGGTCCTGGTCTTGTCTCGGTCTCGGTCTCAGGCCCGCTCTGGTCCCGGTCTGGTCCCAGTCTCACCGCATACGGACTGAATCAGGACAGATCCAGGTCCGAGACCAGACCGGGACCAGAGCAGGACTGAGACCGGGACAGAGCTGCTCTGGTCCTCCGCGCTCAAGAACCGCGGCTGGTTCCGAGGTGGTGCAAAGCCTCCGACTGACACATTCACACCAATGAAAATGAATCAAACTAAGAGCTTTTGGTTCAAATGGACCAGGTCCGGGACCAGACCGGGACCAAAGCGCTACTGAGACTGGGACCAGACCAGGACCAGAGCGGGACTGAGACCGGGACCAGACCAGGACCAGAGCGGGACTGAGACCGGGACCAGACCAGGACCAGACCGGGACCAGAGCGGGCCTGAGACCGAGACCGAGACAAGACCGGGACCAGACCGGAGGCTCAGAGCCCACGGCAGGGCCGGAGTCTCAGTCCCGCCCTCGGTCTCAGCCCTGGTCCCGGTCTCAGTCCCGCTGGTCCCGGTCTCAGTCCCGCCCTGGTCCCGGTCTCAGTCCCGCCCTGGTCCCGGTCTCAGTCTCAGTCACGGTCTCAGTCCCGCCCTGGTCCCGGTCTCAGTCCCGCCCTGGTCAGGTGGTCCCCTCAGTCCCGCCCTGGTCCCGGTCTCAGTCCCGGTCTCAGGTCCCGGTCTCAGTCCCCTGGTCCCGGTCTCAGTCCCCCTCTGGTCCCGGTCTCAGTCCCGCTCTGGTCCCGGTCTCAGTCCCGCTCTGGTCCCGGTCTCAGTCCCGCTCTGGTCCCGGTCTCAGTCCCGCTCTGGTCCCGGTCTCAGTCCCGGTCTCAGTCCCGCTCTGGTCTCGATCTGGTCTCGGACCTGGATCAGTCCTAGTTCAGTACGTACCCGGTGCAAAAGTTCGGTATCGCAGTCACGGAAGTCACGTAAACGGGAAACGGCCGTTATCCGTTTTTTCCATTCTTCATTTAAACACAAAATCGAAAACTGAAAAAACGAATCGTTATCCGTTTTTTCATTTTGGTTTTGGAGACAAATAACGAAGAAAACTGTTGTTTTTTCGTTTTCTTATTTTTAGTTTTATATTGAAAAACGAATGAACGAATGATACACGGATTGAATTGTGCTATACAAATAAACTTAACTTGCCTTGCCTTGCCTAGGCCGCGCACCGGCCAATCAGTGAAGAGCTGTGAAGCCATGACGTCAAACTCAAACTTTTGTGGTACAGCACAACAGTAAACAAAGCAGTCGAGATGGATGTAGACAAAGACAGACATTCTGCGTTGGCAAAGATTCCCGAGATCGAGAATTTAAAGCCAGAACAAAGGGAATGTTTAGTGAATTTTATCAAGGGGAAAGATGTTATTGCCCTACTTCCTACAGGATTTGGCGCATTATATGTCACGACCAAATAGCAGGGACTGGTTAAATAAAAAAAGCACCTGCCTACCATCAAGCGAAGGAATCCTAAAGCTGCGAGATCAGACGGTTTCCACAAAGTGAAACTGGCTGATCAATCAGACTACTAATTAACCACTTCATGGTTTGAACTTTGAATATACTCCACGTTATGCTTTTATGTCTGAGGGACTACAGTGTCATTTTATTATTGTCTCTCCATTTTATAATCACCATATTGCCCTGCCCTCATGATGACAAATACATGCACAACAGGCTGACCTTAAAGAGGGAGTAGTCACAGCCGGATGTGAGGTTACTGGACAGCTGGATGTGGTTGTACAGTCTGTGGACAGAGCAGGACATTTTAATAACACAGACTCTCAGTCAATCAGAGAACAGAAGAGAAAACCGCACTGCTCACGCCCAGAAGTCTTCTACAGTGTGAAACTTGGAGATGAGCCGGAGGTTGGCCTGCCACGTCTTACTTTTGTCATTTTTGAAAAACCAAAGGGCCCACCTGCAAACAACAGGACACTTATTACACAGCTGTGGTAGCTCTAATACAGTTTTTGTTCTTTGTAGTAAATATTTTTGAAAAGTTAGCCATTTAAGATGTGGAAATTGTTCTAATAATTGAATACAGCATTTTTGTTTAACACCTTTTGGCATGTTTGTGTGATTCAAAAGCATTGTTAAATGATGCACTGTGTAACTTTTCTGCTAGATGGGTCATATGCATGGAGTTATAATATTGCTCTAGCTGGAATGAACTGTATTAAACTTGTCCATACGTGACACTAACAGGCCAAGTTACAGGTCAGATCTGTGGAGAGGTGACTCCATACACAGTAAATAGCATTTTATACATAAACTGATGTATTAAAGTTAGCAATAAAACACCAGTTGAACTGAATAAATGCAAGACAGAAGTAGGTTTTATGCCACACTGTGGAATATTCGAGGCAAAAAAAAAAAAACATTGCCATGGAGACAAGCAGAATAGTTGAGGAGTGCATTTTCATTTTCCAAGAAGTTGATATCGTCTCAAGCACACATCCAGGCAAAAAAATAAATAAAAATTACACACACACACATACATACACTAAAATGTACAAATTCACATTGAACATACCTGTTTTGAAGTGGGTGCTTGATGTACGCCTCTGGACTGACAACTTTTGGAGCAGCTTTTTCACACTTCTCCTTTTTTGGATTTGTAGGAACTGTGGTTGACACCTACAATGGCAAAACAAAACTACAGTGAATTTAATTAACCTTTTGGCCCATTGAAATGTTATGTTATTCATTACTGACACAATTTCACTGACAAATGTGACAGTTGTTTAGAAATGAATAAATTTTTTTTTTATCAAGAAACAATCTGTCTTGACGAAGGAACAGTGGTAACTTAACACTTTTAATACTTTATGTTTTACTGTAACTCAACTTATTGTGAACATTTTGTGGCATTTAGACAGTCAACAGAACTAAATAATTTTACATTAACAATCAACTTTATTACTCGAAAACATCAATTGGTTGTTTTCAGATTCTAGAAAGTGATTATTATGACCAGATGGGGGGACATGAGACATTGGGACATTCCTCGATAAATGGCTGGGTTATTAATGACAACACAACATTACAGATCAATAATACTGAATAGAGATGGGGCATTTGTTAAGATGTTTGTTGTAATACAGTGAATTATTTTGTCTACCCTCAAATATGAATGATCAGGTTCAACATTTTGGACATTTCCTGGCAATGCACAATGTAATCCCCCCATCTGTGAGTATAACATCACCGTCTAGAATCTGAAAAACACCAATTGATTACAAGTTTTGCCATGAAATATCCGAAAGACAAGTTGAATCTGAACATTTCTATTTCTGAATAGAGCCACAAACTCAGTGTATCACTACAAAAATCTGCAACAATATTAATTTTAACTGCACGTCTGTTTTAAGTATTGCAATCTGAAACCCAGCAATACATTTTTGACTCCGAGATGCTCTTTGTAACTATGCCAACAGTTATCCAATTATTGTGAATATTTCTGTAGCATGTATACAGTAAACAGAACTAATTAAAAACTTAATCATCAGCTTAATTACCCCAAACTGTCAATAAGATTTTTTTTTTCAACTGTCTCTGTAGTGTAAATAGTGAAAAGTTTGCTCTGTGCCAAGTTAAAAACAACATTTGACAACATTTTCCACATGAAACTTAACCAAAACTATTTAATACTCAGTCTAAGATAGGGTAACCAGATTTTCAAAACCAAAAGCTCTGTTGGTAATAATAAAATTGTGAAATGAGAGTATAGTACAGTCACATTTCCTTTGTGGTTTGGTCATTTTTAAGCATGCTTCACTGTATTTTATCTAAATTCACAACTTGTGTCTCTTTACTGTTGGGCAGGGACCAAATTGGTCAAAAATGGGGACACATGGGACATTTCGTTTATAAAATGATGATGATGAGTGTCTGGAGTAGGGATGGGCATTCGATGAAATTTTCTTAATCGATCGTTGGAAGAATTAACGATCGATTATCGATTAATCATTAACGTTTTTATATTAAAATGATCATCATTATTATTACTATCTGCACTACTAATCTGCATAAATAAATTCAATTTTACGACATATAAACCGTAACGACTCTAGAGCCACATCAATCCGTTTGACATTATAATGTGTTTAATTCAGTTCTGAGCAACTCTCACAGAAACGAAACTTAAAACCGCATCGCCAATTTGCATAAACTAAGAAGATAAAACTACAGCTCTTGTGTCGCTGATGCGGTCAATTTCTGTCGGATTAAAAGACATGATTCAGTGGAATACAGGTTAGTGTGACCATATTTGCGTTTGTCAAAACCAGGACACCGTACGGGGGGTGGGAGGTCGGGACTCGTCATCGACATTGCGCGACTCTCACCTGGTAAAGCTTTTTCATACTGGACACCGAAACATATGTTCCTGCTTTGTACACTGTGCACATGGACTCACACTTGTCCCGAACGCAACGGAAAGTGTGGAATTTCTTATACAAATCATTGTTAAATACACATTTGTGCTTCGGTACGCTGCAGACTGACCGACTGTTTGTGTCTCGCTCCTTCTGAGTGCAGAGAGACACATGTACGGACCCCTGTTTGGTCACGCTACGCACAGCAACCTACATTCGGTTTGTCGATTAAAATTAACGTAATCGATGAAATTCTTAATGATCAATTATCGATTAATCATGCCCATCCCTAGTCTGGAGAAAGTGTGATGTTCTGCTTGAATAAACTGAATGATGATTTTGATAAAGGATGGGGATTTTAAGGTGCTGAGTGAACTGGGTGTGAATGAGGATACAGAATTGTTATGATGCTCCGGTCATTATAAAGACATTCTCTTTATATGGTTGATTTTATGAACAATAACATTAATCCGCCCAAGGACTACAGTACAAGTGGAAATTAGCGCTGGGGCTAAAACCTGGCACAATGCATCTCTATTGTTAAGGTTAATGTATATTATGCACTGTCCCTGTGTCAAATAAATAAACTAAACTGGGACAAATCAACGGTTTTGGATAAATTTGCTGGGACAGGGGACGCAAAAGTGGGCCTTCCGGGTAAATAGGTACGTCTGGCAACTCTAAATCGTGCATATGTGCAAAACTACCAAACATTGCAATTAGGCTACTGTTATTTAAATTTTGAAAGCGTTTATATTTGTGCAAAGTAGTTTCTGTTGTGAAGTGAACGTGGACCGGGGCGCGTCTTTTCAAACGCCGGTATTACGCGTAACCGTAGCTGGATTAGGAGGGGATAAACAGCTCAATAAATGACTAGCTAAGTGATAATTAAAATCTTTTGTTTGGATGTGTAAAGTTAGGGATGCACTCACCACCAGAGCGGTCGCCATCTTCTGTGATCTCGCACTTTTGGAGCTTGAGTTCAAATACTGATTGGAGCCATTGGAGCAGGTGGGTTTCGGCACGGCGCATGCGCGTACACAGCTGGAACACTTCCTTTTTTGAACAATAATTTATCGATCATTTTTTTCTGTAATTCTATAATATAATTTTTTTAGTAAAATTTTACTACACTAAAATAAAAGCTTATTGTTATCAGTTTTAATCGTTTTATTTATTTTGGTAAATATATATATATATATATATATATATATATATATATATATATATATATATATATATAGGTAAAAGTAAATATTTACTTAAATTATAGACCTAAACAGTTTCCACAAAATCCTTATCTGCTATACTTAAACAGCCTTTCATTGTAATGAATATTTCCAGTAGGGACGGGCACGTTAACGCGTTAACTTTGCGTTAACTAATTAAGTCATTAACGCCGACAATTATTTTAACGCCGTTAACGCAGTTTTTTATTATTTATTTATTTTATTGTAAACGTCTGTTTCTCACTGGCTTTTATTGTGAAAAAGTCCACCGCGAGCGTTTCTTTAAGTTTGACGTCTTTTCTTTACACTTTTTTCACTTTTTTCTGACCACGTGAGATGCAGCGGCTCCGGCCGCGGGCTCCGGCTCCGGCCGCGGACTCCGTTAGTTCAGTGCTGGAGTCACTGATTTACCCAGATACCACTGGAAGAAAAAATGTGATTGGTCCATTTCCATTCCATTATATTAACCCTTTGTTTCCTAAGAAATATCAGTCCAAGTTTGTAACACTGATCTAGAAATTATTACTAGTGTAGTGTTCATTACTCACAGCATAAAAAATATTCAATAAATATATTAGTAGTACAAACGTCCATTCAGTATTTTTTCTTGAGCCTTCACTGAATGCCTTGAAGGCTCTGAGGTTCCCCTGTGAAAGAAATGCTGTTTGCACAACAAATGTGTGGCTCTTTCATGTACATTTCCAATAAAAGAGCGCTATACTCTACTTTTTAATTCATTAATTGATTTTGCGTATAACATGCGATTAATCGTGATTAATCGCTCAAACTCATGTGATTAATCGCTAATAAAAAATATATATTTTTGCCCAGCCCTAATTTTCAGTAATCTACAAGTGTATACATAGGCCTATTTTACCATTTATTCTTACAGAAGGCAAGTTGATTTGTATAGCA
Source organism: Boleophthalmus pectinirostris (assembly GCF_026225935.1). Taxonomy (NCBI): domain Eukaryota; kingdom Metazoa; phylum Chordata; class Actinopteri; order Gobiiformes; family Gobiidae; genus Boleophthalmus; species Boleophthalmus pectinirostris. The sequence continues at coordinate 7,080,109 of NW_026571207.1, read as the reverse complement.
CAATTTGTACACAAAGTAATTCTAAGTGCTTTATAGGATAAGAAATATATTAAAATCCCAATATAAACTAATCAAAATATAAATAATCATCATAAAATAAAAAATGAGAGAGACATTAAATTAGAGAGAAGAGTGAAGAATGAAAACTTTTCAGTCATATGCAGCTAAACAGAACTGTTTTGAGCCTGGATTTAAACAAAGTCAGAGACAAAGTAGAGATCTGTCTCACATGTTCAGACTCTTCCAGGTTTTAGCTGCATGAATTTCAAATGCTGACTCCCCGTGTTTAGTCCTGACTCTGGGCACCAGCAGGAGGTCGGTCCCTGGGCTCCTCAGAGTGTGAGATGGTTCATATGGCACTAACATGTCACAGATGTACTTTGGTGCTCGGCCATGCAGAGCTGCTTTAAAGTCTCTGAGCCACAGGATCCAGTGCAGAGACCTGAGCACAGGACTTATGTGCTTTTTCGAGTCAAGATCCGAGCTGCAGTGTTCTGGATGTTCTGCAGTGTCTCACAGCTCGTTTGGAGAGAACAGTGAGCAGACCATTATAGTAGTCTAACCTATTGGAGACAAACATATGGATAAGTCTCTCCACGTCTGCTTTAGACAGTAAACCTTTGATTTTTGCTGTTTTAGATGGTAAAAGGCTGCAGATGTTATTGATTTGATTGTGGCTGTTAAAGTTTAAGTCTGAGTCCATTATTACCTTTAGATTTCTAGCCTGATTTGAAGGTTTTAGAGAGAGAGACTGGAGGTGACTGCTGACATTGTCTCTTTGTTTCATGGGCCAAAGACTGTGACTTCAGTCTTGTCAGAGTTTAGCTGGAGAAAGTTGTTTTGCATCCACACACTGATCTGTTGGATGCAGTGGCAGAGTGAGTCCACTATGGTAGGATACATTATTGCTGCGTATTAACTGCTCTAACAGCACCCCACAGGTCAGGGTCATGTGATCTGAGACACAGTTTCCAATTTCAACAAATACTTCCTGTCCTCTAGATAGGACTTGATCCAATTTAGTGCAGCACCAGAGATGCCCAGCCAGTCCTCTAGTCTCTGTAAGAGGATCCCATGATCGACAGTGTCAAAAGCAGCACTCAGATCTAACAGGATCAAGACTGAGACTTTGCCTGCATCAGTGTTCAGGCGGATGTCATTTGTCACCTTGATAAGAGCAGTCTCAGTGCTGTGGTGGGCTCTAAAATCTGACTGGAAAACATCAAAGGAGTTGTTCAATTGGAGAAAGTTTGTAAGCTGTTGGTAAACAGCTTTTTCATGGACTTTGCCAAAAAACAGCAGATTTGGGATGAGTCGGAAATTGTTCAGTACTGTGGCATGAAGACTGCTCTTCTTTAGGAGAGGCTTAATGGCCGCAGTTTTCAAAGCTCGTGGGAATGTTCCAGATTGAAGTGACGTTAACTATATGAGTGAACAAACTGTTGAGGACGGACTTCAGAAATCTAGTGGGGAACACATCGGGGCAGCGTGCATATGGACTCAGACTGGTGACGATCTTTAAGACAGTTTTATCAGTTACAGGTGCGAAGTGGCTCTGCTTTAAGTGTCTCTGTGGCCGCATGCTTGTTATTTGCGTTGTGGAATTGATGACATTTTTAGTGCCGTGAACCTTGAGAGGCTTGTGAGTTAGTCACTCTCACCTTTTTTGTTGAAAATCAAACACCTAAAGAGGACCATGAACGTTTGGTACTGATCAGTCCTGAAAATGTGCTGTTTAAATCCATTTGGTATTTTTCAACAGTGTTTCCCAATATGTGCATTGTGTCACCATTATAACTGCTGAACATTTCTGTATATACTGTGGTCCAAAGCAAGAAAAATGTTGTGGTTTTTTTGCAGAAATTCAATTTAAAATAAAAAAAAAGCTTTTGGACATCAGCCATCTAATGCTGCTGAACATTCAACCACAGAGATACATGCCACTGCAAAATATCAGTAAGACAGAACCACTGCACTCCAGTACACTGCTGGAATAATGTGTTTAAATAACTATATGTGCATTTAAATTTGACCAAAAAAGAAGCAATTAGCAATAGTCAGTCGCATCCATAAAGTCCAGTGAATGACAAAACAAAATAACCACACACACACAATTTTCAAACCAATTTACTTTTTAGTTCAAACTTCTTTTTTCTTAAGATTAGAAAACAAACTAACAGCGTAAATTAGCATTCACAGTAAGACAAATAAGTGCTGTTATGATTGTGTAAAGGCCGGATGTGAAAGGGCTGGTTGTGTGGCACTTCAGAAGGTCAGGACCGTACGGATACTAGAGGAACAGACAAGAAAAGATGTGATCAAATAACATGACATCTACAGAAATATATATCAAATCCAATATTAACAGCCTAATCAATTGTGCAATGATAGTGAACCTGCTATACTGCTGTATTTTTTTTTTTATTATATAAGCTTCTATTACGGTGTAGAAGGGTTAAAAGGGGAAAAGTGTCTTGCCCAGAAACTAAAAAACAGTAGCTTATGTGCTTGGGTGAGATTTGAACCTGTCACTTTATGGTTAGATGGTGAACACCTCCCAGAACTACTGGTGATACAGCATATTTAGTTAGGGAAAAAAAGTAACACCAAAAGAATGTTAATTTTAGATGGTGCTAAATTCTTGAAAAACTTGATAATGGCCTAAAGTTAAAATTGAAAGACAGAAATATTTGGGGAGCCAAAGTCTCAAAAGCTCAAGAAAATAGGTTGAACCTGAAAAATGGGTTTGGTGAAAAGAATGACATATTGGCTGATGTCAAAACTTGGGGGAATAGTTGATTGCCAATGATGTAAAGATGAAAATACTGGAAAAAAAGTGAAAGTTAATTGCATTAAATTGAGCCAAAATCATGTGTTTTAAGAATTATTTTTTTCACTGAATGTTGTCACCACATGTGCTCTTTGCATCTAGAATGCATTTATTAACAGCTTACCCAACCCACTGAGGATTTCAGGAAATTTTCATTTTTCATAATTTTCTATCAAAAAATTAAGGTTGCATACAGTAAAATGGCCACATTTTTTCCTCCCGATATTTCCGGAAGAGCAGACCCTCCAATTATTAGTCCTTAAGGTCACAGTTAACAAAAAATAACACAAATAACATGTATGGCAGACGATGTCAGGTTCAACCCATTTTCGAGACTTTGGCTCCCCGACTAAAAGTTCAATTTCTTCTGTCAGTACAGCCACAAGGTATTTTTTCTTCAGTGTGTATGAATCTTTTGTAAAGACAGATAATTGTTAAGATTAAAAAACAACACACACTACCGGTCAAAAGTTTTAGATTACCCAAATTCTTCCAGTTATTTACTGAAATTCAAGTCGTGCAAGTCCAATGAAGAGCTTGAAATGGTACAAAGGTAAGAACTGAACATCCAGAAGTAAAAAAAAAAAAAAAAAAGATTAAAGATAAGAAAACACAAGTCCAAGCTCTGCCAAAACTACCTCAGGAAAAAAGAACAGGATGGTGAGCTTGAAAACATGGAGTCTCCAGCACAGTCTCGAGACTTAAACCCCATCGAGCTGGTTTGGAATGAACAGGACAGAAAAGTGAAAGCCAAGCAAGCTACAAGTGCCACACATTTATGGGAACTTCTGCAACAGACTTGGGATGAACTTCCTGAAGAATATTTGATTTCTATTGTAAAAAGAACGAGCCACGAGTGTGTTCAGCTGTTATATCTGCCCAAGGCAGACACTTTCATGAATCAAAATTTTAGAATATATTTTGGTCAACAGTAAACATTAAACAGTAATAAAATGGAAAAAGTGTGGTGTTCTCAAACTTTTGACCAGTAGTGTAAATATGACGTATTTGTTGATTATCTGTCTGGTTATTTCAGTTCATTGCCATAAGAGTTATTCAATCCCATGCCCTACATCTAAAATTATGGCAAAACATGTGGGAAAAAAAAGTAATGTAAAGTAACACCTTTCTCCAGTGTGCATGAGGTCGAAGCCCTTGTTGATCTGATCAAAGGGCAGAGTGTGGGTCACAAACTCATCCACCTTCAGCTTCTTGTTCAGATAGTCCTCCACCAGTTTGGGGACGCTCTCCACGCTCTTCCAGCCTGAAAAAAACAAGACACATTTACAGAAAAAAAAAACATAATTAATAATAATAAAGACATAATTTAAAATCCCAATATATTAGATTGTCCTGATGAAAATAATCATATTGTACTCTTAAATGCCCATAATTACTGTTAGGGAATAACAGAATAACTAATGAGGGAACAACAGAATAATCACTAATGTTATCAGGTCAAAGTGGATGCTGGTTAAAATGTACAATCAAGCTACAAAACTGCATCTCAATTCTGTTTCCTCACTTTCCTCTCCTTAATCCTCCATTTTTCATCTGTCAAACAAATGCGTCATATTGAGTGGTGTCCTAAAGAAACCCACAGAAGGAAGGAGAAAACGCGAAGGAGGCTTCAGGAGTCAGATGAAAGAATCAAACTTTATTGTGAGGAGTTTACATCCTCTCTCCTCGCTGCGCCCTCTGTGGATGGGACTTCCTCACCCATTTCCTGCAGAATCGAGGAGAAGGAAGCGAGAAATGAGAAATGAGTCACGGCCTAGATGACAATATAGAAGTTATTTAAACTCTTCATCTTCACTGAGGCTCGGATAGGCAATACTGTGTGTGACAATGCTCTGTGTTGTGATTTGTAATAAACTTCTTCTTAATTAAATTTTGATTGCAATTTCAATTTGTGTCAGATGATCTCCAAACTCATAATGGAGTTGAGACGATAAAGCTTAATGTTTATTTTTTATATAAATAAGTATATTTATTTTATTTTTTAAATATAGAGATTATATCCAGCTGTTGTACATAGTTTATTGTGGATACATTTGTTTTTCTGCCTTTTTTCATGTTCAAAGTATCTTTTATTCATTTTGTACCTTAGAGCAAAACTGCTCTAAGGTACAAATCTGTAAGCTTTTTTTTCCATGTATTTTCAATTTAAAAGGTTTGTGTAAATTATCAATAACAAAGTGTTTTTTGTTTTGTTTTGTTTTTTTGAGAGCGAGAGAAATGCTGAATAAATGCAATACGTAAGTACAAAATAATCGTTTGAATAATCATGTTTTCAATATTGACCAAAATAATCGTGATAATGATTTTATCCATAATCGAGCAGCCGTACTCCTGCCTTTCGTATGTATTCTATGGACTTGTAAAAGTTTTTATTCGGAATTGGTCGGGAATAGCATAATAACTAATAAGAGACGGAATAATGACAAATGTTCAGATGAAACTGCACGCTGGTCAGGTTCATTCTAGAACACAGGTGTCAAACATAAGGCCCGGGGGCCAGATCCGGCCCTCCAAGACCTTTAATGTGGCCCTTGGGTGATTTTCTACTAAAATATTTCAATTATATTTTCTCTTAAAATATTGGTAATTTTCTGCAGTGCTGAGCATAACAGCGTCTCCAGCGTCTCTGTGCGTGGCCCCTCCCACCAGAGCAGCACAAATGAAGACTTGTCTCTTTCCAAACGCTCTTAAAGGACGATCATTTTGACTGTTGACCGTGACACCCTCATGAGCAAAATGTCCAAAATGAGAAAAGTAGATGCCGAGTGCAGGATTTTCTGAGAAAAACTGACTTATTCCTGTTTGCATACAAGTTAGTGTTAAACATTGTGTTGAAATAAATTTTTTCTTAAAGTTTCAGGTTGTTCATAATATTATAATATTATAATAAGAAAGAGTTCATCAATTAAAAAAGATTTCTGTAATAGATTTGCATTTCTCTGCACAAATATTTGAACTTATTGTTATTTTTGGGGTTTATATGACATGAGTTTTCTGATCCGGCCCCTTTGAGATCAAAGTAGGTTGGATACGGCCCCCGGACCAAAATGAGTTTGACACCCCTGTTCTAGAACTACCGTTATTTACCCAATAACATTAGTGATTATTCTGTTATTCTCTCATTAGTTGTTCTGTAATTCACACAGTGAACCTGACTCCTTGCATTGAGTCCTTATCCTTGTAGAGTACCTCCAAAGGCTGTTCCTCTCCACACTCGGCCAGTGACCAGCTGGAAGGGTCTGGTGGAGATCTCCTGTCCCGACCCTGCCACCCCGATGATCACACTCTCTCCCCAGCCTTTGTGGCAAGCCTCCAAGGCCGCTCTCTGGAACAGCACAAGCTCCATTCAATATCATAAAGTACAATATTTTGTGAAAAAAAAAAAGTTGCTGCAACTTTGTAATTACCAGGCTTATTCACAACAAACAAAAACTGATATAAATTAACGTGAATAATTATACCATTTGAATAATATAATGTAATCTTACAGTGGTACAGTAAACCCCCCCAGAGAGGCGCCTGCAGGGGTACACCTGTATGCACTGTGTGTACCTTGAATGTCCCCACTGAATTTAAATGGATGCCCAAGTCTGGCATGGAGGAGTGCCACAGTGATTAATGACCAAACTGTTCACCAAACCTGTTCTTTCTGACACTGCGCTGGTCGACCTGTGACGATTACCCATTCACTTTTGTATTTGTATGTTTCCGCACAAAGAGGACAACTTTAGTCCTTATACAATTATCTCCAAATAAAAACAGTGAGAGACAGAAAAAGGCACATGGTGTCCTGTGCGCAGGGAGCAGGCACGTTATGAAAAGTTTTATAGTTACTCATTGAAACTACACAAGCGATGCACCAGCATGAATTGGACAAGGCTGCTCATCTGGACAGAGACATCCTGAGCACGTACACACTGCAGCAGGTGCTCCTAGCTCCACGATCCTGGTGCTTTAATCCCAAACTGAAATAAAAGCTTCTGTGTGTGGTATATGAGTGCATAGGCCATTTTAAACAGGTCCTAAACAGTGTTCATAAATGTAAACAGTAAAACGAAGGGTGATTTTAACACATTACGCAATGAAAACCTCATGTTCTCAAGGCGTGCCCCTGCAGATACTATGGCCAGATGCAGTGGTGCACAACACATTAGTTTTAATGTGCACAGGTTAGGGTCAGGTCCCAATATTTAAACCCATTTGCTTAGAGCCACATAAACATGAATTGGTTCATAGCAGAATAGTAAAATTCTGCCAGGCTCTTACTGCAACAACTCTAGTTATATCCAGACAGTTCTTTCCCCTAGTTATGCAAGTACTTTGTGCTATTTGAGTAATATTATAATTTTGTAATAAGAAGTAACTTTACTCTTAATTAAGGCAAATTTTAATCACCCATGTTACACATCCACGGATACATCCAGCAGGAGTTGCAGTCACCAACACAAGCCCTGGTTAAACTTGTGTTGGTGGTTGGTTGTTAGTCCAGCTGATTTAGTCTTACTTTACTCTTATTTGAGTATGATTTTTGGCATTTCTACACCTCCTCCCCTGCTCCTCACCATGACATGCACATTGCCGATGCATTCAAAGGAGTAGTCCACCCCTCCGTCGGTCATCTCCACCAAAACTTCCTGGATGGGCCTGCTGTGATCCTTGGAGTTGACGCACTCGGTGGCTCCAAACTCCTTGGCCTTGTCAAACTTGGCAGGGTTTATGTCCACGCCGATGATCCTGGAGGCACCTGCAGCCTTACAGCCCATGATCACAGCCAGCCCCACAGCCCCCAGACCAAACACAGCACAGGTGGAGCCCGGCTCGACCTGAACAGGACAGAGGAGACTTCAAACAACACCGGAACATGGTTAAGAATGACAAATTAATATCTGCAAAAATGTCATCTCTGATGTATATGGCACTTAGATGCGGCTGATAAACAGAATTCTGACTTAGGCAGCATCTAGAGGGTGAATAGGATAATGAAAATAAAAACTATGCAGTACAGTACAGTAGTCCATTCATATCCCCACTCACAGCAACAGGAAGCAGCCAGTCAAATGAAAGGGGAATTTGTAACATAAAATTTATTTTTAACAATTTAATATGATTGGTGAATAATGGACGTAAAAACTGTAAAAACACACTCTAAATATGAGTTTTATTTAAATGGAATAATAATACTTAAATGTAATATTGTTTAACAATGGATTTGTCAAAAGAATGTTACATTATTTTAGAAAATTGTTAAATTAAGCACAAGAGTTACCACACACGAACACTAGGACATTGTTCATGAAGCACAGGAAGCAAAGAAAAAGTTGAACTCTGATCCTAAATCCATTTATAACTTGACCCCAAAATAGCTGTGAGGAAAAAATCCCTTATAGAACAACTCTGCTTTGTGCAGGTTTTTTTCCTATTCCATTGATGTAAATGCTACATCTTCCAGTATGAACTTTAAGCAAAAAATAAATAAAAGCATGTTTTTTTTCATTTTGGTTGTTTTTATTGCACAGATAAGCATGCGTCTTTACAGTAAGCAGACTTGCACCTCCTCCTGCACTTCCCAGTGGAAATGTTGCTGCTTTAATTCTCAGTATGACATAAAACTGACCTCTATGGAGAATGTTCTGAAGTATGGTTTTAATCATGCAGGCGTCTTTCACCTCCAGAAAGTTACATAGTGTTGCTTTAATTGCTCTAGTAGAGAACCATGAGTTCCGAACCCTCACCTTGGCAGTGTTGATAGCTGCTCCATAGCCTGTGGAGATGCCACAGCCCAGCAGACACACTTTGTCCAGGGGAGCCTTTTCATTGACTTTGGCCAGTGAGATTTCAGCCACCACAGTGTACTCGGAGAAGGTGCTGGTGCCCATGAAGTGGAACAGCTGTTTGCCCTTACAGCTGAAGCGGGAGCTCTTATCAGGCATCAGGCCCTGGCCCTGGGTCACTCTGAGGGACAGAAGGACAAGACAGTCAATTTACAGTGTGAGAAGGTGGAAATGACCTGACACATCTCATCTAGCAGTGTCCTTAAAACTTCCAACTCAACCAACCTGCAGCCATATTCAGGAAACATAACACAGGGAAAATATTGACAACAGTTCTGTAGTGTAGTTTAAAGAAGACCTGTGTGCTTGTACCTGCTTCATAAAACTTTATACATCATACTTCATAAAAGAAACAAGTTCGTCTGATTCATAGCTGCACATCTCACTAGCAAGCTGCTGCTTTTTTTGTACCAAAATCGTTCCACTGCAGTTTTATTTTTCTGCAGCACTGTGTAGAAATTTGTCATTTAATTTCATTCATTAATTTTTATTTTAAGAGAACAAAGTACAGAGCAGCGGGCATATGCCGGTGGCAGTTAAAACGGGTTAATTGGCAAAATGGCAAAATTGAAAAAAATTTGCCTTTGGGAAAAAAGGGTCAAGTGCTGGGGAGTTCCTCTTTAGAAGCTGTAGTTCAAAAAAAGCAATGCTACAATGATGAAATACAAGGAAAAATACAAACTGCACAGAATTGTGAGCCTAATTTGTGCCAAAGCCTCTTCTTGTTCTCGTAGACCCAAATATGTGCTGTGTCTCTTCTCACGGAAACCGCCCCTCCCTAATTATATGAATCACCAAAAATGCAATTCCAGTGTCATATTACCTAATTTTCTGACAAAGGTTGGTCTTAGGGTTTTTGCAGAACTTGCACTCTCCACACTGAGGCACATACAAGGGGATCACTGTGTCACCTGAGGAAAGGGAAAAGAAGATCAGTTCAGCTGATAAAGCAGTGGTACTAAATGGTATCAGCAATAGCAATTTGTAAGTGTATTACCAGGTTTGAACTTGGTGACACCCGCCCCCACACTCTCTACAGTGCCAGCCCCCTCGTGGCCCAGGATCACAGGGAACAGTCCCTCCGGGTCACTGCCGCTCAGGGTGTAGGCGTCAGTGTGGCATACGCCGGTGGCAAACAGCTGAGGAGACATGGTACATTTTTAATTATGGATCTGTGCCCTGTCATTGCATCTGTTTTCTGGATAGTTATGATTACTTAAATGCCTGTAAACTGAAAACATGGCATGATCAGAAATAAATCAAGATTATTTTGCTGTTTAGTCAGATCTTGAGTGTGCATGTAACTGCAGCCTGTGAGAGCACATAATAAAGACTGCCCTGCCTGCTCTTTAATGAGTCTCTGAGAGGCTGCTCTCAGGGGAGGATTCACTGCAGCTCAACTCAAACAAAGGACTTAAAAAACTACAAATCACAAAGGCTGCACTTATTTATATAATACACTTTCTCTTCAAAGAAAAATCTTGTTGTACCTACAGTTCACACCTCTACATTTTTTTTTTTAGTTTAGGACAATGTAATTTTTCATTTTGCACTTATTCTTATAATGCACTAAGAGATCCATTTAATGCCATTTAATTGCAGTTTTCTACTAGTTTTGAATTATGGAGTTTTTAACCATATGAGACTAGTACAAGACAATGAATGGAAGTGCACCGGTACTACTTAAGTCACGTCTATTCGTTAATGACATAAAGTAATGCAATATAATTTATAAAGGAGAGATCTACAGCCAACCTTCAATCAATAAAAGCATGTGGTTTGGAGCGGAGTTTGGACTTTGCAATATTAAATTGTTCTATTTTTGACTTGGTCCTATATAACACAAAATTTATTGTGAGCTTTAAGCCACATTATAATGCTGTCACATCCTCAAAAGCCTTTATTAATGGTCTGTGTACATCTCAAAATGCCCTGTTCCACCTTGTGATGTGATGAAGCTGAAGTTTCCAAGCTCCTTTTACGTTTTGTTCAGTAGAGATGGGAAATTCCAGGGCTTAAAATGATTCTAGTGAAGGTGTATGTTTTAAAACACAGCGGAGAACTTCCTCCATTACCACACAAAATTTCAAGGTGGAACAGAGATGCTTCAGTTTTAGAGAAGAACTCAGCCTAAATATGCTGTATTTGTGTGTTAAATACCTGTAAATGAAACAACACAAAACACCAGGTATGTTTTTGATGAGTATAACAATTTTCAAACTTTCTAACACTCTAACAGTGTTTGCTAATGTGTGCATTGTGTCACCATAGTAACTCCTAAACATTCCATCTTTAGAGATATGTGCAGAACATCCCCAGCAGTGGCAGCTGGTCAACAGAGGGTGCAAGTGCGACCAAGATGAAAAATTTATAAAGCTGTTATTTTGTATTAGGCTTTATGTTTCATATTTTGTTTAAAATTGAACGTGTATCTGCATAGATATATTTTTATCATGTTAAATGTGCTCATTTCACTTGATCATAATTGATTCATGTATTTGGCCTTCGAGTTCGCTGGGCTGCTGCGAACACAATGGAGGTCTATGGAAGAGTCTGAAGCTTTGAGAAAATTTGATGTCAAATCCAGTGCCTCTGCTCATTACTTTACATTACAGCCGTGAAGTACGTCTCAGGGGTGCAGGTGGCGTGAATTCAAATCAAACGATTGGTCTTCATAAACGTTTACACACCTGACCTACTGTAATTCAGCTCTGTCCCACTTAGTCCCAACTTTCCACTGACAGCATGTTACTGCTACAGGCTAATGAATGGATAACAACAGAATATGTGCTATACAGTTATGGCGAGTTCAACAAATCAAAAAGAGTTTTTAGGGAGTAATATGTCTTCGCTTCAACGGGGCCCTTGTGCCAAGTAAGAAACGAAGCGTTAAGCTGAAATGAGAGCATCTGACTTTGGTGAAATCCTACAGCTCTTACTTCGATTGACACACTGACTGGAGGGACAGACACTACAGCCTACCTCATCAGAGCAATGGGCACACAGACACAGCCCAGGGCACTCAGCATGGGGGGTGAGACCCCACAGCCTCGCCTCCAGGGCCCGGGGCACTTGCTGTTCGCTACTCCATCAGCTGCCACCTGCTCATTTCTGGGCAAAAAAGTTTCATCTAGGCATAGTGCACAGAGGGCTTAAGTCTACCTGGTGCCCTAGTTGTAATATGGACTGGTGTATCTTTCAGATTTAAGTGCGAAGTACGATTTAGACTAGTTTTATGACCAGCTGGTGCACTTGGCTCCTGGAATATAAGACAAGTTCAACCAATAGTGACCAAAATGACTGTCTCTGGGGTTTTGTTATTATACAGGTATTAAAGCTTGTGGGCTATAACACTATATATGCATCCCCAAAAATGTAAACCATCAGCCGCCACTGATACCCAGTGTAATGTCACTGCATAGAATCAATATGTGAAAAAAGTTAATTTATTTTGACCATATCGACCAGCCCAAAATACTACTATTGTATTTTCAAGGGACTAAAAAACAAAGCTCTGGTGACCATTACCTTGATACGGACTTCATTGGCCTTGGGTGGGGCCACCTCCACCTCTTCAATGGACAGAGGCTTCCCAGCTTCCCAGGCAACTGCAGCCTTACACTTGATGACCTGACAGAGACACAACCGCCACATATTACAACAAAATAGAGAGCCAGATATATCTATAAAGACTGCATCTAAAAATTCCTATCAATGGCACAAAAATAAAGTATGACGTGATAAAATTATTCAGAATTTTTCTCTAAAACTTTAAATGCCTGATCTTATCTATACACACAATGTATTAAATATTAAAGGGGAGGTACTTTACTTCTACTGGGTATTAACTGCTAACACATAACATATTTAGATCACGGTGTTAACTCTTAATGTTATGATGCTATAAGGCTTGTGGTCTCAGCATTGCACAGATTTTTAAAGCTAAGCAATAACGAGCAGGGATGTAACAATAACCGAAATATCGTAAAATCGTATCGTCAAAGTTCTCACAATAATATCGTGGACCATCACAATATAACGAATTCCAAATCCCTTTGCTTAAATTAAGAGTTATGGAGCAGCAATAGCTAAAAAAAATACAGAGGGAACTACACAGACCATGATCTTTTGCTCCATTTCAGTGTAGACTACATCAAGTAATAACAGTTTTAAGCACTTTTAAGTCTTAGTTCTTTGGGTTAAGACTTGTCAAGGCATTTTAAGAGGAAAAAGTAGCATATTAACAGTTTTAGCTGTTTAGGCTCTACAAAATATTGCAACAAATATTGTACTGTGAGGTTCATTCCGTGACAATATGGTATCGTGAGACACCCCTAATAAGAAGGGTTCAAATAGGAGCCGGGAGAGATCAATAAACTACTCAAACATACCTGGATGACATCTAAAATCACTTCAGGAATCTTTTTGATGAGGAAATGTTATAACATAGCTGAAAGCTCAAAATTTATTTTGCAAAACCCTGTTGAAGTGATTTAAAGGCTGATACAGGCCTGCCAGCTTATCTCGTTTATAAAAATGAAGCCATGCATAACAACTACTACACAGGGATGTAACAATATCTAAATCTCTCGTACGATATTATAACGATATGCATCTCATGGTCTGATATTTACTACGATATTCTGAAGAGGCTATGATAATTGTAGATGGGACACTTCTTTGCTTTTAAAATACCATGACAAGATTTTGGTGTGAATTATTTCCGTCATAATCCCAAGAATTCAAGTAAAAACATCTCTCTTCAGGTTATCTGCTCTGAAATGAATCATGGGATATGTTGTTTCCAATTTTTAAAAGCTGTTGCTACAATAAAACCATGCATTTATGCAAAGGAACTTGTAATTTGATATACTGTGACAGCCCACAATATTATTGAGAGACTTCTGACGATACAATATCACGATATCCCTACTACTATACATACATCAATATATTTAAAATTGGAAAATTCACAAAAATCTGATTATTAGATCATTTCTGGGGTTGTCAGACTATTGAAATGCAACATAAACACTGATGCCAGTAATCTGATTTCTTTTTCTCATCTGCACAGGTTATAACAACATATGTTTTAATTCTTTACTCTAGAAATCCATTGACTAACTGGTGTTTTAGATAATTAATCATTTCATTTGTACATCAGACCTTCTTATTGGGTTATCTGACTGTTCTGGTTATTGGATTTTGACTGGCCATAAACTGTAAAAGTGATAGAAGATAGCAGGGCGTTTCTAGAGCTCACCACTTGACGGATTTAAAGAGTCTTTAGATTATTATGTAACCAATTTGTATAGGCCTACACGATGCAAGAAAGCAAAGAGGTATTTTGATGCTGAAAGGAGTAAGTTTTTGTACAAACAAACATACAGCCAAACATACAGCCAACTAATCAGTCGCAAATCCCAGTGCGAATATGGGATCAGGGAATAGCTAGCCTACTTTCCAACACTTCTTCGTTGCAAAACCAGGCCCACGCGTTCGCATTAAAACTCCGAATAAAATGCATTAACCTTTTCCTACACGTCTTATACACGTAAAGGCCCATGCACGTCCGTACCAGAGTGAGATTTTTGGTGCATTTTGTAAAAGAGTGCTTACTTTCCCAGCTGTGTCCATGTTAGCAGCGTGCGCAGGAGAGAGGAAGGAGGGGCGGAGAGCGGCCGTAAAGGAGGCGTGCTCTGGACCAATCAGGAGCCAGGAAATCAGGGTTACGTAACTGACGCAGGAAAAACAGGAACGAACCAACGCGCTCAAGTTTAAACCAAACATTTATGAATGGATGAATGAAAGTAGCAGGGCATTTCACGGTTCTTAGCCTGATTTGTATTAATAACATGAGTTCGTACTTGATAAGATTATACACGTTACATTTCTGTTTTATTATAGGTTATACAGGGTTCCCACGGTCATGGAAATCCTGGAAAAGTAATGGAAATGAGAAAGGTCATTGTCCAGACCTGGAAAAGTCATGGTATTTTGTAAATTCAATGAAAGTTTTGGAAAAGTTATGGAATTTTAGTATCTCTTTCATGCAACTTTTATTTTTTATTTTTTCAAAGAGACGACAATAAATGCACTGACAGTACTGAATGTTAAAAAAACTATAATCATACCATAAGGTGAGTGGAAAGGGTCAACATTTCATATTTAGCTCTAAAAGTATGATCAGTTCCATGCCATAAAGCACAGGTGGGACCAAGTCGTCGTTTTGCAAGTTTCAATTAAGTCTCAATTCTTTGACCTCAAGTCCGAGTCAGGTCCCAAGTCAAATACAGGCCAGTCCAAGTTGAGTCTCGAGTCACTGGCCCATAAGTCCAGGTCAAGTCCAAGTCATCTGCTTTGAGCTTCAAGTTATTTCAAGTCTTTAAACCAAAGCTTACATTTTTGCAATTTATATAACCTTTAAGATAGACTGTAATAAAAAAAAAAAAACATAGTACATTTGTATATGGGTATTTACAGAGTATATAAGAGTTGTAGAAATTAATTTAGTTATTTTTTCCTTTTTAAATGTCTTGACAAGATTTAGTGTGAATCATTATGGTGAGAATAGAAAGAATTCAGTTTTAAAAGTGCTTCTCAAGTCACAGGCCTCAAGTCTGAGTCAATTTCCAAGTCAGTGACCTTCAAGTCCAAGTCCAGTCCCAAGTCTTAGTCCATTTTAACAAATCAAGTCCCAAGTCCTAAAAATAGTTACTCAAGTCTGACTCAAGTCCAAGTCAAGACTTGCAAGTCCCCACCTCTGCCGTAAAGTCATGGAAAATTCACTTTAGGTCATGAAAAGGTCATGGAAAAGGTCATGGAAAAGTTTTTAAATTTTGTCACTGAAAAAAGTGGGAACCCTGGTTATAGTTTCCAAAGTGCTGCAAAGAGACCATAAAATGAAGACAACAAAAAGGAAATTTGCTCAAATTTGATCATACCAGCCCTAAAACAATAAAACCAGTAAAATCAAATAAAAGCAAAACAATAAAATTCATAAAATAGCAGTAAATAAGCAAAACAAATAGAAGACCTAGAGCAGGGGTGGGCAAACTTTTTGGTTCAGGGGCCATATAGGGCTCTAAAAATTGACTGAAGGGCCGGAGAGGAGGCAGAACGTGTTAAGAGCCCGGCTCCATTGCACTCGTATTCACCCTCATGTAGAACGTATTTGACACTACGCGCTGCAACTTCTGGAGACGCAGAAGTTTCAGAACACATGAGGAGTGAATGAGGTCTGCTCCACCGCACACCACATGTGGGCATTAGCCCTGCGCGGCTGGATCATATTACTAAATAAAGCAGTGTCTACTCCACGGTGTTTCACCATGTGTGCATTCACCAACACAGGGCGAGCTCCGCTGTACATACTTGGTATTGATTTCAACATTGCATCTGAATCCCTACAGACTTAGCTTTGTCACCATTGAAAAGAGACAATGCCCCTTTATATCTTGAACACTTCTACCTCCATCATGGTGTGAATACGCCGCCCAAAAGAATACTTTCCCATAAAGCATTGCGGCCAACATAATGCACCTCCCCTTAATGTATATATATAGTGCGCCATCTACTGGGAAACGCGGGAAATGCAGGAAAAATAAAACAGTAACAAGGTTTATTATTGTAATTTATTCCAGTTCGCCGAACCTGAATAAATTACTTTAATTATACTATAAGTTCGACGAACTTGAATAAATTATTGTAATTTATTCAGGTTCGCCGAACTTGAATAAATGACAATAATAAACCTTGTTAATGTTTTTTTTTTCTGCATTTCCGGCGTTTCCCAGTAGATGGCACACTATATATACATTGAGGGGCGGTGCATTATGTTGGCCGCAATGCTTTATGGGAAAGTATTCTTTCGGGCGGCGTATTTGGACCATAAGTCAGGTAGAAATGTTCAAGATATAAAAATGCACTGGTTCAGCTTGTGTTTAGTTCATAGAAAAGTCTGTATTCTATGAATACCAAAAACTATGTTCTGAACGTTGCAGATCATTAGGAGTTCTGTTCTAGGAGTTCCATTGTTTAACGCTCGAATAGTATTAAGGCGGGCAACATGGGGTCATAAAGTTTGACTGCAGGGTGGGCCACGAAACAGGACGTAACCTATTAAGAGTTTAGAGTCATTACATCTTCATAGCATTTATCTAAGACTTCAGACGCGTGCTTCACGTTTCATCACTGCTGTTTTAGAACATTATCCGTTAAGATCTTTTCCACTGCACACCACGAGTAAAAGTATATCGTAAGTTCACCGTTACAGATATGACTGGTAACAGCTTATAAATAAAGCCCACGCCGATCAACCACAAACACACACCTGAAAGTGTGACATATCCTGCCACGGAAATGTTATATACGCTTATAATTACAACACACAGGCCATATGTTTTCTTGATTGATTTTTACTAACTCAAATTGGAAGCAGTGCAGTCTTATATCTTAAGCACCAACTACTTCACTCATGGTCCGGATAACTCCTGTAAGAATACTTTCCCATAAAGCATTGCGGCCAACCTAATGCACCGCCCCTCAATGTATATATAGTGCGCCATCTACTGGGAAACGCTGGAAATGCATGACAAATAAAACATCAACAAGGTTTATTATTGTAATTTATTCCAGTTCGGCGGGCCGGATTAAAAGGTTTAAAGGGCCGCATACGGCCCCCGGGCCGTAGTTTGCCCACCCCTGACCTAGAGGACCACACAGCTCAGCCGGTATTAAAAGCCAGAGATTAAAAAGTGGGTTTTAAGATGAGACGTAAAACACTCCACTGTGGGGGCTGTTAGAATGTTTAAAGGCACATATTCACGAGTAAAAAAAAATAAACCACAAAAAAAACCTTTTATACATACATTTGTTTTATTACATCTACGTTACTATGGCAGTTTCTAGTTTTCAAAGCACAAAAAAGAGAAAAGAGAAGTGGTAGCTTATTTCAGATGATTTGGTGAATAGACTTTGTAGTGAGTGTGTACAAGAACTATGTTGGCAATGTAATACATTTATGTAAATTATAAATTCGTAAGCTTAAGGGAAAGGGGGACAGAATAAACAACACTAAACCACAAGTCAGTTCAAATAATCACCCAGTAGCTTAGGACACCGCAAAAAACCTTGGCCAAAATTTAAGAAACAAACACTTAAATCTATCAGAAAATTACTTGAAAGTAGTGAAATTATCTGTCCATGCAGCAAGACAAATTTACTGAACAAGTTATCATAAAATAAACTACCTCTAGATTAGAATTAAGCATTTCACAACTATTAAGTAGATAATAAATCTGAAAACAAAATGAATAACCTGATAAGTTTTAAAATCTTGGCCAGATCAGAGAAACTTGCAGTGCATTTAGCTTTTAGTATTTATATCTTTACAAAGCATGAAAAAAATGTAAAGATGGACAAAATACAGACAAATAATTATATAAAGCACCTTTTATTCAAGGCGTTTCATCACAAATCAAAATTCTTAGACATTACAAATCATTAAAAAACATGGTATCACCGATCTTTTCTATTATCTTGAATGCATCAAAGTTACGAATACATGTAAAATCTTGGCTGCCATGAGATCACCTGTACAGAATATAGACATCCCGTTTACAAAATAACTTTACGCAGCATTCTTTTAAATAAAACCACTTCCTGGAAAACATGTAGGAAAATACAACATAATCTGACAGTAAATGAAAACTCGCAGGGTCCACATGGAAGAGTCCAGGCTCTGGCACAGAAGAAGTCTGCAGTCACACACTGTCCGGACAGGATCATCTCCCACCTGTGGAATACACGTGTACAAATCAGTATTATGATATTTGATAGGTACAAATACAATACTGCTTCAAACATGGGACAAGTCTTAGTTCTGTTTTCAAGAGCAATGCCATAAAAGGTAACAGCAAAGGCAAGTAGAGAGTAAGAAAGAGAGAAGTCATGGCCAATAGACGTTTTTCACAACAGCCGGACGTCCTGCCTATTAAGGTTATTTTCTATGGCGAAATGTCTGTGGAAATGTCTTGCATATTCGTCACCAGCTTCATAAATCTGCTCCATCACCAAACCAACTTTAACCAACAAGGTCCACAAAGGATAAACATTTTTCCACGAAGAATTTATCCACAACTATCAAGGTAAGAAAGACGACAACGCCGAGCATTAGTGAACTCCTGAGCAAAACTAACGCTATGGTCATAAATACAACATAATTAAATTGTTAACTCAAACTGATTCTAAAAATTGACTTCATGATGTTGATATCAGCATAGACAGTTACATTTGTGCAGTTTGAATGCTGGACATGTAATCTGTGAAGCTTTCTAGCATTTGATCTGCACAAATGTCTCTGTCTATGCTGATATCAACAACATGAAGTCATTTTTTTTTTTTAATTATAGAATCAGTCTGAGTTAACAAGTTACTTATGGTGATGAATACCGTAAATAATAAGTAATAACTAGGGCTGGGCGATATGGATCAAAAATATATCTCGATATATTTAGCTATATCTCGATATACGATATATATCTCGATATATGTTCAAGAAAAAATAACCCTCTAAAACTGAAAACTATATACGATATGTCAGAATTCATCTCGATATTTTAAATATATCGAGATATCGCCCACCCCTAGTAATAAGTAATTTATTAATAACATTAGTTTTGCTCAGGAGTTGTTCACTAAAGGTAGTCATTGTTTGTCCTTAAGCTTTTGTCTTTCTTACCTTGATAGTTGTGGATAAATTATTCTTCTTGAAGATTTGGAAATGAAGCTGATGGAGAAGACGCAAGACATTTCCAGACATTTACCATAGAAAAGCATTAACCTGAAGCTCCGCATCCTTACGAGATGGGACTTCCAGGCGTTGTGAAAAAGGGTTATTGGCTTTCTAGGCGTAGCCCTGGGTACCGTTAAAAAGTATAAAAGAATAAATAAAAGAATACACAAAATAGGCAGTGACATCGCCACAAATGAACGAAAAGAAGAGCATTTGTAACTCTTCGAAGTGCGTCTCGAGCTTAAGTGATTGTTCCAATTGAAACTCAAAATGACAGTTCAGTTAACAAGAAAGTCACGTAAAACTGACAATAAAACTGCTATAATTATATGCAGGCAGTACACAGTGGACTTATTTCACCTTAAGAGCTGCTTATACAAATTACACACACACACACACACACACACACACACACACACACACACACACACACACACACACACACACACACACACACACACACACACACACACACACACACACACACACACACACACACACACACACACACACACACACACACACACATTTTGCTTAAATACATGGTAAAAAAAAAAAATTAAGGTGGTACATGATTTTGAAATTATTTTTTGAAGTGAAGATAAATGAAGTCACCTCTGAATCCTCTGCCTCCACCTCCTCCTCTTCCCCTGAAGCCACCACCACCTCCTCCTCCTCCTCTTCCTCCTCCAAAACCTCCGCCACGACCACCTCCACCCCGGCCCCCGCGGAATCCACCTGGTGACAAACATCAGAATTAGGAGCTTCTGTCTAATCAACACGTCTATATTCTCCTCTTTGTCAAAGCCCATGAATCAGAACTGTGAATGTAAACAAGATATTATAGATGCACATTTCTGCTTTTAGTGAAGGAATGTTTAAAAACATCTTTCGTTTTATTGTCACAGTTTGCTTTAAGTCTGAAAGGGAGTGGGAGGAAGTAAACACTTATTCAACCCCAACAATTTAACTAATGAACCCTTTGACTCCTCAACTCAACATTACATAGTATAATGCTAAACACATCATAGGCTGAAACTGTACAGTAATTATAATTTTGGCATTTGATTCTTACAAAAAACACTCACCATTAATTTATTATACATAAATATATATTTTTTTTTTATTGCACAGTGAAATTTAATGAGAGTATGTACTGATTTGATACTTGATATGAAAAACAATCACATAGTGGGTCAACCGGTTTGAACAGTCATAAGAATTCCTTTATGCCAGTGTCTTTTAGGTTACTGAATACAAATGGGTAATAGTTCATCCTACGTATGTATGCACTTTATCATGTACTAATGCATTGTAATCAACTTGTGTTTTGAATGTATTCTGTATTCATGGACTACCTTTATATAGTGTGGGTCAATGAAGTTAAATTCATACCTCCACGGAATCCCCCTCGGCCGCCTCCTCTGCCCTCCTCGGCCTCCTCTCGGTGGGCCCTTCTCCCCTGGGGGCCTGGGCAGGAACCTCTGCAGGGGGAGCAGCTTCATGGGGTCAATGTAGAACTGGAACAGGTATTAAAACACAAAATTATTGTAGACAAATAATGAGCAACAAATAGACGAAGGCAGCCTATCTAGTCCTACATAATTCAGAACATGTTTTCTAACTCCTTTTACAAGTATGGCAACAATTAAAACTGCTATTTTAATTGGATCGTGTTTATTGCTAAAGCAGGCTTGTAAAGATAAACACCTTCTGCAGCTTCTTGAACGATGACGCCTTCATGTTTTCTGAAAGTTTGACTGAAAAGTACTAAAGCAAAAAGTTAAGGAATTCAATCAGTGGCAAAATAAGGATCCATTATAAAATCTGGGTAAGGTATTGCTAAATTAGACCTGCTGTGAGTTTGTAGTGGCCAGTCCAGCAGTGAAAAACTCCTCTGGAGTAGAAAGGGTTTTCCCATAGAGCACAATGTAAACACAAACTGCTTGTGTTCGGAGGACAAAGAACCTACAGCTTTCAAAGGGTAGGAATTTGTGGTGATTAGCTTTTTTCAAATTAGACATTTTTCTGTTCAAACTTTTCTCTTTTCAACGGCTTTTTAAATGTGAGCTTTGGCTCGCTCTGCTCTAGTGGGGAAGAGCACTTCTGTTCATGGTCCGTGGACTGCGCAGAACAAAGGATACAAAGTCTCGTAGCTGTCCGAAGATCTCATCCACTTTGCCGATCTGCTCCTTGTTCTCCAGGTACACTGGGGCGTTAAAGTAGGGCACTTTGTTCTCCTCTGTCGTACATTTACACACGATGTCATCTTCACATGGATGCATGAACTCCCCCAGTGCTGACCACACAAGCAAAAGGAAATTACATTAATAAACACAGAACTTTCATAACAGAGAAAATCTGTGATGAGTTGTATAGAGGGTTGGGAGATACTGACAAAATTGATGATCATCATCAAATCTATTGCTGCAGCCCTCTAAAACATATCAGAACACGCAGTTTTGTTTGTGTAATGTGTTAAAGTCACCCTTCGTTTTAGTATTTACACATAAATGCACTGTTTAGGACCTGTTTGAAATGGCCTATGCACTCATATACCGCACATAGAAGCTTTTATTTCAGTTTGGGATTAAAGCACCCGGATCATCGAGCGAGGAGCACCTGGCACAGCGTGTACGTGCTCAGGATGTCTCTGTCCAGATGAGGAGCTTTGTCTTTGCACTGTGTTCGTGTGTGTGATTCGTAACCTACCCTGTTCACACTGAAGCATCACTTGTGTATTTTAAATGAGTAGCTATAAAACTATTCATAATGTGTCTGCTCAGTGCGCACAGGACACCATGCACCTTTTTTTTGTCTGTTGCTTAACTGCTGGTTAACCGTTAACTGTTACAGGTTGACAAGCGCAGTGTCAGAAAGAACAGGTTTGGTGAACAGTTTGGTCAATAATCACTGACACTCCTCCATGCCAAACTTGGGACATCCATTTAGATTCAGTGGGGACATTCAAGGCACGCACAGTGCGTACAGGCATACCAAGCTTTACGTCTTATTCACTCCTAATTCCTAATAATATAGTCTTGTACCCGTCTGTAGAACTATATTGCACATGAACGTGTCCGTCACTTAGGCTTAGCTGTGATTTTACATAAATATTTTTTATCTGGTGCAGCGTCATATAAAGTTACCACGAGAGAAATTCTTGAACAGTGACAGCCCTAACTACAGGTGAGTTTATGAAAAATATATGCAGAAAAAAGTACAAGAAAACTGCATTTTTGATTACAATTGTAGTTTCACATAATTCCCTATAATCTAAATAAAACAATTAGTCAACCATTAGAACTAAGACGCGAACAACCGATTAATGGACTAAACGACTAAAGGACTACAGCCCTATTCAGATCTATGCAACTCTTCAGCAATGTGCTAAAACGTGCCTGTAAAAGTATTAGTTTAGGTTTGAGTATTGTTAGTGTTTACGCTAATGTATCTCTATGGAAATTTGGCAAGTTTTACCACTGATTCTTCGTATTGGTGTTCTGCTCCAATCACTTTAAATCTGTATGATCTTGTACAACTGCACATTTCATTACAAAGAAATCAAACTTTGCATGAACTAATTAAAACAATCATCTTTATTCCAGTGGTTCATCTCACCTACGACATGTTCTGGGGGCCCGAAGTCCTGTTGTCTGTTGAAGCCCCCTCTGCCGCCGCCTCGGCCAAAGCCTCCCCCACGACCCCCTCCACCTCCCCAGCCTCCACCTCCTCCTCGCCCTCCGCCTCCTCTTCCTCCTCCGCCTCTGTTAAAGCCTCCTCGTCCTCCTCCTCGGAACGACATGTCTGCTGTGCCCTGTGCAAGAGATGAAACAACTTTGAGAGGCCAACTCAAAACAATGACATCGACAATTTAATGACAGATTTAACAGTTTCACAAAATGGCACCAAACACACACGAATAGGAATAGAAAACAGTAATATAAATTAGGGTTGTGAAAAGTATCAAAAATCAGTTACTAAATCATTAATACTAAGACTACTATCAAAACTAGATGCTCATTTGAGCAGATTTCGAAACTTAAAAATTAACCTTTGCTGAGTAGTTTTAGAATGATCTTGAGCTGTATCAGAACAAGTATAAGAGCACAGAGACTCGTATAAGCCCACTATGGAAACTACGTAGACCACTGAAGGATTACACAGATATAAGGACACATGGGAATATAAAAGAAAGTTTATTATAAGTTCTACAATTTATTGTTGAAAATCAGATTCTATTGTGCTTTCTAATTATCATTGTGGTACTGGAATCAGTATGGAGTATGGAGTTTGTTCTTTAGTATGGAAATTAAGGCTGCGTGTCATTCTGAAGTTGCCGATATGATACACACCTTGATACATAAGCCATGATGATACATATCCCGATACAGTGTGCTTTCGATTCGATACGATTCAATATGATATATTTCAAAAGGATTTGATATGGTTCAGTAAAAAATAATGGCCAAGTCATGGCTGTGATACTAAAAGTCTTAATTAAACCACTTCTTGTGAAAAGTTCATATGAAACACAAACATTTTAAATCATCAACTGTGAAAATGTCAAATGTGTTGCATAAAGGAGTTTCCTTCCTCTAAACAATCAACAAAACTGTAGCTCTGTCACAAAATAATTTAGTAAAATATACTGTTGGCGATATATCGATACAGCAGCCCACGATATTGTATCATCACATTAAACAATACGAAATATCAATATTTCAATATTTTTGCAGTCTCCTAATTGAAATAGATTGAAATTTTAGTATTTGTGATGACACGTGATGAAATGAACAAAAACTTTACATCCAGCTGAACATAAATTAATCTTATTAGTTATTATGAATACACTTGCCATCAAAGTGTAGTTGGAGGCTGCAAAACCCAAGTACAAAACAAAACAAAACAACAATTAACTAAAATAATTATTAATGTATTTACAATTAGTTCTTTTAAATTCAATGTGAAGTGTGTGGAAGTAGATGACTTAATTTATCCCTTAAAAACTATAAAAAAAACAAACAAAACAAAACAAAACAACACACCTATATGGAGGTTCTCCTAATACAATAACTGTCAATGTTTTGATTGGATTATCATGCATAGATTGACACCTTTAACAGAAATGAGTCATCCATCCTTTAATTTATTTATATATGTTTTAACAAATACTTCAAAAAAGTTCCTACCTTTTAAAATCAAAATATTTTCTCTCAATGTGAAATCTGAGTCCTTTGAGTGCTTTAAATTTCAGTCCATTTTAAGCAGTCTGATTATAGGAATTGATAATTACATTGATAATTTGTAACCGTTTCAGATCTTTAGTAAGTGAACTGGTTTCTTGTAAGTTTTCAAGCTATAAACTTTATTTAACTTCACAATGAAAACTCCTGTCAGCTTCTCCAGATTCAGTACACATTTTAACAATTTTAAAATGTACTAAAAACAAAGTAAAAATCATTCCCCAAAGAGATAACTTTCTAAGGTACAGTCTGCATGAGCTCTGCACCCTGCTACTATCAACATGCTAACACAATTCAGCCCTTTCAGCTGCATAATCAACACATTTCCACAATCATAACAAAACGATGACATAAATGATCATAACCGCGCGTGTATGCTGCCTTATATCGGCGGTACTCACGGTTGAACACGCAAAACTTACCGTGAACGAACCGCTAAAGGGAGATATTTACGGTTCTCAGCACCACGAGTCGAGAGGAGAAGCACATGTGAGCTTCGCCTGTGCCGTAAAAGGAAGGGTAAGTGACGCGCTGCAGACTGGCACTGTCGCAACTCGCGCGTGGACGTAGTTTATTGGACTCCGCCCCAAATAAGGACAAGCCCCAGCACGTTTATAAAAGCCATCATGAGCCTGTTGAGCCTGTTACGACGCAGGGCTCTGTAAACATGTCAACAGAAGGCAAAGTACGTCTGAATAATTAATAGTTTTGTCACTCGGTATCTCTTTATTTTGAAACTTGGCTGTTGTTCTGCGTAATATTCGTGCGTAATTGTGCCATATGCCCAGCGCGCGCTTATCTTGTTGTGACTTATCTTTATCGTGTTCATATGTGTTAAACATGGCTGTCTTTGTCTTTACAGGTGATCACATGCAAAGCAGCGGTGGCGTGGGGCGCAGGCACAGCTCTGGTCGTAGAGGATGTGCAGGTGGATCCGCCCAAAGCTCACGAAGTGCGCATCAAGGTCTGTGCAACTCATTCAAACTAGTGCCTACGGAATAAAAGTTAATACAATAATTAGGCTACTGGTAAGAAAAACTAAAGTAAATTTTACATTTAATTTACTTTAGTTTTCTTACCAGTAGCCTAATTGAGGAGGTCATTGCGCAGCTAAAGAGAACCGTTTTTTGAGTAGGGATAGTCCCAGGTTTAAGTCCCTGAAGATTTATACAAAACCAGTGATTTGTTCCAGTTTTATCAAGAAATTTCCCAGCTGTCCCTATTTTTGACCAGTTTGATCTAAACCAGGACTAAACTAAGACTAAACCAGGACTAAAACAGGACCATCACAATTTTTGACTAATGATCCTCACCAACAGTAAAGAGGAGCATAAATTTTGTTTGTTTAGCCAAAATATAGAAAACCATGCGTGCTATTTGTTGTAGAAGTTTTCAGCTTGTCCAAGAAAGGGAGGAGCAGGAGAAGTTTATTTAAGTCAACATAATATGATTTCAAAGGTGAACATAGTGTAACTTCTTGGGTTCTTTTTAAAGACGATGCAGTAAAGTGTGTTTACCTTGTTGACATGTTTCGGCTGCTAGCTGCAAGCCATCTTCAGAACTGTCACCGGTGTTGGTGATCACTGTTGGGCAAGTTACTTTAAAACTGTAATGCGTTATTTATTACTTATTACTGTCATTTCAAAGTAATTCGTTACATTACAATATTACTGCATTTAAAATGTAAGGCATTACATTACTATTGCATTACTTTAAGTTACTCTCACCAAAATAACTGCGAAAAAGCTGAACCTTTGAGCCGTATATGGACTGAACCAGGACTAAATAAGGTCTAAACCAGAACTGAACCAGGACTAAACCAGGACTATAACAGGACTAACCTCAGACTGATTCCAGGACTGAAGAGGAGGACTAAACCAGAACTGAACTAGGACTAAAACAGGACTCACTGTCGGGACGGGCTCGAAGCAGACCGCAGGAGAAAGGACCGGCTTTGCTCCGCACCTCATGGAGGTAAGAGCGGCTGTCACCCTGCTGCGCGGGCTCATGGTCCTGATTTCAGCAACTATTTGCGGGTACAAGACCCGGTGCAAAACTCTGCTACAGCGCGTAACTTCTACCTTCCTTCAACGTGTCCAGAAGTCCAACTTTTTGTGCGATGGTTTGCATCGTCCTCTGTCTTTTGGGTGCGAGCGCGTATTGACAATGTCAATATCCCAGCACTGTAGTAAAACCATACACAAAACTCCGTCAACAGCTCGTACACCCCAAGGACAAAATCCCACAAGAACAAAAATGCAATGCCATCTATGAAATTCAATGCAAATCATGCAATAAATCATACATAGGAGAAACAGGCCGGGCATTTCACATCCAAAAAAAGGAACACCAAAAGGAATGCGAGAAGGAAACGTCAGGGAGACTCACCAGAACACAAAAAGACAAAGCAGAACAGGAAAACCTAAAATCCGCCATATCAGACCACTGTAAAAGGAACAACCACATTATGGATTGGGACGGGGCTCGGGTCATTGGATCGGAAAACAACAAGTTCAAACGCTGGATCAAGGAGGCCATTGAAATCAGGAAACGAGGCACGGACAGCATTAACCGTGATGACGGCGCGTTCCTCCTTTCACACACCTGGGACACCCTCCTCCAGAGAACACCGGGCAACGGGAGGCGTGGTCAGTCTGAGCGGCCTGCCAGGTCCATCAGGCTGACCACAAGCCTACAGGAAGTAACAACAGCTGATATACGACACGTCACCACCAACACCGGTGACAGTTCTGAAGATGGCTTGCAGCTAGCAGCCGAAACATGTCAACAAGGTAAACACATTTTACTGCATTGTCTTTAAAAAGAACCCAAGAAGTTAAAGTATATAAGAAGACAAAATGAACATCTTTTGCTTAATAAGGTGAACATAGTGTAATCTTTTGAGTGTTCAAGACCCTTTACTATGCTTCCAAAGGAGGAGGTTTAGAAAGAAAGTGTGTGGTGAGACGGCAATATGCCACAATTGAAATAGTGGTATGCCAATGGTGTGCCAAGGGAAGATCATGGTGTAAATATAACTTTTGTGAGTCCATGTTAAACTGAGAGATGTACCTGGAGGATAAATTACTTAAATTCTCTTACACTAGTGACCATAAAGCAAAAAAATAAAATAAAAAAAATGCAGGAACAGAAGCCCCTCTGATTATGACTGACATGAGAATGCAGAATGTTACACTCTTTTCACTGTTTTATTTATACCAAACATCCCAGCCCGGGTGTGTCCCAATTTTGAATTTTGAGCCTTGATTTAAATAAAGTGAGAGCAGAGGCCTGTCTCACATCTGCAGGTAGACTGTTTAAGATTTTATCTGTGTAAAATGGGAACACTGACTCCATGTGTAGTGCATATGGTTCAAATGGCACTAACATGTCAGAGATGTACTTTGGTGCTAGGCCATGGAGAGACGTGGACACAAGCACAGAATAGGCAATACTAATAATATTAATCCTCAGTGAGCTAGACTTTGAACACAGGCTTCCAACTATGCACCACTTAGACTACATTTGAAAGGGCACATGTATTTTCACTTCCTCTGTAACACAAACCAAAGACAACAAGTCATGAAACAGTCATTTGTGGGCATTGGTGTTTATGACGGGAGTCTCCAACCTTGCTTTTTACAGTAAGGTACTTTTACAAAACAAAAATCCCAGAGAGTTACTGATGTTAATGGTTGTAAGAATGGCAAGCCTTTAATGGGGAACAGTTAGATGCATAACATAACAAACATAAACCATTATCTATTTATTAGTGATAAAGTCAGTCAAAATGATACAATGGTAATTAATCTAATTTTAATATAAATTTTATACATATATTTAAGAACTCCCTTGGTGAGCTTCTGGTACCTCTCGATCCATGGTCAATTTATTGCTGAAACTTGAAAATCTAATTCTACTGTCTAAATAAAGAGTCTTTTCTAATTATCAGTGTGGTATTGGAATCAGTGTGGAGTATTGAGTCTACTCCTTAGTGTCGAAATACAGTTTGAAATTTTAGTAGTGTGATGACACGCGATGATAGAACTGTGTATTATAAAGAAGTTGCCAATACGATACGTACCTCGATACATAGGCCACGATACAATTCAGTGCACTTACGGATCGATATGATACATTTCAAAACTATTCGATACGGTTCAACAAAAAATAATGGCTAAATCATGGCTGTGATACTAAAAGAATTTGTTAAACCACTTCTTGTGCAAAGTTCATGTGAAACACAAACATTCGAATCATCAAAACAGTGAAAATGTCAAATGTGTCACATTAACGAGTTTCTTTCCACTAAACAAGCAGCAAAAGCTAATACAGTAATTAGGGTACTGGTAAGAAAAACTAAAGTAATTTAAATGTAAAACTGAGGAGGTCAGTGCACAGCTAAAGAGAAACATTTGTAGATCCAGTTCCAGTTTTGAGCCCTGTGTCCCCTCTCTCAGCAGATTTATACAAACCCAGTGATTTGTTCCAGTTTTATCAAAAAATTTCCCAGGTGTCCCTTTTTTTGACCAATTTGATCTAAACCAGGACTACATCAGGTCTAAACTAGGACTAAAACAGAACTATCACAATCTTTTGACTAATCTGATCCCTGCCAACAGTAAAGATGAGCATAAACTGTCATTTGCTTTGCCAAAATACAGAAAACTATGTATGCTATTTGTTGAAGTTTTCAGCTTGTTCAAGAAAGGGAGGAGCAAGTTCATTTAAGTCAACATTGCATGATTTCAACACTGAACATAATATGATCTTTGAGTGTTCAAGACCCTTCACTATATGCTTCCAAAGGAGGTTTATAAAGCAAGAGTGGTGAGACACAGTGTTGGGAAGGTTACTTTTAGAATGTAATCCCCTACAGATTACAGATTACACACCCCAAAATGTAATTTGTAACGTAATCCATTAAATTACTTAAAGTGAGTAACGTAATCTGATTACTTTGGATTACTTGATTTTGTCATGTTTTGTTAAACGACATGAATGTAGCAACCACATCCTCAAAATTCGTGTTTGTTGTCTTCAATTTGTCTGAGCCCAAGTCACCATGAATAAGCAACTGTTTGCTGTTGAGAAACAAAGACCACGAGGTTTTGTCTGTTAAAAGACAGTAACAAAATCAGCCTTTCCTTCACCAGATTAAAAAATATTATTGATAGAGAAATTATATGAGATCACCTTAAATTATGTCAACCTACTGTTAGGTGTCATGTTGTTTAGACCTGGTTTAGTCCTGGTTTAGTCCTGGTTTAGTCCTGATTTTTAGACCTGGTCTAGACCAGGTCTTTAGTTCTGGTTTAGTCGTGGTTTAGTCCTAGTTTAAACCTGGTTCAGTCTTGCTTTAGTCCTGGTTTAGTCCTGGTGTTAGTCCTGGTTTAGTCCTGGTGTTAGTTCTGGTTTAGAGGCGCACAGGAGGAAGTGCGGTTTACGCGAGAAAACACGGTCCACACGCGGCTCACGAGACGGCGGTGTCCGCGCTGTAACTACGGAAGGAGACGTGGTCCGCGGGTTCTCAGGTTGATGACGATGATGAAGGTGTTTGTGTGTTTGTGTGTGTTTGTGTGTGTTTGTGTGTATGTGTCCCCTCATGTCGCAGGTCACTATAGGACAGTGGTGCAGATATTATGAGTCTATGCAGGTTGTTTTCACCAGTGCCAGTAGCTCC
This sequence comes from Boleophthalmus pectinirostris, assembly GCF_026225935.1. NCBI lineage: Eukaryota > Metazoa > Chordata > Actinopteri > Gobiiformes > Gobiidae > Boleophthalmus > Boleophthalmus pectinirostris. Next base: position 7,049,703 of record NW_026571207.1, on the reverse strand, counting down.
GGTTTCACATTTAAGTTGTAGGCGATTTTATATTTGTTTTTTTTATATATATATCTCACATCGGGAGAAGAATTTCCAAGACACAAATGCGTTTTTACCAATGCACTGCTGCTTCCACTGTGTGACTGACGCCGCCAACTTTAACATGACGTTTCCATCGCTCTTACTGTCGCGTTCTGTTTGGGCTTCAGGCAATGAGTGGAATTACCGAAATAAAAAAATAAATAAATGCGAGGTAGCACAAAATGTGAAAACAGGAAAATACCGCCTTGTAATCCACTTATTTCAGCAAAGTAACTGTAATCCAATTACCACTCATTGAAACAGTAACTGTAACGGAATACAGTTACTCATAATTTGTACTCTGATTACGTAACGGCGGTACATGTAATCCGTTACTCCCCAACACTGGTGAGACATATGTCACAATATGTCACAATTGAAATAGTAGTATGTCATGTGATACTAAAAGAATTTGTTAAACCACTTCTTGTGCAAAGTTTATATGAAACACAAACATTTTAATCATCAAAACTGTGAAAATGTTGAATGAGTTGCATAAATGTCTTTCCTCACACTAAACAAGCAGCAAAACTGTAGCACTGTAACAAAATAATTTGGTAAAATATACCAAAAAGTACTGTTACCCCTGATATCGATACTGTATGATCACATTAAACAATACGATGTATCTATATTCATCTCGATCCATGGTCCAGTCCAATGAGATTCATTTGGTCTTCCGATATTTTATGTTATTAGGTTCTTTTTACAGACCAAGAGTTTGTTTTCATACCTGACAGTTTTGACTGCTCACTAGCGCTCTTCTTCAGAGTGGTCACGCGATGTTGCTGTGACGTGTTTAAATCAGCTGACCGACACATCACAGCAACATCACGTGACCACTCTGAAGAAGACCGCTAGTGAGCAGTCAAAACTGTCAGGTATGAAAATAAGCTCTTGGTTTGTAAAAAGAACCTAATAACATAAAGATAAGTTTTGCTGTTGGATGTGAAGCCAGTGGAGTTGTCGAAGGATGTCGTCTCATGGGCAGGTGTGGTTGAGGGGGCGGGCGGCACAGTTGTATATGATGTATTTTTTGAAGGTCATTGCAGGAGTCAGGGCAGGCGATGTTATGGAGGTGGAAGAAAGAAGCCTTGGTGATGTGGCGGACATGTGGCCTGAAGGAGATGGCGGGGTTGAATCTGAGGTTTCTGAGCTGAGTGGGTGAAGGTGAAATTATTTTTAGAGGAGAACTGTACTGAATAACATGGTTTACACCTTGTGCTGCTTCTTATTATTCTCATTACTGGAGCCACGGTGGTAGTAGTTGGCCTTCTCTCTTAACAACAGTCCAAAGTTTGATTACTGGACAGGGCAGAAAGGCTGTCTATGTGTCAGTACTTTTGACTTAAAGCCACAGTGTTTATTTATTTTGGCCAGACACACTGCAAACTACCAAATAAAGGCATGTTTTCTCATTTTGGGTGTGTTTATTGCAGTGGAAAAACTGAGAAAACACAAGTCCTTACTGTGGGTAGATGGGTGGGCCTGCATCTCCACAAACCTGACTCTTATTTGACCTACAGGAGTGTCTCTTCCTGCTTGTTTCCATAGATATTTTATTCCTTTGGCTGTAATATTCCACAGTATTTCATTTCCATGGAATCATGCAGGTGTTGTGCCGCCTTCAGAAAATTAGATACTTAAGTGTTACTTTTAGAGGAGAAAATGAATACTAGTACTATCTGCGGGTATTGTTTAGATTTTACCATAAAGAACCATACTGTTCCCTCAACAAAACCGTGCTTAAAGAAATGCCGGCTTAAGCGTCCCCCTGGCTTGAAAGTCTCAGCGCGAGTGTCCCATTCTCTTGGCGGGAATGTCCCTCTCCTCCCTACGGGCGCCCCCTTCTCTTGGGCAGCATGTGGGTACCTGCTGTGCCCGAAAGAGGGGGGATGTTCTCGCTGGCCTTTAGTATGTGATGTATGGAGTTAGAAAATCAGCATTCTATATCATAAGAAAATGAAATGTGAATGTAGCGAGACCAGATTTTATGTAATTTTACCGATCTTCCCGAAGTGGTGCAAATTTTTTCAGTCTGTAATATCAATATAATCCTCATTTGCTCGCAGAAGTTTAGTATGAAATCATATTTTAAATATTTTTTCTTGTTCCCCATGTCCTATAGCATCTGTATGGAGTAAGAAAGCTTCTTTTGTGTGTATAGGATAGAAATGCGTGCATATTTGGGACACCTGTGCGTATTTGGCTGTAGTTGAGCATGAAGTAAATATTTGTAAACTCTCGAATGAGTCCAGTCGTATATATAATCTATTGTTGTAACTTTTCAATTTGTATTCTAATGGACTAAATACACACATCAGGAGTTACAATCACGAAATTAAAATGTACGATTACACTTTCGTTTAGTCATTTAGGCCTGATTCAGTCCTGGTTCAGTCCATATTCTGTGCAAAAGTTGGATTTTTTTGACAGTCGAGTTGTGTCTGTGAATTCATATTCCTACTGAAGAAAGTGTAATCATAAATTTTCATTTCATGATTGTAATTCTTGATGTTGTAAATTTTCAAATCGTATTCTGATGGATAAAATACACACAACACTTTTTATGTACGACTGGACTCATTCAAGAGTTTACAAATATTAATTTTATGCTCAAATATGCAGATTTCTATCCTATGCACACAAAGATTTCAGAAAGCTTTCGTACTCCATATATCTGTAACTGTTGATTATTTCCTAACCTGCCAAGAACATAATTTGTAAGCAGCACAACATAAGAAACTTAAAGCTACCGAATTTGTTCAAAAATCATTCAGAATCATTCACTAGGAAGGTCTTAACTGCATGTTTTTGTTTGTTTTTAATATGTTTATAGATTAACACATTTTAATAAAGGGTACAGTTCAGGGGGACTTTCCAGCCGGGGGACATTCTAGCTGATTCCCACCTGAAGAGGTTTTAGAGATCATCCATGCAAGTTTGAGTAATCAAGTGATCTCTAAGGGCTCCTATTCAGACTTTTTTATGCTTAGCTGCAAGATTTGTGCAGTGTGTCTCCAACAAGCCTATGTCACCCATGCTCCCATATGACAATTTTCTATAAACATACAGAAACATGATACAGAACTGCACACAGCAACTTGAGAATCCTGATGCAATATTTGTGTTGTGATAGTGCTCTGAAGGGGGAGTGACTTAACACAGAGAAAAGGGAGGGGAGACTTGGAGCATCAAAAAACTAAATTGAACATGTTTTTGGTGAATATAGCATTTTCAAAACAATAAAAAGTAACATGGTGATCTAAATATGTGATGTGTTAGCAGTTATATCTTGCAGGCAAATTAGGACTACATTCTCTTTCACATTTCGTTTACTTAATTTTCTTTGCTCTTGTGTTCAGATGCTGTACAGTGGAGTGTGCCACACAGACCTGACCTACCTGTATGGTACGGGGAAAGGCGCGTCGACGCGGCCTTTCCCCTTGATCCTGGGACACGAGGGGGCCGGGGTGGTGGAGAGTGTGGGCCCCGGGGTGACCAACGTCAGCCCAGGTAATAGATCGTTTGGATTTCTATAAAGAACTGTATCATATCAGAGTTTGCGTTTATGTGAGGAGAAACAACATTTAAAGAGGGGGTATTTTACTTCTGTCTGGTATTAAAGGTTATTTAAAGGTTGGGCTGCTCTGGTATCCAGAGGAATACAGCAAAAAGCCCCGTCCCCTCGAGGTTTGAGTCAGGAGCTTGGATCATCTAAAATCATCTGGTCTGCTGATCTCAAAGCTCTGGGAACATGGACAGACAGAAGCTCAGAGAGACATAGAGGGACCAACCCATGTAGATTTAAAAAACATCGATCTTTAATGATGATTTAAAACAAGTCTTTAAATCATTTCTGAAGCTGATAGTGCTATTCAGTTGTGTTTTTTCTTTTACTTCAGGAGACAAAGTGATCCCTCTGTACCTGCCTCAGTGTAGAGAGTGTGAGAGGTGCAAGAGCCCCAGGACCAACCAGTGCAGGAAGAACTGGTGCGTACTCTATACAGGGATTCTGGAGGGGAGGCTATTCAATTCATTTGGCAAAACAAACAGGGCTATTTTACTTCTATGTGGTGCTAACTACTAACACAACATATTTAGATCAGATCATGTTACCAGTGACATGTGGTGAGGTTTATAGCAGTGAGGCAACGTGCAGGAGGCTCAAAAATGTTGATGGGTACTAAGCTGCTTATATTTTTTTTTACAATAATCAGGTTTACTAATAAAAGTATTAGCTCTAATAAATTATATTGTTCATACATGAAAGGGAAAGAATATATCTGCAACATAGACTGTATATAGATATAAATGGACATGGCTATCTCCCATTGACTGACATTGGAATATTGTGGGCCCCTCTCTCTGTGACTGCTGCAGTGAATCTCGTCATTTTGTTCTTAAAATGTTCTTACTAACCCCTGTACCCCTGGCCGCACTTTGCTGCAAGTTAATTTTTATTGTTTTGAAAATGCTTCGCTTAGGCAGCCAATAGACCATAACAAAATATTCCTGTGCTGGAGATTTAAGACAAATAGCTGATGTGGTAAAAAGACCAAATGGGCCTAATATATTGGCCAGCTGATATAATGATCTATCTCTACTATCTGTGGACCTTTTCTGTTCTTCTGCTCATTTAATATGTTTTTTGAATATCTGTCTCCGCCAAAACATTGGCGCACTTCCTGTATTACCACATGACATCACAAGGTAGAACAGAGTGTTTTCTGTTTGAGAAATAAGATAGTAATAATAATAAGATAGATCAGAAAATGGCATCATATAGGTCCGTTAATGTTTAAATAGACTTATGCAGTTATTTGTTGTTGTTTTTTTTTTTGCACTGCTCTCATGAAATAGAGAATCTGTACTCTCATGGGGCATTCCCTGTATAAATAAAGTTAAAGTTGTGACTCAGACAGCACACAGAGAGCACGCTGTGTCATGAGTGTGTGTTCACACTGACACAGCACTGCTCTTCATGTGAGTCACAGAATACTATTTCATCTCATGAGTCAGTCCAGTGAGGGTTGTGAATCAGTCAGCTCTTTTGAACGGTTCTTTATAGGGAAACAGCACTTATTTTGCTTTTGCTGTGGAAAATTATCTTTTAAATAATAAACATCTGTGGAAGCAACAAAATAAGTTTATTAAATGTCTTTGCAAAGAGAGGCAGAGGAGAATATGAGGAGAGCAGCTCTCTTCAAAACAGGATATAAGAAGCACACAATGAAAACTGAATAAATGCACGTAGAAGAAATAACGGTATTTTCCCATTACACTTGATACAAAAAATTTAAATGAGCTGCTCCGGTGTTTTGCTGTGTGTGTTGTAGGAGCAGCACTGATGCCATGTGTTCTTATTGATGACGTTGATGTTCTTGGGACTGGTTGTGAGGGGTGGATCAGGTTGTGCTGCTGCGTAAACTTTGCGTTTGGCTGTGCGTTGTGTTCCTATTGTGAAAACCACACACAATGCAAGCGTAGGACAGGGAACTGATGAAATATAAGACCATTATTTTTAATTATTCATTCAAGATATAGTTCAGCCAATTAAGGTTTTGCATCTACGTCACAAAAGCACGTGACCTGTTGTTTGTGCCGCCATATTGGAGGTCAAACTATCTGAACCAATGTGTAATATTTGTGTGCGATAAAATAAGGATGCGCTGTGGGTTTTTCACTTTCACTGGCATGGAATCCCACCTGCCCCGGTCCTCACTTTTGCCGGCACGGAAGTCTCTATCCCCCCTGTACCTTTTCAGTTCTTGGGTGGTTTAGGATGGTGTAGAATAGTTAGTAGTAGCAAGTAGTCATAAATATCTGGATATTGGAGGTTGGGCACAGAGCTAGCGTCAGAATTTGGGATCTATTCCACAACCCAGAAGGACGACTTTAGGATTATATCTTTCTAATAACGGCTGCTCTAATGAGCTGGCAATTTCGACAGTTGTGTTGAATAACAATAAACAATAAACAATAAACCCCAACCTTGTCCTCCAGTATGGTTGCCAAAATATTAAGTCAAGTGACTGCCATGTGACACGCAAATCCTTAATAGTGACTAGAATGACTGTCTGCCTCTGGCGTTCGTTATTATACAGATAATACAGCCTGTGGGCTACAATACTATACAGTCCCTGACAAAAGTCTTGTCGCTTATCCATTTTGTAGAAACAAAAGCTTATAACCTGACTTTAAATTAATCGATTGGTTTTAGAAATGTCTCATATGAAAGCTAAAACCCTCCCAAATTATGCTCAATATACTAAAATAAATTTGCTTTACTGAAGAAAGATTGATCATTTAATGAACACAGAAAGGTCAGATTTTGGCAAGACAAAAGTTTTGTCGCCTACAGAAAATTGAACAAATAATTTACTTCAAATACAAAAATATGTTGCATAACGTCAGTGAATTAAGTAGTGGTGCTGTGAGATCCATATTTAATATCTTGTATGACTTCCATGAGCTTGAAGGACTGTATCCATGTGGTTCAACAATGATTCATACAATTTGTTGATGAAGGTTGTTGTTGTTCATCAGGAAGAGCAAAGAAAGCAGTCTTACATGCCTCCCAGAGTTCATCAAGATTCTTTGGTTTTGTCTTCCATGCTTCCTCTTTCATTCTACCCCAGACATGCTCAATGATGTTCATGTCTGGTGACTGGGCTGGCCAGTCCTGGAGCACCTTGATCTTCTTCGCCTTGATAAACTTTGATGTAGAGATAGAAGTATGTGATGGAGCACCATCCTGCTGCAAAATTTGACCCCTTTTATGGTTGGGAATGTAAGAGGTAGCTAATATGTCTTGATATTTTAGGCTATTGATATTTGCCTTCCACCCTGCAAATGTCTCGCACACCCCCATACTGGATGGAACCCCAGACCAGGATTTTTCCACCACCAAACTTAACTGTTTTCTGGATGAATCTTGGATCCATGCGGGCTCCAGTAGGTCTCCTGCAATATTTGCGGTGGCTGTGATGTAATTCAACCGAGGATTCATCTGAGAAATCCACCTTCTGCCACTTTTCCAGTGTCCATCCTTTTAGCAGGCTGTGGGCCTTGGCAAATGCCACACGGTTTTTTAATTGCCTTTTGTTTAGTACTGGTTTCTGTGCACTGATTCGACCATGGAGGCCATTTCGAAACAGAATTCTACAAACTGTTCTGGTTGACACAGGGACTTGAGGTGACCAGGCCTGGTGGAGTCTGCTGCAGTGGAAAAGGGGCTGGCCTTGGATTTTTGAATCAACAAACGGTCCTCCCGAGCAGTTGTCTTTGCGGGGTCTGCCGGACCTGGGCTTGTCAAAAACATCTCCAGTCATTTCAGATCTTTTTCTTATTCTTTGTACTTGACGCTGAGACACATTGAAGGTGTCACCGCCTCAGCAGTGGATCTGGTCTTCAGCCTCTTGATAATTAACGCTTTGGTCTCAGGGTGGATCTTAGGCATGTTGTCAGAGGTCAAGTTGCAGTTGATGTGAAGGTCTGGTGTGCTGCGGTTCTTTTTATACACACCCACTAATTGATTGATCAGTAACTGATCACAGGTGAGGCTCTAATCTAGGATTGGGTGCATCATATGACAAGACGACAAGACTTTTTGTCTTGCCAAAATCTGACCTTTCTGTGTTCATTAAATGATCAATCTTTCTTCAGTGAAGCAAATTTATTTTAGTATATTGAGCATAATTTGGGAGGGTTTTAGCTTTCATATGAGACATTTCTAAAACCAATTGATTAATTTAAAGGGAGGTTATAAGCTTTTGTTTCTACAAAATGGATAAGCGACAAGACTTTTGTCAGGGACTATACATATATAACTCATATATAATATATATGTGTAATTTTGGCCTAGGCACCACCTAAAAAATTATACCACCATCCGCCACTGCTGCTTACCAGTCTTGTTAAACTGCACTGAGACACAAAGACCACTGAGAAGCGCAGTGAAAATTTTGCTGCAGCAAAACTTGAATTTCCCTCAGGATCAATAAAGTATCTCTCTCATGTTGTCAGTTGTTTAGCTAAAATACAGAAAACTGTGCTTGAAAATTGCCAGAAGGCAAAAAAAAAAAAAAAAAAAAAAAAATGCCAGTTACACCAGTAGATGTCCCTCCGATTGTTTGCTGCCCCACAAGTGAGTCAAGAATGGACTGTTAGGAACTTTCTGTTTCAGTTTTATTTATACCAACCATCCCAACCCGGGTAAGTCCCAGTTTTGAATTCTGAAAACCTGGTCCCCCAGTTGACAGGCCACTTACATGTGTTATGCATGTGTAGACACGCTTGCACTGTTTGCTGTTTGAGTTTGTTTGCATTACATGTCACGAAATGCACACCTAATCGTCCTGGAATCTCAGTTCAAGTTTTTTTTTTCCTAGGCTAACTGAGACACATGATTTTAAAACGCCTACAAACAGCCTTGATCACGTTAATGTCATTTCCTCTTTTGGCTGTTGTTATACATTCTGAGTTGTGTTTTGTTTCATTCATGGGAGTTTCCCTATTGGATACATCTGCTTTTAGCATGACTGGGTGTATTTGAATTAATATAAAATCAAACTTGTTTGTATTATTTTTTTTACCTAAGCTAAAAATGTATATGCATATGAATTTTATTTTGGGGTCTTTTTAATGGAGAAGTCTACAGCCAGTCCTGTCAGCCTGGACTTTGAAGTAACTTTGACTTTTTTTAATGACACTGATGTCTGTTTATGTTCATAAATTTAAAATATGCACACATAAAAACGAGATTCTCTTTGGCAGAACCGCTTAAGTCAGTATAAAAGTCAATAGCAATATGTCAAGTAATATATCACTAAATATTCATATAAAATATACAATATAAAATATAAGTGCTGAGTGCTTCATTTAAAGCAGCAAAGTATGAGTGCTCATGTTCTGAGAAAGCAGATCTTATTAATCATGCTATTGTTGCTTCCCCCTTTTTGGCTTGTGGATCTTTGTTATAAATGGCACATTTTTAAATTGCAATATTAATCTTAAATAATAATAATAATGAATCATGACAACAAAATGTTGGTAACTCCCGCTGCAGGTTTAATTTCATTCGTACCAAAATGACTGCCACCTGCCAAATCCTACATGTATCTCAAATTAAGAAAATAAGATTGGAGAACGAAGTAAGTACAGAGCAGTGGGCAAAATGAGGTCTTGAAAATAAGCAATTAATGATTGACATGCACAAACCTCTTCAAATACTTTCAGATGAGTAAATGGTGAGGGGAGAACACTATAACCTGATAAAAGCTGTAAAAGGTCTGCTTTAAGGCACTACAGCCATACACACTACTCAATATATTATTTCATTTGCAGGAAGACCAATATGATGGGCATGATGGCAGATGGGACCAGCCGTGTGTCGTGGAATGATCAGCAGGTGCGCCAGTTCATGGGCGTGTCTACTCTGTCCCAGTACACTGTGGTGGCTGATATTTCTGTGGCTAAGATCCACCAGGATGCTCCCCTGGACAAAGTGTACCTGCTGGGCTGTGGGGTGTCCACCGGGTACGGGGCAGCATGTAAGACTGCACAGGTGAGGAAGAGTACACAGAAATATACCACCAGCGAGATAACTCCTGAGTCCTCATTGCTCAAAATATTCATAAAGCAATAAATCATGATGATCCAGGCAGTACGTGTTAATTTGTCATAAACTTGTGAGTTAAACACTTAAAGCCACAGTATGTAACTTTTTAGCCAAAAATAGACTAAAACATATACAATGGTTTGAAATCATACAGTGCTTAAAGAGGAGATATTAAACATTATAAATGTCCGTCCATTCATTCATCCATTTTTTTCCCCACTTATCTGGGACCAGGTCACAGGGACAGCAGTCTAAGCAGGGACTCCCAGACCTCTTTCACCCTAGACACTTCAGCTCCTCCACTTCCTCCGGGGGGACCCCAAGGCATTCACAGGCCAGCCGAGAGACATAGACCCTCCAGTGTGTCCTGGGTCTTCCCCGGGGCCTCCTCCCGGTGGGTGGGACATGCCCGAAACACCTTCTCAGGGAGGCGCCCACGAGGCATCCGGCACCTCAGCTGGCTACTCTTGACATGGAGGAGCAGTGGCTCTACTCCAAGCTCCTCCCATGTGACTGAGCTCAGCCTATCTCTAAGGGAGCGCCCAGCCACCTAAAAGACACATTGTGCTTGATTCTGCTATATAGTGACACTGTAATGTCATAAGGACACATGTGGATCATTGTTACAATTTGGATACTTTAAATTGCATTATTCATCTAAAACAACTTGATGAAAAAAAACAGTCCATTGATTCATGTTCAAAAACTGCAGTGCCCGATGGGAACTGACATCTCCATAAACATCACAACTAAAAGCTGCGCAGCTGTTGGCTTCTCTGATTTATAGCTGCACATCACACTAGCAAGTTGCAGATTTTATTTTTATTTTTTTCCATTTGTACCAAAATAACCACATGACGCTGGCAAATCCTACACATGTCACTTATTAAAAAAATATAATTGGCGAAAGTGCAGAGGTGTTGAAAATGGGGGTTGATCGCAAAATAGCGTCTTGAAAATAAGCGATTAACGATTGTTCAAACATGCACAAATCACCCCAAATACAACTTTGAGATGGTAAAAGGAGAAAGGGAAACAACTATAACAAAGTTAAAAGCTCTGAAAAGTCAATATCAAAAATTGCATACCATGCCTGCTTTAACACAATTTGGGGTGGCACAAAATATCCCCAACACTAGATTTGCTTCAATAATATTAATATAACAATAACTGCTACATTAGATTTTTGTGAAGAATATAACAGAACTAGCTTCAACTGGGTCTGATCCTGGACTAACCCAGAATTAAACTAAACCCGAAAGCATAATTAAATAATTAAGGACTAAAATCAAGTCTAAACCCGGACTAACTAAACTAGTAAACAAGAGAAAATATTCGGAAGCTAGGATGGATTAGCTTGTTTGTAGGGCCTGGGTCTTATAACATAAATTATGTTGTATGTACTCTAGTCCTGATGCCTTCTGAACATGACCTCTACAGGTAGAGAAGGATTCCACCTGTGCCGTGTTCGGCCTGGGCGCTGTGGGCTTGGCTGCGGTGATGGGCTGTAGAGCTGCGGGCGCCTCCAAGATCATCGCCGTGGATATCAATCCAAAGAAGTTCAAACTGGCCCAAGAGCTAGGGGCCACAGAGTGCATCAACCCCCTGGACCATAAGCCCCGGCCCATCCAGGAGGTCCTGAAGGAGAAGACCCAGGGAGGGGTGGACTATGCACTGGAGTGTGTGGGCAACCCTACTGTCACGGTCATTATTTTTGTTTTATAGATTATTGTGTTTATTTAGGTCAAGATATAATCATAAGCATGTAAAAACAATAGTCATTCGAATTTTTTGCGGGGGCGGGTCACTTCGTCCAGCTCCTAGGGATCCTTAGAAGTTCCCAGGCCAGTCGAGAAGCATAGTCCCTGCACTGTATCCTGGGCCCAAGCCACCCCAGCTGCCTCCTCTTTACCTGGCAGAGCAGTGGCTCTACTCTAAGCTTTCCTGTGTGACTGATATCCTCATGCTATCTCTAAAGAAACACTCAGCCACCATGTGGAGGAAAAACATTTCCATCACTTGTAGCTTCCCAAACCGGCAAATCCGGCACCTGAGGCTAGAAATTTTGGCTATGAAAACAATGAACATACAGGGGACTGCACAGCCCTGAAAGGGCAAAGTGCCCTTGACCACATACGCCATACTTCATAAACCCATATGAACAGTGAACAATAGAGGACGATGTCGCTCAGTATTGTGCAGCCGGGGCCCCACCCTGGACCCATGCTTGGGGCTCGTATGCGAGCATCTGGTGGCCAGACCTTCACCCATGGGGCCTGCCCTCCTGTGGGTCACACACCACACCCATACTGTGCAAAGTGGATGAAGTGTCTTACTTAAGGACACATTCACTAGCTAGGACCACGCCAACGACAACATAGTGCGAAGTAGTTTATTGATAATGTACAAAGCGAGGCAAAGATGGCTGGGTTGAGACTATGGGTGGGGGCTCCGTCTCAATCTACAATTGGCCCAGCCGGAACGGGACCCCCCTTGTAGGGGTCTTATGACTGAAAGACAAAATAGGGGATGGGAGGGTGGGGTCGAGTTCGCCGAGACAAACTGGGATGATGGGAAAGGCTGCTACATATAGGCTTCTGGGAAATTAGAGGCGTGGTCGAGGTGAGTTGTGGTTCGCCGGTGAGGAGAGGGCGGCTGAGGCGTGGTCCTGCTCCTGAATCTCAGTTAATCGTATTAACTACATTTAACAGTTTACACTACAGCCACAGCTGCCGCACTGTCACCTGGGATTCCTGGCAGCCTCCCATCCAAGTACTAACAAGACCTAACCCTGCTTAACTGATCTGATCAAATCTGTTATGAATGTATCAAAACAAATATTGGGCAGTTTAGGAAGGAAACACTGTACAGTAATGTGACCTGCATCTATGAGATGATCATCCTTGAGTTGACGTGTGGTCTGTGTGTGTGCTGCAGTCTGAGGCTCTGGAGTCCACTGTGGATGCGTGGGGTGTCTGTGTGGCGGTGGGCTGGTCTGACGCTGGGCCAATCAATGTTGACGTGGATGAGCTGCTCGTGGGACGCACGCTCAAGGGGACATACTTTGGAGGTGAGGTACTTGATGCTTTATTCACTCTAGTGGAATTAAGGCTCATTGAAATTCTGACAAGTACTATTCATTTGTTAGTATCTTTTGATGAATAGTACCACACAGAACCATAAAAACTATGTGTGTTACAGGGTGTAAGGGAGCTGACTATGTTCCTGTTCTGGTGGACAAATACATGAAGAAAGAGCTGAAACTTGATGAGTTTATCACACACAGGCTGAGCTTAGGCGAGGTCAACAAAGCCCTGGAGCTGTTGAAGACTGGAGAGAGGTGAGACATGTTATTGTTAGACATACAGAACCCTGCAGCTGTTCAGGACTGGAGCCTGGTGACACATACTGCTTTTAAGGGACAATTTTTGGATATAAAACAGGTTGGACCAGTGCATTTAATGGCCAACATGCTTTTAAAAGCCAGTGCCTTTGTCATATCCATGGGAACGAACAATGAAAAATAAGAACTGTGTTAAAAAACTGCGATGCTCAATGGGAGCTGACGTCGCTATAAACTTCATGACAACAAAGCGAATCATGATATGGGCACACTAGTGAGCTGCACATTTTAATTTTTCATTTGTACCAAAATGACTATGTGATGCTGCCAAATTCTACATGTATCGATTAAGAAAATTTAATTGGAGAATGAAGTAAGTGCAGAGCAGTGGGTGCATTCCTGTGGGTGAGAATATTGGTCTTGAATATATGAAAATAAAGATTACTTAAACTTGTAAAAATACATGTAAATGAAAAGGGAAATGATAATGTGGTTAAAAGCTCTTAAAAGTAATTTGTACATAATAGAAAAAGACTTGATTCATAATGAACAAATAATTAAGAATGATTCACCCTTAGTAACTACTTACTGAAGCTGTGAGGAGTAGCAGTTTTAGGTTTAAAGTGTTTATGAACTGGTCACTAAGGCTGAATCATTAATCAACTATTTGTTCATTATGAATTAAGTCTTCATGTTTTATTAAAGCCCCACATGGAACTTTCTATAAATCAAATAGACTGAAGTATAAACATGTTGAAGTTATTTTTGCATACAGAAATAATACAAAATAAATGTGTATGACTCTGGTTTTCTTTCCTTGAAAATATTGTTCGTTTGACCATAATCTTCCACAGTGTACCTTATCTCCATGCAGGTTGTTACGAATGAGAATTTCAATGGAATCCTTCAGCTGACACGTCTCATTCCTCAAGAAAGTTGGCTTTAAGGCTTATTGGGTGTAGTTCTTATAGTCAATCAATCAAACACTTTACAAAGTGCCATTTGTACAAAAAGAAACCAACATGCTTATATACTGCTCAAAAAAATTTAAGGACACCTTGAAAACACATCAATCGCAATGTGAAAAAATATGCTGGATAGCTAAACAAATATGGACACGGGAATGTCTTAAGAAACAAAAGGATGCCCCGTCTTTGAATGAACATAAAATGTTCTGCCAACAGAGGGCTTCATTTTATAGAGGCCTTCAAAGTGAAATAATGATGTGGAAGGCTTCTCCATTTTGCCAAAATATAACTGCAACTCAGAATACTTCTCAATATCTCGTGTGAGACCCCACATGCTTATGTGCATGTTTGACAATGTTGTGGCATGCTCCTAATGAGCACGTTGGGATGTGTGATCCTGGAGAAGTTGGACAATCTGTGCGGCTTCTGTAGGGTTAAGGAATGACCTTATACTCCCAATAGTGATAATCACTCCCGAAAGCTGCACTAGTGGAAAGGCAGCCAAAAAGACCAAGAGGGAGAAACTTGAAATGACCTCCACATGTAAAACCAGTACTGTTTTAGACGTTGTCTCATTGTTGTCACTCTACTGCATCTCTTGTTCATTTCCATTAAAAGAGGCACCATCCGTCTGATCCTAAGACATTGCCCTGTCCAGTTTTGTATAGATATCCACCTTTTTTCACATTGACATCTGATGTGTTTTCAAAGTATTCCTTTAAATACAATGTATGTTGTAGTGTTACTGTGTTTTGTTATAATCCTTATGTGGTGTTGTTTCAAATAATGTTTTAAATGTGTGTGTGTGTTGTTTTCGCAGTATCCGTTCAGTCATCAGCCTTTGGTAGAGGAGTCCACATTAAGTCTCCTGAAGCTCTCTGGAAGTACTGTACAGTTCCCCGTTTTATCACTAGATGTCCTTCTAACACCAGGGATAACATCATCACAGACCATGGTTTTCCACCAGCACCAGATTCTGTAAATACTCTCTTAACTATGCAAAGATTAAAAAGGGGTATTTTACAAAGTAGATTTTTTTTTCATCCATGGACGTTTTAGTAATTAATCTCTCATGGGCACTATTCAAACCCTCCTTACGGTTAGCTGTAAGATTCTGTCAACACTCCACCCACAAGTCTACGTCACCCATGCTCCCACACGACAATTCTAAATATACAAAAGCACGATATCAAACTGTACACAACAATTTTACAAACCTGATGTGCAGTAGTTTCATTAGCAGAATGCACAGCACTCTTAAGAGGGACTGACCTTTGATTCAGAGCATAAAAAAACTTAAAAGTGACACTTATAAACATGTTAATATCAAATCAGTAAAAGGTAACATTGTGATCTAAATATGTAATGTGTTGGCAATTAATAACACTGAAGTAAAATCCCTCTTTTGAAATGGTGTCACTGTTTTTGTACTTGCATTGTGTATGCATTGCAGTTTAATGAAGACCTCTCAGGCCTTTGAAGACATTTGTTCATTTTGATGTTATTCGTGGTTTGAGATGAAATATTTACCCTTTTGTGGTATATTTTATTTAATTGTTTGGGGGGTTTTTTTGCCTAATTTTTGATAATTTGAATCCTGTAGGAGCCCTCTGCATCAGGAGCAGAGGTCGGCTGTAGCTGTCGGGTCTGTCCCGTGGGCTCCTGGTGGAGAGTTGGAGCTTGGGCTTCATCTCTCCCCTGGCTCCTGTGGTGGTTCCTGGTGGTGGTGGACGTCTCTCTGCTCCTGATGTAGACGGCTCCTCTGATGGTGCTTTCTCAACTGGTTCGCCTGTATTCAGCCTCACATTTTACTATGTGTCGTTTTATGTATTTTAGCATGTTAATGTGTGTGGGGGTTGGGTTGGGTGGGTGGGTGGAAATGTGGGATTGTTTTTAATCTGTGTAAAGCACTTTGTGTTACATTTTTGTATGAAAAGTGCTTTATAAATAAAGTTTGATTGATTGAGTTTGATTGATAGTATGTTGTCTTCATTTCCCTTCTTTAACTACTGATGACTCATGTTGCACTATTTTATTCATATTATAATGTTTCCTTATCACAGTCAAACCTGGAGTTGTGTTTTGTTTCATTCACACATGTTTAACACACAAACCCTGCATATTTAGACTGAATTCTTTCTCAAACAGAAAACCCTCCCACCTTGTCATGTCGCGTGGTAATGCTCCACTGTGTTTCTAAACTCCATTCACCTTCATTTGAATGATCTGAAATCGCCAATGTCCACTGCACGAAAGATAAAAGGACTGAGTGAATCCATGTTATGGCTCCAGGCCTTCATTTCCATTTTTATGTGTGCTTTAAATTATTTTGCTGGCTGTCCTGGATCCTGCTGCGGGATCCCTGGTCCATGATTAGTGGGGCACTTCTTCACCTGCCCAATCCTGCCTCACCTCCAGCCTCCTCCCTCTATTTAAGGCAATTGCAGCATCTTTTCGGGGCTGCTGGCCTTTGTGTCCAGTCTGTCTTTTGTGTTTGTGTGTGTCTCTTTTGTGCGTCACTTGTGTTGTATTAGTATGTGTCTGATTTTGTTATTTTATTGAGACAATTTAGTTCTGTTTTGTGCTTTTTCTTAATTTGGCAGTTTTGTGTGTCCCTCAGTTTAATCACTCGTTTTTGTATAAGCCTGCCTGACCCATTTTTTTGGGCACAAAACTCGTACGTTAATTCAGTTGTTTTGTTTCATAGTTGCTCCAACTTGTAGCTCTCCATTTCCTTCCAAGTAGCTCACCAAGAGATCTCTGAATTATATATACTGGGCTGAATAGCTCAAATTTGATTGATTAAATTTCCTTTGTAAATTTATAATTTTTATGCCTAATTTTGTACATTTATAACTGGATAATGGGTTATGTTTGAAAGACATCTAATTCTACCTCATCTTCAGCTTACCATGGTTCTTATATTTACAAAATTTCTGGTGACTCCAAAAATTTGTAGCTCTCTGGTGTTTTCGTTAGACAAAAAGTAGCTCACAGAAGGAAAAAGCTTGGAAACCTCTGGTTTAGGTTATATTCTGTATATATTTTAGCCTATTTTGTTAATTTACCTTTTACATCCCTGTTGATTAAACATTGTTTAATTTATTCCATTTAATCTTTTTTATCTTTGTTACTTCCCTGACCCCAACAAGCTGGGTCGTAACAGGTCGCCTCTCCACAGATCTGGTCTTTAAAGTGGGCAGGTAGCGTCACCTCTTTGACTGTAGAGGTACATCTCTATGGGAACGAGCATGAGGGAACTTTTGCTAGAAAAGTTACACAGAGCATATTTAAGGATTTCATTGTTTGGTCATAGTTATAAAATCTCAGTAAGCAAGACGTAAACAAAAAAAAACTTTTAATAACTCAAAACTGCTGATTGTTTTTTTTTGTTTTTTTTTAAACATTAAACCAACCAACAAACAAAAAAAACACCTTTGTTTTTATTCCTGCCTTTGAAAACCATTACATCAGGGGTGTCAAACTCAAATTCACAGAGGGCCAAAATTAAAAACTGGGACTAAGGCGTGGGCCAAACTAAATATTTAATGGAAAGTTTCAACAGCATCTGCACGTTTTCTCTTCTTTTGACATGTAATGTTAAAACTTTTTCTTAAAAAATAAATGTTTAATAATAGTTTTGCTTAAATCCAGAACTAGCATAATATAAAACAATAACAAAATTTTAAATAAATAATGTCTGTACAGTCTATCTGTAGCCAGTGTGCCAGCTCTAATACATATTTGAGATGATCTCGTGGGCCAAATTTGACCCCCAGGCCTGAGTTTGACATGTCTGCATTACATGAAACTTCCTCATGAAGCTCACTGAGAGAAGGCCAAGGGTTTGCGTCTCTGTCGACAAAGCAAAGAGTAGATACTTACTACTGAGGATTTTAATGTAAAGTATGTAAAAAAAAAAAAAAGTTAATTATTTCTTTCCTTTACAACACAGTTCCTTCATTATATTTGATGTCTTCAGCATTTATCTACCCAATATACCCAATTTACCCAATATATCGAATTACAAGTTTCTTTACCTAAATTCATTGTTATGGAGCAGCAATAGCTTAAAAAAAAAAAGAGGGAACTACATAGACCATGATCCTTTGCTCTGTTTTGATGCAAACTACATGAAGAAATAACAGTTCTAAGCACTTTTAAATCGTAGTTTTAAGAGGAAAAAGTAGTACATTTACAATTTTGTTAGCCTAAACAAAATACTGCAATAAATATTGTACCGTGAGATGTATATTGTGAAAATATCGTAAAGAGAGATTTCGATATTGTTACATCCCTAATAGTAAACCAAACTTAGTTTTGGTAGTGTAGTTTTTCTCATTTTGTGCTCTATCCTTAACAGATTTTGCGCATTATTTTAATGTTTTATCCTTCCAGTTACATTAACCTCAAATTATAAATACAACGTTACACTCCATTGAGTAGTACTTTTTCCAAATACTTTTTTAAATCTTAATTTCTAGGACCTCTTCTATATGGGTGAAATTATTTTGAAGTAACGTTACTCTTAAGTTTTGTTTTTTTTATTCAAAGTCAGCTAAAATTTAACACCGTGACATTCCTAATTAAATCCTTACTAACGCTTGATATATTCATGTGGTTAGTACGCCCTCTGCTGTATCCTAACTGCAACTGCATGGTGGTTTGTGTTATGAATATTTTTGATTATCTATTAAGCTTTACATGCTACGTTTGTGCAAAATTACTTACTTACTAGGTCTGCAAATTGAATTGAAATGTGAATGGATTCAGTTAGCAAATCGCAAATGCTGCTGTTTTTAAAGTACGATAATTTCCTCCACAAACAAAAAGAAACATCCTGTGATTCTGGATAAAAACTGCTGACTCTTTCTGCTAAATCTTTTTGCCAATTCTTCATGTTTACAATATGAACTTTAAACTAAATCCTATCATTAAAACAGAAATCACAGTCTAATACTGAGTGCTTTTCACAACTTGCTAAAACCCATGTAAAGCTTGCAGCAACTAGTATGCTAACTGAGTGCTTTCTGATTAACCAACAGTAAAGTGCTTTAAAATTAGATGCCGACAGCAAGCAGCAGACTTATACAATGTACCTGTACTGGGGCAAGACTTTTTTTTTTCCTCAATTAAAAGGACAAAAAAAAAAAATCAGTCTTGAGTGTGAAATTCAAGAATTTCAAATAAATTTTAATTCAAAATTCTGAATTCAGATTTTTATATCATGCACAAAACATACCAAAATACTACTGTTCAGTTTTGTTGTTCAAATTTAGCCTTTATGCTTCCTTATAATAATGATAAACCACTTTTTGATTCTAAAATTGAAATGAAAATACCACCGATGCTTTAATCCATATTTGCTCATGTTTGAGCCTTACCTGTTTGCTGCCATAACTGTGCACGTGAGGAAGAGGATGGAGAGACGACAGAGGAGGAAGAGGAGGAGGATGGAGGGATGAGCGACAAACACAGACAGAGAGGTAAATGCCAGTGTACAAATAAAGCTGAGCCAACAGCAGAATGTCAAAAGAGGCCTCGCGTTTTCATTTTATTTACATCCAGATGAAGAGATTTGGAGTTGTTTATTAAGATGTGTGTTGTCATGACAGCGAAAGGGTGGGTCATGTTACGCACGTCTGAAATTCGTATGGCCCTAAGTAATGGTTCGGCCTCGAAGATTGGATTTTTTGGGTTCTGACTTGTAACTTTAAACTGGAACATTATTTCATCTTGGAGTTCTGTCTTGGAAACTCGGAGAACAGTTCAGAAATGAAGTTCTAAGATGACTGTGTCCTACGTTACTGCGTACTAAAATCTATACAGCTATAATATTGATAGCATTATAGTGATGTTTTTGCCTTCTCTCATGCAAAAATATGAATACTTTTATTTAATTTTTAAAAATTAGACAATTGTAAAAAATTAAATAAAAAAATTTAAAAAGGTATTTTCTTACCTTTTTTTTTTATCTTACAGTTTAAAGCTACCATCTATAAGTATATATACATGTGTATTTATAAGTAAAATGTTTCTCAAGGTAACTTTCTCATCCTTGCGTTAACTTCTACTCTAAACCTCTTGTTAAAAGAAAAGATTTAAAGGTCTTCAGGTCATCAGCACTGGGGCACCACAGGGCTGTGTTAGCTCGCCTCTTCTTTTCACTTTGTATACCAATGCGTGTAGGAGTAAGCAGGTAAACAATTATGTATTTAAATTTTTCTGATGACACAGCTATTCTTAGTTTACTCAATAAAAGTACAGATGTCATCAGTGACAAGACAGAAATTAATGAAGTGGTGCATTGGTGTGAGGATCACAACCTTGTCTTAAATGAGGAAAAGACAAAAGAGTTGATTTTTGACCCCAAATCTGTCGGGGACCACAGCCCCATTAATATCAAGGGGAGGGATATAGAGCAGGTGACATGTTATAAGCACTTGGGTGTGTTCTTTGACTCTCAACTCCAGTGGAGCCGCATGTACAATCTGTCTGCTCAAGAATTTTTTAAGACGGCTTAGGTTACATGGAGTGGATACAAATGTAATACTGATGTTTTACAGAGCATGTATGGAATCAATTTTACGTTATAGTTTGTCAACATGGTTTGGTAACCTGTCAGTCAAACTTAAATCACAGATTTTTACCTTGACTAAAAGAGCTGGTTAAATAATAAGTGTGACCTCAAGCTCACTTCAGCAAATTTTTGGGGAGACTGTTAGGAAACTCGGCAGGAAGGTGATCAATGACCCAACCCATGTTCTTCACAGTCAGGTTGAGTTGTGTTGTCCTGTTTTTTGATAAAGCGCGTTACCCCCTGTCCCAAGACAAATGGGCCCAGTCATGCAGAAGTATACAGCAAGGCCAAAAATTCAAGTTAATCTGATTTAAAAAGTGCATCTGATTTAAAAATGTATTCAACAGATAGCATATGTACTCTAGTTTATGAAACTGTTTACCTTTTTTCTGTACCATTTTTGGTTCTAAAGTTACATACGTTTAAAACAGACCATGTATGTAACATGGAACAAAAAATTTAAAATGATAAAAATTTGCTTGGAAGGACTGACATATTTTATAGAAATAGTTACCTTTCATTTTGAAGTATTTTCCCTCCGTTACTTTTCCCTCCGTTACCATGATCTTTCTTAATAAAAAATCTCATTACTCAAAAAGTAAGAGGTTTTTCAACCTAATCTTGTACCATATGGTAGAAAACTATATGAAGCAAATATTCAAACCAGTTTGTTAAGGATATGTAAGTGAGAACCAAGAGTTATCACTGTTGGTATTTATTGCCCAAAAAGTGCAGCATATTTCATTCCCTCCGTTACCGACATGAGTTTTTACATTTTTTGTCAACAACTTGAAATAATATTGCAGGTTTAACTTTACCCTGTTGGAGTGCTATCTCTTTCATACATTCTGATACTTTACTTATTTCAATAGTCCCTCTAGTTTCTGAATAAGAGCTATTTGAATATAAAAAAATCTGCCCGTTTCCCTCTGTTACCACTTGACCAGACCCAAATTTCTCCCATGGGAGACAATAAACAATTATTTTATCTTAAAAAACATGCAGAGTTGCAAATAATATATATAAGACATATAAATGAAAACTTAATTAAAGAATTGCTTACTTACATTAGAGGTGTAAAGCTGTGAGCTTATTGCAGTGTGCTCCCTCTCCTCTTCATGGAGTTAGTGCCTTTCCCGCTGTGTTCACCTGGCGCCCCCTGGAGGCTGCTGTGATGCTGCAGGACACAGAGGAAGGACACTTGTCTCCTCCACAGGATCTGCTCTCCCTGACCTGACCAATCCTCCTGTTAAACTGCACTGTGACCTTTGACTCAGACACAAAGGTGACTGAGAAGTGCAGTGGAAATGTTGCAGCAACATCAACTGCAACAGTTTGCTGCAGAACAACTTAAGTCTATCTCTCTAGCTGACGCCTGTAAGAGGAAGCATTTAATGAAAGACTATAAACAATAATAATAAAAAAGAGAAGGATCATTTAAAACCTAATATGTGTGAATGAAACAAAACACAACTCCAGGTTTGTTTGTAATGAGGAAACAACTTTATAACATGGATCAGAAAACAACGTAATATGAGCCTTTTAAAATGAGCAGAAGCAAAATAGTAATAAAAAAAATGAGTAAAAGCCACAACAGAATCAAAAAGTCATATTGATTTCTATTATTTATTTTAAACTGGTTCAGAGCAACAGGAACAGGTAAAAGTGTAATTAATTACCTGGTCCCCGAAGGGTTGACCAGGTTTTGTATTCACCCTGTATGTCTACGTGTGTGTGTGTGGGTGTGTGTGTGTGTTTTGAGATTATCACTAATTATAGCAGTTCCTTTCTCTTTCAGTGTAGCCGTTAAAATTCTAATTGGAACGAAAATAATTTCCAGTTCTTCTTTTTCTGGTCATACACAACACACTGATCTACAGTCACACAACTAACATATACACAACTCATGAAAAATGACATTTTCATTACACACTAGTAAACACAGACATTCTCATGCGTGACCAGTATCACACAAATGTTCATGGGCCTGTACAGATACACACATTGTATTGCGGATATAATGATCATGTAATATGAGCTGGGCTCCTCATAAGCTGCTTCTTTGGTGATGAACCGCCCCCACCGATGCTTCATGGGGGACCAGGTTGCTGTCTCTGATTGTACTTGTTCCTCTTTGTCACGCTATTTAACTAACATCTCTTTGTCTTGTTGTCCACAGAGACCAAAGGCAAATGTCAATAGGGCCATTGCAAATCCAGCTTTAACTTGTTACTAAAACTGGTTTATGTTGTATTTTATCATACACCTGCAAACCAATACATAAGCAAGACAAGTTTAATTGTGTGGCGGCACGAGGGGTTAACACTTGGGGAATGTTAAATTTTATAATAAATTGTTGCAACAGCACCACCCCAAATCTAGTTTGGGGAAATAGAGTCTAAATGTAAGGCACACAGGTAAGCATATCAATGAGAGGGAGAGAGCCAGGTTCCATCATTTACACAATCTTTATTTTCTCTATTTTAAAACACAGATTTAAGTTCCTTAAATGTAGCTACATCAATATAAACAGGCAAAACAGTAAAACATGACAGTGGAGGAAATACCAACAAACAGATGTGCCAATTGTTGAGACCAGGACAAAAATAACAAAACAGAAACAAAATAGCAACAAAAAGTGCTAAACAGCAACAACACAAACAGCACAAAACAGAGAAAGCAGAAACAAAACAAAATAAACAAGACAAAACTGAAACAAAACAGCAGAGGCGGTGTCCTCATACCGCTGCAGGCCACCGCTGACACCGCAGTTGGAAGTGACAGTGCGCAATCCCAGGCTGAATCAAAGGCAACTTTAAGCAGAACTACTGCGTCCAGATGTGGTCCAAACAGCGTGGACCGGCACATGCTGCCGCCACGGGCTTAGCGGACACTGGGTTCACACTACGTGCTACAATGGAGCAAGGGACTGATGCAGTGCCGAGCACTGGCCAAGCAGCAGCACTGAGCTGAAGGGCAGAGAGGCCACCAGGAGAGGTCCGAAAGAGCGTGTGAGCAAAAGAGGGAACGATGGAGAAGGAGCGCTTAAATAGTCCACCAGCGCAGCGCCACGGGCCGACAGGTAAGAGCACCTGCAGCCTAGACCCTCAAAGCCTGTCTTGCCACAACTGTATAGCACAAAGTAATTCAAAGTGCTTTACAGAATAAGAACTGCATTAAAATCACTATACAAACAAATCAAAACACAAATAATCATAATAAAATTAAAAAGAGGAAGAGACATTAAATGAGAGAGAAAAGTGTCATAACACATCTTAGAGTCAGTTTAGATTGAATATTGCTTATGCATTTACAGTATGTGACAGTAAATTAGTGGTTTGTATTGGGTCTTTTAGTAGGGCAAAATGGACTAGCCTGCCACGTCATTATTTAGATACTATAACAACTATTTCCATTAAAAGACAGGGCAACCTTTTGTTTCTAAGGCATTGTCCTGTCCATATCTGTAGAGATATCCAGCATTTATTTATTTTTCACATTGAGATCTGATGTGTTTTCAAAGCGTTACTTTAATTTTTTAAATAACAGTGTTAGTGGAGCTGTTAAGGACCAAAATAGTTCGCTTTTATGGCACAAGCATGAAACTTTGCCAGATTACAAACGTCCTCAGGACTAATATTTCTGGATATGGAACCAAGTCTAATTTAACACTGGAGCTGAGAACTGCACATGTCACAAAATTGACAACATGAAAATGAGACTGACATAAAAACCACTGCATAATCCCTTTCTTATATCTAACCACTGACCAAAGGAGGAGATACAGACCACAGATGTTAAGACACGAAAGCTCCTGACCATGCATGGAGGTTCATCACAAATCCAGCACCCTGAGACTGTACAGAAGCAGGGAGGAATGAGGCCGAGGACTAGTGAATGTGGGAACCACTGTCCAGGATGAAAATTTCAAACTCCATGAGTACATCAAAGACAAGGCCCCGGCAGATGAGGTGCTCAGAGAATGTCTCAGACAGTGGGTCCAGAGGAAGAGGTGCTGGAGGGACCATCATGGCAGGACAAACCCCTACATGGGGCGTACCACCGGAACATAACTGAAGTGGCTAATATCAAGAAATCCTACCAATGGCTTGAGAGGGCTGGTCTGAAGGACAGCACAGAGGCTCTCATTCTGGATGCACA
Source organism: Boleophthalmus pectinirostris (assembly GCF_026225935.1). Lineage (NCBI taxonomy): Eukaryota > Metazoa > Chordata > Actinopteri > Gobiiformes > Gobiidae > Boleophthalmus > Boleophthalmus pectinirostris. The sequence goes on along the minus strand of NW_026571207.1, from coordinate 7,024,966 downwards.
GGAGCAGAGCACCCGAGCAACAGAGGCCCAGTTCTACCGGACCAGACAAAACCCACGGTGTAGGTTGTGCAAAGAGGCTCCTGAGACAGTCCAGCACAGAACTGCAGGGTGTAAGATGCTGGCAGGGAAAGCAAACATGGAGCGACATAACCAAGTGGCAGGCATAGTGTACAGAAACATCTGTGCAGAGTACGGGCTGGAGACCCCAAGACTGTGGAGAATGACTGAGCCAAGATCCTGTGGGACTTCCAGACACAGACTGACAGGATGGTGATGGACCAACCAGACATAGTGGTGGTGGATAAGAATACAACAAAGCTGTGATGTTGGACATTACAATACCAAGCAATGGTAATATCAGGAAAAAGGAACACAAGAAACTAGAGAAATATCGGAGACTCAAGGAAGAGCTGGAGAAGATCTGGAAGGTGAAGGCATCAGTAGTGCCCGTGGTGATCAGAGCACTCAGGGCCGTAACCCCAAACTGGAAGAGGTTAAAGCAGATGACAGGAAAAACAACAAACATGTCATGGCTGGTGCTCCCCTCCCTGTGTGTGTGAATGTGTGTGTGTGGGCGGAGTCTCCTGGTCCTGATTCATCGCACCTGCAAGCAATCAAGAGCCCACTACTTGACACCTGCTCACCTGTGAGACCCTGCCAGATTGTTTCCTATCTTCACACGGTGAACCTCTTGGCTCCTAGATTCTACGTTTTTGCTGCTTGCCTTTTCCCGAACATTTTTACTTACTTGTGTTCTCTGCCCTTCAGTGATCCCTGCCGCCTCCAGCCCTGCTCCTGCCCTCATTTTGCCCTCATTTTGCTCTCATTTTGCTCTCATTTTGCTCTTTGTAAAATAAATTCTCCTTTTTCCATTTTTGTTAACCGGTCTGAAGTTCATTTTTGGGTCCCTCCATTGTTGCGCCGTAACAAAACATTTCAAAACAGAAAAAAGCAGTACAGGAAAAGCAAAAACCGGATGGAGAGTCCCTCAAATGAAATGTTATTTTGAAAAAGCCCATGTTATTGTACATTTGGTGACCTTGTGGTACTAAAATTATTTAAATTACTCCAGTCTCTACACTGAAGCTGTTTATGTGGGCCCGGTCAAGCAGAAGTAAACAGCAAGGTCAAAAATTCAAGTGAATGCATCTGATATAAAAATTAATTCAACAGATACATATGTACTCTGTTTACCTTTTTTCTGTACCATTTTTGGTTCTAAAGTTACGTACATTTTAAACAGACCATGTATACAACATGGAACAAAAATTATTTCCAAAATTTCAAAGACCTGCAAATCATGTAAATAAATGGACGTATTTCATATCTTGTGTTATTCCATCTTTGAACTGTTGATGAAGGTACATGATAAAAAAAAAAAAAAGTATTTAAAATGATAAAAAATTTGCTTGGAAGGACTGACATATTTTATAGAAATAGTTACCTTTCATTTTGAAGTAATATTAAAGTATTCGGAAGAAAAAAGCGACAAATTATGCAAAATCCTGCACCTTCTAGTTGCTTGCACAATTTTCCCTCCGTTACTTTTCCCTCCGTTACCATGGCCTTTCTTCATAAAAAATCTCATTACTCAAAAAGTAAGAGGTTTTTCAACCTAATCTTGTACCATATGGTAGAAAACTACATGAAGCAAATATTCAAACCAGTTTGTTAAGGATATGTAAGTGAGAGCCGCGAGTTATCGCTGTTTGTATTTATTGCCCAAAAAGTGCTGCATATTTCTTTCCCTCCGTTACCGACATGAGTTTTTTAATTTTTTGTCAACAACTTGAAAGAATATCACAGTTTTAACTTTACCCTGTTGGAGTGTTAACTCTTTCCTACATTCTGAAACTTTACTTATTTCAATAGTCCCTTTAGTTTCTGAATAAGAGCTATTTGAATGTAAAAAATCTGCCCGTTTCCCTCCGTTACCACTTGACCGAACCCGGAAGCATTAGTGATAATTTGTGATCATTGAACATTATTTATCATCTATAAAATATGTCAGTCCTTCCAAGCTAATTTTTATCATTTTAAATACTTTTTTTCCTTTTTTTTATTTTTGAAAAATCATGTACCTTCATCAACAGTTCAAAGATCCAGTAACACAAGATATGATGAAATACATTCATTTATTTACATGATTTGCAGGTCTTTGAAATTTGGGAAATAATTTTTGTTCCATGTTTCATACATGGTCTGTTTAAAAAGTATGTAACTTTAGAACCAAAAATGGTACAGAAAAAAGGTCAACAGTTTCATAAACTAGAGTACATATGTATCTGTTCAATAAATTTTTATATCAGATGCATTAACTTGGATTTTTGGCCTTGCTGTTTACTTCTGCTTGACCGGGCCCATCCATTTATGCAGATATGAGTAACCCAAGACTCTTACATTGGGACTGGGAAATTTAGCAGGAATCTTATATTGGTTATTTATAGCACCATTAGAAGGACACAGTCTGTGAGCTGAATAATGGAGAGATATTGTGAAAAAGTAGAAATAGAGAGAGATTGTTAGCAGGGTCCTTTTATGCAGCGTTGTCGTGAGCATTAAAACACAGTACACTTCGTATTCTCTTTTTGTGTGGTTACCCCTTCTCCACGGGCACACACTTTTATTCACAGGTGCAGGCCATTCATAATTTTGTGCCTCACGTGATCAAGTGTTCTTACACACCATTGGTTAAATCATAAGTCTCTATCATAATACAAATAATAAAATGAGGGCACAACACAACAGAGATTAAAAGAAAACATTTAAGACTGAACTACAACTGGACAATGCAGCATAAATCATAAAGTGTAAACTATGTCACTTTTTGGTCGGGGTCTGCCACCTGCTTGTTTCTATGGATACGTCATTGCTCTGCCTGGAATGTTCCACAGTGTGGCATTAAACAGCTCTACTTTACATTCATTCAATTACAGGTGGTTTTATAGAATACTTAGAAAAACAGACATTCTGAATGTGAGTGGGTCGCCGCTCCACAGATCCTGTGGACATCTGTCACTTGGTCTGGTTTGGTCTCCATGATGATAGAAAAGTTTAACACTGTGAAATATTTCAGACAAAGCAACAACATCTCCATTTGACAGACCCTCATCAGAAAAGTGACACAATGCTCCTTTTTAAAGTAAATATTCAATCAAAAATGTGTAGGAAAAAACTGTTTAATTGAATCTCACGTGAGAACTCAAACTAAAAGAGAAATTCAATAATTAGATACAATTTATATACTGTGTGTGTGTGAAATATATATATATATATAATATATATATATATAGCCAAACACCAACTCCTGGTTGACCGAACAGTCGCCCCGCGACTGCAGAACCCGTAAGACCAACCTGTGCACTGCCTGGATTGATTACAAGAAAGCCTACGACTCAATGCCACACACATGGATCACTGAGTGCTTGAAGCTGTACAATATCAACAGGACTCTAAGGGCGTTCATTGCGAACTCGATGCGGTTGTGGAAAACCACCCTTGAAGCCAAGGGGAAGCCACTTGCACATGTGTCCATCAAATGTGGCATATACCAAGGAGACTCACTGTCCCCACTACTGTTCTGCATAGGCCTGAACCCTCTCAGCCAAATAATCGACCGCACTGGCTATGGATACCGACTCAGAAACGGGGCCACCATCAGTCACCTCCTCTACATGGATGACATCAAGCTGTACGCTAAGAGTGAGCGAGACATCGACTCACTGATCCACACCACAAGGATCTACAGTACAGACATTGGGATGTCATTCGGGCTTGAGAAATGTAGCAGGATGTGACAAAGAGAGGGAAGGTAGTTCCACACAGAGGGGGTGTCACTCCCAGAGGGAACAATAGCAGACGTTGAGGGACAGTTACAAGTACCTTGGTATCCCCACAAGCAAGTGGCAACCTCGAAGAGGCAACAAGGAAAGCGGCTACGGCCAAATACCTGCAAAGAGTGAGGCAAGTCCTTAGAAGCCAGCTCAATGGCAAGAACAAGGTGCAGGCAATCAACAGCTACGCCCTGCCAGTGATCAGATACCCTGCAGGGATTGTAAGCTGGCCAAAGGAGGAGATACAGACCACAGATGTTAAGACACGAAAGCTCCTGACCATGCATGGAGGGTTCCATCCCAAATCCAGCACCCTGAGACTGTATGCAGGCCGGAAGGAAGGGGGCCGAGGACTAGTGAGTGTGGGAACCACTGTCCAGGATGAAACATCCAAGCTCCTTGAGTACATCAAGGACAAGGCCCCGGCAGATGAGGTGCTCAGAGAATGTCTCAGACAGTGGGGTCCAGAGGAAGAGGTGCTGGAGGGACCATCATGGCAGGACAAACCCCTACATGGGGGCGTACCACCGGAACATAACTGAAGTGGCTGATAACTGAAGTGGCTGATATCAAGAAATCCTACCAATGGCTTGAGAGGGCTGGTCTGAAGGACAGCACAGAGGCACTGATCCTGGCTGCTCAGGAGCAGGCCCTGGGCACTCGAGCAATAGAGGCCCAGATCTACCACACCAGACAAGACCCACGGTGTAGACTGTGCAAAGAGGCTCCTGAGACAGTCCAGCACATAACTGCGGGGTGTAAGATGCTGGCAGGGAAAGCATACATGGAGCGACATAACCAAGTGGCGGGCATAGTGTACAGAAACATCTGTGCAGAGTACGGGCTGGAAACCCCAGGATCAAGGTGGGAAACACCCTCCAAAGGTTGTGGAGAATGACCGAGCCAAGATCCTGTGGGACTTCCAGATACAGACTGACAGAATGGTGATGGCGAACCAACCAGACATAGTGGTGGTGGATAAGAAACAGAGCAGAGCCGTGGTGGTTGACATCGCAATACCAAGCGATGGTAATATCAGGAAAAAGGAACACGAGAAGCTAGAGAAATACCAGGGGCTCAAGGAAGAGCTGGAGAGAGCCTGGAAAGTAAAGGCATCAGTGGTGCCTGTGGTGATCGGAGCACTCGGGCTGTAACCCCCAAACTGGAAGAGTGGCTACAACAGATACCGGGAAAAACAACGGACATCTCAGTCCAGAAAAGTGCAGTACTGGGAACAGCAAAGATACTGCGCAGAACTCTCAAGCTCCCAGGCCTCTGGTAGAGGACCCGAGCTCAATGAGGGTGAGAGAGACCTACCACCGTGGAAGGTGAGAAACACATTATTTATATATATATATATATATATATATATATTATATATATATATATATATATATATATATATATATATATATATATATGTAGAGAGAGAGAGAGAGAACTATGGTATATTTTCAACCAAAACAAAAGAAATACAAAAACATTTTTTTTACTCTTAAATGATTTTAGCTGTAAGTAGTAGTAAGTACCAACAAAATAAAATCATCTCAGAGTGCACAGTTGGGTACAGTGAAAAACTACCCTCACTTCTGTCTAATTTAGAATCACATGCAGAGCATTGGAAAGAAAGAAATAGTAGTTCATGGTGTAGTTAGAAGGCGACATGCAAACAAAGAATACATTTATTTATTTAACCTTTATTTTACCAGGCAAAACATTAAGAACAAATTCTTATTTGCAATGTTGGCCTGGGCATGCCAGAGCAGCCAAGGGAAGGAGAAGGAGAGTTAGAACAATTAGATACTCAACATCATTCGACATACATACATAAACAAAGATTATAGATCATAACTAATGCATCTGGTTCATAGGTTCATATTAAGGTTCATATGTACGATATTTGGAAAGACGTATATAAAAGATGCTTTTAAGATTTTAACACGTACATCTGGATATGACATGAAGAGCTTCAGTGTAGAAAATGTAAGTGAATTAAAGTAATTTTAGTACCACAAGGCCATTAAATGTACTACCTATAAATAACAATAACAAGGGCTTTTTCACCAATAACATCTCCATGGATAAAAGCATCTGAAGAACCCTCCATCTCGATCTTTGCTGTTCCAGTACTGTACTTTTCTGGTCGGAGAGGTTTGTTGTTTTTCCTGGTATCTGCTGTAGTCTCTTCCAGTTTAGGGGTTACAGCACCGAGTGTCCGATCACCACAGGCTCCACTGATGCCTTCACCTTCCAGGCTCTCTCCAGCTCCTCCTTGAGCCACTGGTATTTCTATAGTTTCTTGTGTTCTTTTTTCCTGATATTACCATCGCTTGGTGTTGCGATGTCCACCACCACAGCTCTGCTCTGTTTCTTATCCACCACCACTATGTCTGGTTGGTCCATCACCATCCTGTTCGTTTGTATCTGAAGTCCCACAGGATCTTGGCTCGGTTGTTCTCCACAACCTTTGGAGGTGTTTCCCACCTTGACCCTGGGGTCTCTAGCCCGTACTCTGCACAGATGTTTCTGTACATTCTGCCTGCCACTTGGTTCTGTCGCTCCATGTTTGTTTCCCTGAAGAATCTTACACCTGCAGTTCTGTGCTGGACTGTCTCAGGAACTCTTCATTTCTGGACGTTTAAGTGTGATTCAACTCATTTACAGGTGTATAACAGCTCACTGAAAATGAGAGTTTACCTGCTCAGGTGCAAAATCGAAAACAAAAAAACTACATTCAGCATCTGATATATTCATGTTCTGAGTACTATGTTCATAAAAAAATTTAAAAAATATATTTGTCAAAGTATTTAAACAGATTTCATATCACCAGATACAGTATAGTCAAGTGTACACCTGTTTTTACCTGTTGTACACCTGTGTGCACCTAATTTGTTTTTTCCATTTAACTTATTCAACTCATTTAGCTTATTATAATATAATAATATAATAATAAAACTCTTCCCCGTCAGTGGGTGTCCAGTATTTGTGATCTTGGTTACTTTATCATGTGCAGAGCTCCACATAAGTGTTTGTTTCTGTAGCAATTCTGTCATACATCTCATCTTGGAAAAAAATACTGAAATATTTCAAAGGACTCGCCTGAGAAACATCCAGATTTCAAGGCAATTTTGGTTCATAATCGAGTATAAAGCCTTTGTTTGTATATCGCAGGACTCCATACAGACTCATCAGCGACATTCTCACCTTCCTAAATTTCACTCTCCGAAAGTCCGTCACTATCGCTGTTTTCCACTTTATAATCAACTTCATCATCACTTTGAAATCTATAAAAGTCACTTTCTCTAAACTTATCCACAAAATACGTCCACTCCTCATTATTTCTAAAACTGTGCACCGTGATCTTTCCATTGCACGTGTTTCGTGTTGTGTTTTTTCCGGAAGCTACAATCGTCACAGCTTCGATTAACTTTGGAAAAAATCTGCAAAAACATATCCTATCCTATTGGTCAGCCTAGTGTGGGTTGTAGTGGCCCCACCTATCGCAGCCTCTGTTTACATGTGAAAAAACGAGTCGTTTCTAATTCGTCAATTCACGTCTTTAGTGAAACAGGGAAGGTGTCAAAAGATGTCATTAAGGAAACAAGGGGGTCGTCAAATGTCGTCTTCGTGGGGGAAAGAGTTAAGGAAAAGGTGACCTCTTTAATGCTTTGGAGTTTAGAAAAAATAGTTGTTCAACATTACAAAATTGATAACCAAGCAAATTAGACAATAAGAAAGGGATTATGCAGTATTTTTTATGCCAACCACGTTTTCATGTCGTTCATTTTGTGACATGTGCAGTTCTCGGCTCCAGTGTTGAATTAGACTTGGTTCCATATCCAGAAATATTAGTCCTGGGGGCGTTGGTAATCTGGCAAAGTTTCATGCTTGTTCCATAAAAGTGAACTATTTTGGTCCTTAACAGCTCCACTATTAAAGGAACAGTCCAGAATTTTGGACATAGGACCTCATTTCCTCATTAGCCAGAGTGTTGGAGACGTGCGGAGACACTTTTTAAAATATACCATCAGGTCCTTGTATTTGCAGAGGTCGCTGGTACTAGGCTAGTGCGTGTCAATTGCCATAGTTATCCTGCCACTAAAAACAGTCTTTCCCACTCCACAAAACACCCGAAGCAAATCTATTATTACACCAGATTGTTGATGTAAATGTCTGTATTGACAGAATAATTTTAGAAGTAAAACCAGCCTTGCATTTGAAGGATTTCTGTCTGAGCAGCAACAGTGACTTGTACTCCCTGATAGAAAGCTTGGCAGCAGCGGACTGATATGAGAAAATAGTTCCTCAACTTGCGACAATTCATGCGATGCAAGCTTAGTTTTATTTCAAAAGTTATTCTATCAACACAGACATTTACATTGACAGTCTGGCGTAATAACTGTTTTGCTTCAGGTGTTTTGTGGAGTGGGTAAGACTGTTTTTAGTGGCAGGATAACTATGGCCATTGCCATGCACTAGCCTAGCACCAGTGACCGTTGCAAAAACAAGGACTGGATGGAATATTTAAAAAGTGTCCACATGTCTCCAACACTCTGGCTCACTAGGAAATGAGGTCCTATTCAAATTGCAATGCAATTTGAATTTTTCTCTATGTTTTTGGGCTGCTTCCTCTCCTCCAACGCACCCGTCTCAAGTAACTGATGTGCGGAGTTCTCATACTTTTAATGTTTTTGTTCAAATCAAATCCAAATAAGATTGTTCTATACAAGGAAAACGAATCAGGATCAATATATATTTTGTCACGTCATCATGGTTCTTGGAATGTAAACTTTAAATTTGTACTTGCAGGTTGTTACAGATCAGATCTGTGGAGAGGCAACCCCACTTATAGCAGTAATATTTAGCAATACAAAAAATGAAACAAAACATGAACCGTATTTTTCGGACTATACTTAAATGTCCGCTCTCTGCTGAACAAGTCTTTTATTGTTAATGACCTGATTTTAGAACACAAACTTGACTGCTTCTTTTTAACAGAAACATGGCTGGGTACAGATGCACCAGTTGTTCTCACAGAGGCCTCACCACCCACTTTTAACTTTGCATTTTCGACCAGAAATGGTAAAAGGGGAGGTGGCACTGCCTCTATATGCACAAACACTTTGGCCACCAAACCTATTTTATTGAACAATTTTACAAGTTTTGAACACCATTCAATTGTTTTTAGCAACCCCCAGATTTTATGTGTCACGGTTTACAGACCACCAAAGAAATGCAATATTTTTATCAATGAGTTTTCTGAGTTTTTATCTATTTTACACAATTCTTTTAATATGATTATAGTGATTTTAACTTACACATAGATAATCTTTTAGATCCTGTTGCAAATGAATTTTTAAATGTTCTTAATTATATGGATTTTACTCAACACGTCACACAGCCAACTCACAACAGAGGACACACTCTGGATCTGGTCATCACCTATGGCCTGACCACTAGTGTGTCCTCTGTTGTTGACCTGGCTGTGTCTGACCACTACTGTGTGTTTTTTAACATCACTGGTTTTATACAACGTGAGACCTCTGTGAGAGCTGTGAGGAAGACCCCTGAAGTGGCTGCAAATGTTATTAAAGTTTTAGATAAAAATCCCTCAATGATTTTACCTGCCCTTCGCGATTTTATCACCGACTATTTTAACAGTAAACTACGGTCAGCTCTGGATCTGGTTGCTCCACTCTCAACTAAAACCATCAAAACCAAACTAAAACCTCCATGGAGAACTGAAGAGTTGACAAAATCCAAGAGGGAGTGCAGGAGGGCAGAACGGAGATGGAGAAAAAACAAAATTACAATAAACCACCAGTTATTCAGAGATCAACAACAGACATACAACAAAGCAATAAGAAACGCTAGAAACCAATATTTCTCCACAATAATCACCAACCACAGAAATAATCCAAAAGTTCTTTTTCAACCATCGACAACATTTTAAACCCCGATTGTAGTACGTTTTACTTAACACCCACTGTCACTCTCTGTGAGCAGTTTGCAGACCACTTCATGGGAAAGATAAACACTATCAGATCTGATATTTTATCTTGTAAAAGTTTTGTTTTTAGTACATCTGAGTGTTTGTCTAGACCAGAGGAAACACTGGACAGTTTTGTCCTGGTTAATGCTGAGATGCTTGATAAAGTTTTCTCCTCAGTGAGGCCCACCACATGTCTTTTAGATCCAATTCCTACCCCATTTTTTAAGTCATTTTATGGATCTTTTAGGGATGAGCTTTTAACCATGATGAATTGCTCTCTTCAGACGGGGGTCTTTCCCGCTGCCTTCAAAACTGCAGTGGTGAGGCCCCTGCTGAAGAAGAGCAATTTAGATTTTAATGATTTTAACAACTACCGACCTGTGTCAAACTTACCATTTTTAAGCAAAATTTTAGAAAAACTTGTTTTTATCCAACTAAATAATTTTTTAGATGATCACAACACTTTGGAAAAATTTCAGTCTGGTTTTAGGGTGAATCACAGCACCGAGACCGCCTTGGCAAAGATTTTAAATGATTTTAGAATAAATTATGATTCACGAAAGATAACCGTGTTGGTTCTATTGGATCTGAGCGCTGCCTTTGACACAGTAGACCACACTGTTATTTTAACTCGCCTAAAAGACCTCGGCCTCTCCGGTGCTGTTCACAGATGGTTCACATCCTACCTCACAGACAGAACATTTATGGTGAGTGTAGACACATGCTCCTCCAGGGTCCATAAAACCACATGTGGTGTGCCCCAGGGTTCCATTTTAGGCCCTGTGCTTTTTAACTTGTACATGCTCCCTCTTGGTGGTGTCATCAGGAGACATGGAATCAACTTCCACAGCTACGCAGATGATACGCAGCTTTACATCTCCATGTCTCCTGATGACACCAGACCAATGGATGCTCTTTTTAACTGCATTCTAGAAATCAAATCCTGGATGGCAGAAAACTTTCTCCAGCTTAACCAGGACAAAACTGAGGTTTTAGTCATTGGTCCTGAGGCCCAGAGAGAGAAACTTTTACCCCAACTACAAGCACAGTCTTTTAACCCATCTCTTCAAGTAAAAAACCTGGGCGTCATTTTTGACTCTGAGCTGACTTTTATCCCACACATTAAGAACATCACAAAAATTGTTTTTTATCACCTAAAAAACATAGCCAGACTCCTGGTCATTCCCAAAGTGGAGAGGCGTCTTTCCAATACTACGGCCCCCGTCTATGGAACTGTCTGCCGGAGGAGCTCAGGGCTGCAGAGAATGTTCATGTTTTTAAGAGCAAGCTCAAGACTCACCTTTTTAGCTTAGCTTTTAATTGAAATCTTATACTTTTACTTGTTTCTAGTCTATATATTTTATTATTTTATTTATTTTAGGCATATTTTTAGGATTTCCAGTGTTTCCTCTGTAGGAGCCCTCTGCATCAGGAGCAGAGGTCGGCTGTGGCTGCCGGAGTCTGTCCCGTGGGCTCCTGGTGGAGAGTTGGTGCATAGGCTTCATCTCTCCCCTGGCTCCTGTGGTGGTTCCTGGTGGTGGAGGACGTCTCTCTACTCCTGATGTAGACGGCTCCTCTGATAGTGCTTTCTCAACTGGTTCGCCTGTATTCAGCCTCACATCTTACTATGTGTCGTTTTATGTATTTTACCGTGTTTATGTGTGTTTGTGTGTGTGCGTGAGTGCATGTGTGTGTGTGTGTTTGGGTTGTCTGGTTGTGTGGGGTCGGGCAGGTGTGGGTGTTGGGTAAGTGGGTGGGTGGATGGAAATGTGGGACTGTTTTTAATCACTGTAAAGCACTTTGTGTTACAGTTTTGTATGAAAAGCGCTTTATAAATAAAGTTTGATTTGATTTGATAAGGCGCACTTAAAATCAAAAAAATTTCTCAAAAATCGACAGTGCACCTTATAATCTGGTGTGCCTTATGTATTCATTCTGGTTGTGCTTACTGACCTGGAACCGATTTTATGTGGTACACGGCGCTCAAAAATCTAAAAAAAAAAAAAAATCAATGTTTTTGTATGACGTTGGTAAGCTACGAATCCGAACTGTTTGATGGATTGTTGGAGCATTACGGCTACTGTAGTCTCACGGAGTAATACACATTCACCAAGACAGGGAAGGAACACCGGGCCAAAAGAAAATAATGTCCAAAAGCATAAACATAAACATATTAATATTAACTTGTTACCTGATCTAAAAATAAAAACAAAACAAACAAAAAAACAATCTTTCCTCAGTCAGCGTTTCTTGTCACAATGATGCCCTAATCAAATTTTAATAACAATGTCTGCAAAATATCTTTTCTGGTAAGTCTTTTTAAATAATGGAAAACATGTGCAATAGCCCAGTCGCGCTGTTTTTATTTCAACCACGGGTTACGTGTTTCTCTGACTGACAATCTATCACACGCGTCGGAAATCAGAGAGAGCAGATATGCTTTTAGACCCAATGGTAGTTATAAAGTTTTGTTCAAGTGTGTGGAGTTGGCTGAACGGACATTGGCTCAATCAGTGTACTGTTTTAAAAGTACTAAAACTTTTATGTTTATTGCCTCATTTCTTCTGCATTTATGTATCACTGATTGGAGTGAAATCACACATGTGCTCATGACCAGAGCTGTGATCTGTTTTTTCATTTCAATCCAATGCAGTTTGAAGCCTAAATTGTATTGTATTGTAAAAATAAACGTATTCCTTTGATTTTAAGAAAGTACCGTATTTTTCAGACTATAAAGGCACACCGGATTTTAAGGTGCAATATCAATAATGTTGAATTCTCTCATCTATTTTCATAGATAACGCGCACTGGATTATAAGGAGCATCAAGCGAAACAAACGGACGACACTTGAGACTGATCCCTTAGCCCAGGCGTCACCATCCATTGGCACATCGTGTTGTAATTCGTCCGTGTTGCCTCCCTGTCTTGGTGAATGTGAGTGGATAAATTGTTTTTTATTTCCTACGAGGGGGAGTCAAATATGCATTGAGCAATAATGTATTTAATGTAGCTTTGTGCACATTTGTTTACGTTTTTCTGGCCCTCTCTCATGTCTGCCAGCCCCTCTGCCCAATGGCCTTTTTCACCACCAAGTTTGGAGCATGTGCAATGCATATGGTGTGCCGCACCTGCAATTCCCTGCCACATCATCATATTTTGTGCGCCATCTGTGACAAGGCAATTGACTTTTTCGTTTATGCCCCAGTCTTCCATGAGGGAAGTCTTCTTTACAGCAAAGCAAAGTGGGATTGTGGGAAATGACTCACTCCCAACAAGACAGTTGACAGTGAACCTGATGTATTAACGAAGTGGCAAGTCACTGCTAGATATGCCTCCATATGCAGAGAGGTCCACATGGCTGAAGTCAGACAGACTACAGTGGCCTTTTGCACATCTTCCTTGGCCTTCTCCTTCTCCTCCAGATACCTTCTTTCCACCATATCCTTTAAGGTTTTTCTGGATGGCAGGACATAGTTTGGAGCAGCAAATTTTACTCAATCTCTGAAGCCCTCACCCTCCACAAATGAAAATGGCTGGCAGTCCTTAATTATCATGTCCACCAAGCATGCATCCAGAGCCTCCTTTGCAAATTCTGTAGAGAAAAAATAAAAGTTACAAATATTCTGTAATACATGACAATTCAGTGAAAGCTTAGGCAAAACATGAGTGCATGTGTGGGTCCCAGATACACATACTTAGAAGTTAAGACTCATAAATCTGACTATAGATAGCTACTCAATTCTCAAAGTGCAAATAGTAAGTGGCAATAAGAAGAAAAAGGAAAAAAGCCCAAGTTTAGTTGAAAGTTATTTAACCAGTGTATCTAAATAAATATCTAAATAACAACTGTGAAGAAAATAGTGCAGTGTAAGTGTTCAAGCCCTTAGTTTAAAGCAGGAACTGTTAAAATAATACCACTGCTGTTGCTGCTGCAACTTGGCTAGTGCAGTGCTTTGCACGATAGTGCCTCTGCATTGAAGTTGTGTTATTACAACATAGTTCACTTGAGCAAACCAAGCATTTAACCTGAGAAGAATATGAAACATGAGATGCTAAACAAATAAATAGGCTAAATAATTAAATATATAAATATTTTAATAAAACAAAATAACCCAAATGCACACCTTTAGGCATAGGCTAAATTTTACTTTGAATAAGCATACTAAAATAGATTTTCTGCAGCCCAGTTGTCAGCAGAATGTAGCCTAGAGGTAATAGCTTAATTGTAAATATATATAATATATATTTTACATATAAATGTAAAATAGTATGTCTATATTAACCTTTGTGTCAGAAATGAGGTCAAAATACTGCCACATTTCTGAACGTTTTCTTTCCACCACACTCCATAATGATTTGATTTCTTCAATCTGATCTCTGCTGCTCTCTGCTCTCCAAAATGCCACAACTACAACCCACGAGGAGGCGGACGCTTTGCCTCTCATTTGAAGCTTCGGACCTGCGCTTGAATCAGTGACGTACGTGTTGTATATCATGTAGCGCTGGACGTCACGTGTCACATGACTTGTCATAAATGAATGAAGCTTCGAGTAGTGAACTGTTTTCGTCATTGCTTCACAACACTTCATTTTCCCATCAGTACTGGCAGTCTTTCCCAGAGGTTTCACCAGGATACAACAAGGAGACTGGGGCAGAGACAAACACAGGTAAGTCCAAAAAGTTCACCAAAACAACAAACTAATGGATATATTTCCAAGAGACACACAGAGCACTACCAAACAGGACAGAATGATCTGGCAGAGTCGGTGGTGAGAAGACCAGGGCTTTGTACAGAGGTTCATGAAGGAATTGATTGCAGGTGTGTCTCATCTGCTCTGGGAGAAGCCATGCCCCCTGCCACACACAAGCTCTGTAAAAAACACACAGAGGGAGGGAGAGAGAACACAAAAAAACTAAGTCCTATCATTCTAACTTAGACATAGTTTTACCTAATTATTGGCTTTCTCTCATAGTTTGAGTTTAGAGTTATCACATGAGATTCTGTTATTAAAACTCTCTCTCTCTCTCTATATATATATATATATACATACATTGAAAATTTACTTTAAAAAGGAGCATTGTGTAATTTTTTTGGCTTTGTCTGGAATGTTTCACAGTATGAAACCTTTCTATCACCATGGAAACCAAACCAGACCAAGTTACAGGTCAGATCTGTGGAGAGGGCATCTTGCTCATGGTCAGAATGTCTATTTTTTATGTATTTTTGAGCTGTAAACCACCTGTAACTGAATGAATGTAAAGTAAAGCTGACCATAAAGTTACACAGTTTATGCTTTATGCTGCATTGTCCAGTTGTAGTGCAATTTTAAATGCTTTCTTTTAATCTCTCTCTATTTCTGCTTTTTTTTTTACAATATCTGTCCATTGTTCACCATAGACTGGAGCCTTCTAACGGTGCTACAAACAACCAATATAAGATTCCTGCTTATTTCCCAGTACCATACATGTGACTGTAAGAGTCTGGGGTTACTCATATCTGCATACGTGGAAGCATTAGTGATAATATGTGATAATTTAACATAATTTTACAAAAAAGGCAGTTTAAGCAGTAATTGAGCTCCCAGTCTTGATTCCATGTGAGTCATTTTGTGAGATGTGCAGTACTGGGCTCCAGGCTTGACTTGGGCTTGGTTCCATATCCAGAAATGTTGGTCCTAGGGATGATAATAATCTGGCAAAGTTTCATGCTTGTACCATAAAAGTGAACGATTGGGCACTTTTTTGGTCCTTAACAGCTCCACTATGTATATAAAAAAGGTACATTAAAACATATTTGAGCAATTGCTTATTTACATTAGAAGTGTAGAGTTTCTTGCAGTGTGCTCCCTCTCCTCTTCATGGAGTGCTGGAGACAGTGGTTTTACTAAAGTGGACACCGATATGAGAAAACTTATAATGCAAGACTGTAATAATAATACAGAGAAGGGCAATACATGTGCACTGGGAAGGATTTTCCAAAAAAGTGAGTGTAAACCGCATCTGAGCCGCTTTTATTGTTGCGGGTCAGTTCTGCTTTACCCCGATCTCCTCCACTTCCTTTAAGTTGTGGGGTCACCGTGTCACTGCCTCCTCCTCCGCTCCGTTGTGGCTGTGGCGTGGTCTGGGCGTCGGCAAACAATTCCAATAAACTTCTAAACTACGAATCCTACAACATCCACGATTAGGTGAGTGTTTTGCCACATTATCAGAACAAAGCCGATTTAATAATCACTTTCAACATTTCCGCTAAACTACTTAATTCTGTCAAAATCGCTGATACCACGTCTCCGATTTTCATAGAGCCTCCATACAGATTGATACAAACCGGGCCGTGTTTGGAGAGAAGATCACAACCCAAAATTCAAAGGTACCTGATTTTCCTTTTGTAACCCTAAGAAAGCTGAAATGAAGGTAACAGATTAACTAATGTAGTCGCTAAGTTTGTTTTCCACGGCTTTGATTATTTTGTGCAGTTTTAGCATGTTTTCCTGTGTTTGCTAAAACTCCGGTGGAGTTCATTTATTGAATTGAGCGTAGCTACGTATTCTAAATGATATTGTGCAATAATTTGAGTTTATTGGCCTCTGCTTGGGCATGTTTGATAACTTTTTGATTTAAGTGCACTTAATAATGATTAACTTAATAATGATTAACTTAATTGTGATTAACTTAGTGAATTTACTTTATTTATTAACTTACTTATTTTTTTATTTAATTTAATGATTTCACTTACTAAATTATTAACATATTCAATTATTGACTTGAATTCACTTACTGAATTGAACTGAATATTAATTGTAATTAATTGTAATTAATCAATTGATGGAATGGTTAACCCTTGGGTCATTAGTCAATGACTACATTTAATTAATTAATTTATTAATAATGTGTATAATGTGATATCTGGAATGTATTGATTAACTGAATATGAACTGTTCACTTATGAATACTTATTATATGCTTGTATGGTTATGCATACATTTAATTTATTTTGAGTTATTTAAGACCTGTTAATGTATTTAAATTATATTCATTTGTGTTTTTTGGTCTTTTAGGTCAGTTTTTTTTTTTTTTTTTTTTTCCTATGGACTGATTGAACTCCAGCTTCGCAGAAATTCTCAACTCAACTAGAAAAAGATTGATGACGAGCTTACCCAGAACCTGAACTAAGATTAACTTGAATCAAAATACCGAATAACTGGACTGTTTTTATTTTCTATTTTGTTTTTGTTATTGTTGTGCTCTCTAAGAATTTCTTTCAATATACTTCACCCAAATTTCAAATTCCTGTCTGCCTCTTCATTCACACTCAGGCTCCTAAAAGGACAATCTTCTGATGCAGCCTTTGTGGCCGTAGTCTGCCCCTAGCCCTAACAAATTTGAGTTACATGAGCATGTTTGATTTCACAGTGGGATGCGTCTATTGTCAAAGCTGATCTTTTCAAGTCTTTTGAACCATATCACTTTTGTTTCTGGTTCTGATAGTGTCATATTTTAGTTATGGGATTCCAACATTGTAATTGTGTGGTTGTTGGATGTCCTAACAGCAGAAAATGGGCTTCAGAAGTTTGCAAACTCTATAACTGCAAAAGGGAATCAGATCTGTGTGACTGCAAACCTCCGTTCAAACTGTTTCCCTCCCCAGCAGAACTGAAAAATAGTGAAAGGTGAAGGCTATGGGCAGTTCTGATACACAGGAAGGATGACAAAGGCAACCTTTGGCTGCCTAAGAAATCATTCTGAGTTTGCAGCAAACATTTTGTACATGGAGTGCCAACAAAACAAAATCAGCAGGCTGAGCTCGCACTTTCTTGTTTTAGTGACTTTGCAGCAACATCACGTCTTGGTCGCTTTGCAGTGGAAGGTGGTGCCTTTCGCTTTGGCGTTGACTTTTTAAATTCATAACCCACGTTAAGCGAGGGATCAGGATTTTGCTTTGATGGCACTTCACATACAAAATGTTCGCTGCAAACTCGGGATGATTTCTTAGGCAGCCTTTTTGGTCCTTCCTGTGTATCAATTTTTCAAGTCCGTTGGGAAGGGAAACAGTTTGAGCGGAGGTTTGCAGTCACACAGATCTGATTCCCTTTTGCATTTACAGAGTTCATAAACTCCTGAAGCCCGTTTCTCGAGCTGTTTTCCACTGTTAGGGCATCCAACAACCACACAATTGCAATGTCCGAATCCCAAAACTAAAATATGACAATATCAGAACCACAAACAAAAATGATATGGTTCAAAAGACTTGAAAAGTTTGGCTTTGACAATAGACGCACCCCATTGGGAAATCAAACATGGCGGTTTAATGCTCAGTTTTTTGTAGGATCCTTCCCAGTATGCATTGCGTGATGAATGGAAGTCCGAAATATGTGATGCATCTATTAAAAACCTAATAGAACAAGCGCTTTCTAATAGTGGCCTAACACTGGTGTCCTGTAACAGAATGCACTTTAGATGATACAAATCCACATTAATACTGAATTCACATTCACTGCACACTTACACCAAGTATTCTTTATGTGGACTACATCCCATTCACCTCAGTATTCACTGATTCACCAGCTCTAATCTGGGTGAGAAAAACAATATGACATTTATACTTGACATAACAGAGGACAAAAGAAAAAAGTGCAGTTAGTGTGTGAAATACAGAAGTTGGAGTTAGTCATAAGAGGAAGCCACTGAAAACTCACACAATTTAGAGCTTGACTGTCTACTCTGTTGTAGGTCTGCTGTTAAGAAGAGCACTAATAGCTCAGATCTTACTAATAGCTTTTATTTTTATTGCAAATTCTGAAGCTGTAAGGAACATGCTCATTCTATTTATACAACTTTTACTGCTGTGTTCAGGTGAGTTATTTTAATCCTCTTATTTTTTTTCAACCAAAACTTTAAATGTAGCATATAAAGCATAAAGAGTATTCACCTCACAATAACTGATCATGTGTATTTATAGTCAGGATTTGGAAGTACCGTATTTTCCGGACTATAAGTCGCACCAGATTATAAGTTGTGCTTTTGGGAGAAATGTATTTTGTAAAATCAGAGACCAGGAACTGACATTTCATCTTGAAAGTCAAGTTCTAGTAAAAACAACAGAACAGAGAACAACAGGCTGAATAGGTGTTAATATGTTAACATAACATATGAACAGTTATGTTCTGTTGTTTATGCTATAATTAATTGAATAAGTTTACCAAACTCACTCAGTCTCATTCCAACTCACTAAATCCATTGAATTCTTTCTCTGTGTCACTTCTGCACAACCTCCGGAGGTAAATCATAAATTCATGAGGTAAACAGAGCGCCACTTCCTCTTCTGTGTAACTGTCGTCAGGCTCAGCATCAGTTCCAGTTAGAATTATTCCGGCCTTTCTGAATCCACAGGATGGTTTCGATTGTCACTGAAGTTCAGGCTTTGTCGATTCATCCAGTGACTTCCAGGAAAGTTACATGGTGCACCCGCCCGGTTACCATGAAGCTGTACTCTCCATCCCCGCTTTCCGCCAGTCAACCACAAGTCGCAAGTCTCGCTCACTCCAAACTTTCTTTCTGCCGCTCGATTACTGTTTTCGGCTGAATATTTCACTATTTACAGTGAGACAGCAGCTTTTTCTACAGGAGGCATGTAGTAGAGTGCGAAGTGACAGTGGTACAGGAGTAAAAGTAATACTAGATACTGACACATGAGCCTAGAGCGCCCTCTCATGGCTGTCTGTCTGAAAGTTTTAACATATAAGTCACACCAGGACCACCCAAAACATGAAAAAAAAGTGCAACTTATAGTCTGAAAAATACAGTATATAAAAATGGCATCAATGATTATTTGGTGTATTTTCTGTTACTATAATTTAAACCCTGTGTATGTTTTACAGGTGCTGATTGTTGTCAACTAAGTGATCTGTTCATTACAACTCCACGTCAAATGGAGGCTCTGAGTGGCTCTTGTTTACAGATCCCATGCACCTATACTGCTCCATTCAAATACATAAAGAAAGCATTCCCTGCCACTGGCATGTGGTTTAAACAGAATTATGTGTATGGTACAAGTTCAGCGTTTTCAGTCAGTGGAAACCCCAATATGTCTTATCCTATGAATTTCACTGGGGATCTGAAAAACAAAGATTGCAATACAATGTTTTATAATTTAAGCCAAAGCCATGAAGACATATATTACTTTGGATTAGTAACAGAATTCTTTACAAACATAGCTGTTTTTAACCATCTTCAAATAACAGTCAGAGGTAAGACACTTTTTCCTATAATTTATTTGACTATTATAAAGCAGAGAGTGAACCCCGCATCTTCATTTTCTAAATTTTTATTTTAAATCTTCCAACTTCAAGTTATTTTGTGTAGTTTTCTTATTCAATTTAGAATATGTATGCGTATCTGATTGTTATTGTCATTACTCATTCATAAGGTTTAAATTTTAGTGAACTACTTTTGTTCTTTAAAATGACCATTACATAATTTTCTGATCTATGTTATAATGTGGAGGAGTTCAAGTATCGCAGGGTCGTATTCACGAGTGAGGGGAGGATGGAGCGTCAGATTGCCAGATGGATCGGTGCAGCGTCAGCAATGATGCAGTCACTGTATCAGACCGTTGTGGTAAAGCGGAAACTGAGCTGAAAGGTGAAGCTCTCGATTTGGTCATGAGCTCTGAGTAATGACCGAAAGGACAAGTGGATACAAGCGGTCGAAATGAGTTTTCTCTGCAGGGTGGTTGGGTGCTCCCTTAGAGATAGGGTGAGGGGCTCAGTCACACAGGAGGAGGAGGTGAGGTCAGGAGGTGTTCTGGGCATGTCCCACCGGGAGGAGGCCCTGGGGAGGACCCAGGACACGCTAGAGGGACTATGTCTCTCAGCTGGCCTGGAAACGCCTCTGGGTCCCCCCGGAGGAGCTGTAGGAAGTGTCTGTGGTGAAGAAAGTGTCTATATTCCCACAGCCCCCGTGTTCCCTCATTTCTAAGTTTTTTTTTGTTTGTTTGTTTTTTTCTTTCCTAAATTAGGCCCTACGTTCTCACATTATCCTTTATCATCAATTTGCATCAAATTTTATTCCCATTTCTCCCAATTTGGTCGTCAATTACACTCAACCTGTTCTCTAGCAGCAGGTGACTACAGATGTAATGTAGAGGTCATGGTGCAAAGGATCCTAGGGTGAAATGACTCTGAATCATCCCTTTAACACTTTAGGCGCCAGAGTTTTTTTCCCCAAAATGTTTGATTTTGACACTATTGTTAAGTCCTGGTTAAGTCCTGGTTCAGTCCTGGTTTAGCCCTGGCTTAGTCTTATTTTCATCCTGGTTTAGTCTTGGTTTAGACCTGGTTTAGTTCTGGTTCAGCGCTATTTTCATCATGGTTTAGTTTTATTTTCATCCTGGTTCAGTTCTGGTTTAGTCCTGGTTTAGACCAGGTTTATACCTGGTTTAGTCCTGGTTTAGCCCTATTTTCATCCTGGTTCAAACCTGGTTTAGCTTGATTAATATTTGACACCCTATTTGGCAAAATTGGCCATTTTATTTAGAGCGGGATCTCGTCAACTTAGTTGACAGTGGCGCCTAGAGGTATAAAAATAAAAATGTCCTGAATTAGACTTTCATTTTGAGAAAATTCTTAGAAATCAGAAAAATCTTAAAAATGTGGGAACATAGGGGTAAAGCTCACAAGAGTAAATTTAGTGTAATATAGGCCCTTTAATATGTTTTCCAAATGATTGTTTCTCTTCCCAGACTTTCCCAGGAGCCCCACAATCGAAGTCTCTGGTAATCAGACAGAGACAGAGGTGCTGACTATAACCTGCTCGGCTGTCACTCCCTGTCCACTCGCCCCTCCTCTCCTCACATGGGACCCCCACCAAGACACTGCCCACATCACAGAAACCAACGCAGACCGGACCCTTACCACTAAAATCACACAGAACATCAGTGTGACAGACGCCCATGATGGACTTGTGATAAAGTGTAACGCGTCGTATCCTGTGAGGCGAGGATTCAAAATGTCCAGCAGTAATGTCACCCTCAGTGTCTCATGTGAGTGAAACACGCTGATGGACTCTGTTATCATAATAAAATGTATTAAAACTGCAAGAAGATGTCATTGCTTTTCTGAAATGTTCCACAGTAGTGCATCTTTTCTGTGCGTCCTCAGATGGCCCAAAAGACACCTCTGTTGCGGTCAGTCCGTCCGGTCCACTGTCAGCAGGTGAGTCAGTGGCGCTGAGCTGCTCCAGCAGAGCCAAACCTCCTGTCCACCTCTTCACCTGGTTCAGACACAGTCCAAAGGGAGCAGCCCGAGTGAGCCAGGGACACACGTACAGCTTCAACTTCACTCAAGACGGACAGTACTATTGTGTGGCCTCAAATACACTGGGAAACGAAACATCTGCGGTCATTACACTGAGTAAAACAGGTATGTCACTCAGTATTCTCTCAAGATTTTTTGATTTCATGTATTTATTTTGGACAAGCAGACATTTACATTCTCATACAATGGCACATATAACATAAATAAAATAAAATAACCACAACAAAAAATTTGCCCAAAAAAGAGTGGGAAGAATATGTATTTAAAGGTTGTATGTAGGATTTTTTTTTGTTTCAAATTGTCAGTTAAAGTTTAAAACACCATTACAGAGAAGCAGCATCCTTGTAATTATGATGACCAAAAAAAAAAAAAGAATGAAAATCTATCAACTGTGGACGTGTTGTGGCCAGATAAACATCAAGCCAATAGATAATGAGGCTCCCTCTTTATCTATTGGCTGTTGGGTTGTTAATCAAACTCCCTACGTTTCTAGTGTAAAACTGACTCGGGATTATGTGGTTTATGCAGCAGTTCTTAGAGGCTTTTTCAGGCTTCCTTGCAGTTTGCACAAAGTTTGTTGCGATGGTGGACGAGAATCCATGACTGGTTCACCGCAAAAGAAAGTCCATTTTTTAGGTCACTGAAAGAAGAAGAGAAGGGGAAAAGGAGTGAAGACAAACTGACTGTGACTGAAACAGATGAAGGGTCTTAAAACTGACACGCTGGTCACTAAATTACATCTAGACAGGTCACTTCAGAAGTAATTCTAGATGCGTGCTGGCTGTAAACATGCAGGATTTCTAGAGTAAGGAGGCAGGAGGAGGTGTTTCTACTGAGGGAGCTGTAGAGGAGGGAGGTGGTGTCACACATGCACAACATTTGAAAAAGGACTGTCACTGTATTTCTCTTCCCTTAAAAAATTCTCTATACAACCTTTAATCCTACCGCGACTCTTCTAATCTAACACAATGAGCTTTCTTTTGCTTTTTTCAGACATTTTGCAAGAAGCTGCATATAAGATAACTTTTATTTCAGTAAATAATCCGAATAGCCTGTCTACATGCACACACACACACGCACACGCGCACATGCACATGCACACACACACACATATGCACATACAAAAGCACACACACATAATGTCCACACTGTCACCAGCCCATCACCGTTGTCCTTATTTGCATGTAATCTTTGATCGTAATGTTTGTCTTGTATCTTGTATCTTATTTTGGTTCCCATTTCTTAATGTAATGTAATGGGAAAAAAAAAAAAGAACCTTTATTTGGTGAAATTCCAGATGGGAGATTCTGTCCTTTGTCACGTGCTGCAGGTGTGAACCAGAGAGGTGCCATCAGATGACCCTCTGTGGTTTTACATCATACATAAAGGCTATTTTCAGACTGCAGGGCTTAATGCTCAATTCAGATTTTTTTGTGAAATCCTTTTTTTTTCTTGCGAGATCCTTCACATTTCCAATTAAATGCGACTTGTATGTGATCTCCAGTGTGAACTTTAAATGCCTCCAAAGTGTCATGTGCGTTGGAGGACACGATGACGTCATACGCAGCGAGTGTGCTCAGTGTTTACGGAAGTCGCTTAAAAGCTGGGCTTGTCTCCCAAAATCTGGTCCAGTTCTTGGTAAAATGGACAGGTTACACGTCCATGGCTACTTCGTTTGTTTGAGACTCTTGTATTTGGCTCACAGGTTCTTTTATTTTTGTTGATATTTCGATAATACCCCACTGGCCTAAATACAGTGATCCCCCCAAATATTAATAAACTCTCTAACCTCGCTTTCTCTCCATTGACTAGACTCCGGGCTTGACGTTTAGGTGGGATGAATGTGACCTGACCGTTCAGACTGCAGTCGCATGTCAAAAGATCGGATATGTATCAGTTTAAGGAGCACATATCCAAGTTAGTGGAGCAGTTAAGGACCAAAAAAGTGCCCAATTGTTCACTTTTATGGTACAAGCATGAAACTTTGTCAGATTATTATCATCCCTAGGACCAACATTTCTGGATATGGAAGGCTCCAGTCTGTGTGGGGAACAATGGAGAGATATTGTGAATAGGTAGAAACAGAGAAAGATTTAAAAAGAAAACATTTAAGATTGAACTACAACTGGACAATGCAGCATAAGGCATAAAGGTGCACTATATAACTTTTTGGTCGGAGTCCACCACCTGCTTGTTTCTATGGATATGTCATTGCTCTCCCTGGAATGTTCCACAGTAGGACATTAAATAGCTCTACTTTACATTCATTCAATTACAGGTGGTTTTACAGCTCAAAAATACATAAATGACCTCTAACTTGGTCTGGTTTCATTTCCATGATAAGAAAAAACACTGTGACACATTCCAGATAAAGCAATGACATCTCCATTTGATGAACCCTCCACCAGAAAAGTTACACAATGCACCTTTTTAAAGTAAATTTTATACATGGTATTGCAAAGAAAGAAATAGTCGCATAGTTAGAAGGCTACGTTCAATATAGTAAACAAAGCATACATAGAGAGATTTTAAAAAGGCATTTAATATTACAACAAATACATCTGGACAATGCAGACATTAGGCTTCAGTGTATGGATAATGGATCCTAATTTAAGTAAGTTTTTCAGGTAAAAATATGTATAAAAAGTATATTACTTTAATTGAATCTTATAAAGACATACAGTAATACAAAATACATATACTTTAGTGCAAATTCAATACAAAAAGGAATCACTTCATAAGGCCTTGTATTCTAGTTTATTTCTTTCTTTCATTTGGTTCGTGTATGTACGGTATTTGGAATATATAAGTATTTAAAAGAAGGCTTTTAAAATTGTAGCAAAATACTACATCTGGTAAATACACAAAATGAGCTTCAATGTGGACAATGAAGTAAGTAGTACCACAAGGTCATTAAATGTACTTCTTACAAAAAGACTTGAACAAGGGCTTTCTCTGCAATAACTGAATCTGATTAATAATAATCTGAAGAATCCGTGTATGATTCGTTCATTCGTTTTTCATTATAAAACCAAAAATAAGAAAACGAAAAAACAACAGTTTTCTTCATGGACCAGACCGGGACCAGAGCGGGACTGAGACAGAGACCAGACCGAGACTGAGATCAGAACTGTAACCGGGACCAGACCGAGACTGAGACCAGACTGGGACCGGAGCAGGACTGAGACCGAGACCAGACCGAGACCAGACCGAGACCAGTCTGAGACTGAGATCAGAACTGAAACCGGGACCAGAGCAGGACTGAGACCAGACCAAGACCAGAGCAGGACTGAGACCCAGACCAGACCGGGACTGAGACTGAGATCAGGCTGGGACCATACCAGAGGCTCAGTGCCCCCCGCAGGGCCGGAGCTCGAAGCTGAGGCTCAGACCCCGTGGAGGCTCAGAGTCAAAGCTCAGAGTCCGCTCGGAGTCCGCTCTGGTCCTGCTTTGGTCCCGGACCTGGATCAGTCCTGGTTCAGTCTGTATGCATCACGGAAGTCACGTAAACAGGAAACGGCCATTATCCGTTTTTTCCATTCTTCATTTAAACACAAAATCGAAAACTGAAAAAAATGAATCATTATCCGTTTTTTCATTTTGGTTTTGGAGACAAATAATGAAGAAAACTGTTGTTTTTTCTTATTTTTGGTTTTCTATTGAAAAACGAATGAACGAACGATACAGGGATTCTCCATCTCGGTCTTTGCTCTTCCTGTACTACACTTTTCTGGACTGAGAAGCCTGATATTTTTCCTGGTATCTGCTGTAGCCTCCTCCAGTTTGGGGGTACAGTCCCGAGTAATCCGAACACCATAGGCACCACTGATGCCTTCACCTTCCAGGCCTTCGCCAGCTCCTCCTTGAGCCCCTGGTATTTCTCTAGTTTCTCATGTTCCATTTTCCTGATATTACCATCACTTGGTATTGTGATGTCCACCACCACAGCTTTGTTCTGTTCTTCTCCACCACCACTATGTCTGGTTGGTCCATCACCATCCTGTCAGTCTGTATCTGGAAGTCCCACAAGATCTTGGCTCAGTCATTCTCCACAACTTTTGGAGGTGTTTCCCACCTTGATCCTGGGGTCTCCAGCCCGTACTCTGCACAGATGTTTCTGTACATTATGCCTGCCACTTGGTTATGTCGATCCATGTTTGCTTTCCCTGCAGCATCTTACACCCTGCAGTTCTGTGCTGGACTGTCTCAGGAGCCTCTTTGCACATTTTACACCGTGGGTCTTGTCTGGTGTGATAGATCTGGGCCTCTATTGCTCGAGTGCCCAGGGCCTGCTCCTGAGCAGTCAGGATGAGCCTTTGTGTGTCCTTCAGACCTGCCCTCTCAAGACATCGGGAGGATTTTTTTAAATATCAGCCAGTTCAGCTATGTTTTGGTGGTATGCTGCCATGATGGTCCCTCCAGCACCTCTTTCTCTGAACTCCAGTGTCTGAGACATTCTTTGAGCACGTCATCTGTCGGGGCCTTGTCCTTAATCGGAATTAAAATTCTCATGCTTGTACCATAAAAATGAACTATTTTGGTCCTTAACAGCTCCACTAAGTAGCCTGGGTCACAACTGAAAAAAATTTAATCTGTGTCATTCAGACTGTCATTAAAAGATCAAATACAGGAGCCTTCAGGCTGCAGTCTGAACGTAACCTTAGTTATGCACTTACACCTGTGTAATTCTTCTGAATAATAAATATCAAAGTGCTAATTATACAAGAATATGAAAAAGAGATAAGAGATGAAACAAAAGTTCATTCAGACTGAATGATCTTTAACTTTAGAACCTGGTGTTGTGAGTTGGATTGGCCCCTACAACGTCGTGAAGCTCTGTGGAATTATACTGCTCTACGGCTCCCTGGTCCTTTTTGAATGGTGAGACTAAAACTTGACTCTTGTGAGGTTTAAGCCATGTTCTAATGCTGTTACCTCCTCGAAAACAGACCTGGAGTTGTGTTTTGTTTCACACATGTTTGAACAGCCCTTTATTACTATCGTATTTTTCGGCTAGCACTCATGCCTCACAGCAAAAAGGTTCTGGGTTCGATCCCTGCGTCTTCCGGGCCTTTCTGTGTGGAGTTTGCATGTTTCTCCCCGTGTTGGGTTTCCTCCGGGCACTCCGGTTCCCCCCATCAACCCAAAACATGCTGCAGGTCTCCATAAACAGTTGATGTCAAGGTCAGTGAAATACAATCAATTCAATCATTGTGTGTCCTGACCCAAGACACTTCACCCACATTGCCTAGTATGAAATTGGTGTGTGTGTGTGTGTGTGTGTGTGTGTGAGTGATGGTGGTGGTGGTCAGAGGGGACCGATGGCGCTGATTGGCATGGCAGCCGCTTCTGTCAGTGTGCCCCAGGGCAGCTGTGGCTACAATAGTAGCTTACCATCACCAGGGTATAGAGTGAATGAATAATGCTGAATAATGCTCTGTAACGTGTCTTTGGGGACAGAAAATATCTGTGAAAAGCGCTACATAAATAAAGACTTACTTATGTTCTGTTGTTTATGCTATAGTTATCTGAATAACTGCTATTATGTTAACGTATTCATGCCTATTCAGTCTGTTGTTCTCTGTTCTGTTGTTGTTACTATAACTTGCCTTTCAAGATGAAATGTCAGTTCCTGGTCTCTGATTTTATAAAATAAATTTCCCCAAAAAGTGCGAAGTATAGTTCGATGCAAATTATATATGTTTTTTTTTCTTCTTCATTGCGCATTTTTTGGCTGGTGCGACTTATATTCCGAAGCGATTTATAGTCCAAAAAATATGGTAGTCTGTCTCTGGCTCTTAGCTTTAGTTCAGTGGAGAGGGGGCTGAAATGAACCAAATGATTCTAGTGAAGGTGTATGAGGTGTAAAAACATAGTGGAGCACTTCCTGTATTACCGTGTGACACAAGATGGAACAGAGTGTATTGTGTAACAGAAGGACATGACTTAAATATGCAGGGTTTGTGTGTTAAACATGTGAATGAAACAAAACACAACTCCAAGCCTGTTTGTTATGAGGATTCTAACACAGCAGATCAGAAAACAACGTAATATGGGCCTATGGGTTAAAATGAAATTCTTTTTTTTTTCCAGCTGGTTTAGAACAACTTATGCAAAGAAACAGGAACAGGTAAAAGTGTAATACCTCTTTGTCATGCTATATTTAACTAACTTCTCTTTGCCTTGTTGTTCACAGAGACCAGATGCAAATGTCCGCAGTGCCATTCCAAGTCAATCTTAAAACTTGTTTTTTTTTAAAACTGGCTTATGTTGTATTTTATCATACACCTGCAAACCAATACATACTAGAGTCGGCTTATATTGAATAGTGCTTATGCATTTATATGGCAGAAAGTTAGTGCAGTTTATAGTAGGTCTAAGTAGGGCTGGGTACTGAAGCTTGGTTGCAAGTGGGAAAGAACCAAAAAGATTCAGTAAGTACTGCTACCGAAAAAACTAACATCCCAACTTTTGGTTCTTTGGCTTTACATGTCCACATCAATGAGCCACGAACAGAGTTCCCACTCTTTTTCACTGAGAACATTTCAAAACTTTTCCATGACTTTTTCATGACCTAAAGTAAATTTTCCATGACTTTACGGCACCTACATGTGTAGAATTTATCATACTTTTAGGGCTAGATATGAAATGTTAACCCTTTCCACGCACCTTATGGTTTGGGATAGTAGTTTTTTAACATTGAAAATCCTATCAGTGCATTTATTGTTGTCTCTTTTAAACAAAAGGCACATACCTTCAGAAATAATAATGGTCTAATGAGAACTTAACAGAACGCTGTAGTTGTGTCAAAGACATACTGAAATTCCATGACTTTTCCAAAACTTTCATTAAATTTACAAAATCCCATGACTTTTCCAAGCCTGGAAATTACATTTTTAATTTCCATGACTTTTCCAGAATTTCCATGACCGTGGGAACCCTGCAGTAAACACACCAATTTATCAATACGTGTAGTTAATAAGATTAACTGAGATTCAGGAGCAGGACCACGCCTCCTGACCACACACACTGACAAAAATTTGGTTAAATAAAACAAAAGTAATGTGGCAGTACAACATAAAAACTGAAATGAAATTCCTTTTCTTTCTCTCTTCCTTTTTTTCTCTCCCATTTTTCCTATACTTAAACTAATATTATTTTCACCATCATCATTTCCTTTCATCATCTTTTACTATTTATTACAAACTCAAAGCATCATTTTAAAGACATTTTCCCTCCCTCATTTTTAAATAAACATTTTTAATCCCTATACTTAAACTGAATTAACATAGTTATAACATAATTCAATGATTGAAAAGTATTTTATTAATAATATTGGCTATTAATTTACATTTTAAAAAATACAGGCTCCAAAAAAGGATCGTTCAGGAACCAGTATCGGTATTATTAAAGTACTGGTATCGAAAATAATAATAATAATAATAATCAAGCGGTACCCAGCCTTATGTTATTCCTGAGTCAAACTCTTCTAATTTGTCAAGAACTAATTCCAGCCTGATGAAGAAGCTCTGAAGACTGTGTTGGCTCACTCGTGCCATCACTGATCACACAAAGTTAACGTTATCTTTGATTTTCTGCTCTTGTTATATGAAATAAACTCTAAGTGTAAATAAAATACCTCATGTTCATTCAAGTGATGAGGATATCTTTTTCCGCTGTACTTTTCCAAATGTCTCAAGACAATAGCAGCAATTTTGGCCTGTTATGAATTCCTCTCCATGATGTAATGGGTAAAGTTTAGGTGCAATTCATTTTGTAACCAGAAAGGAACTTCAGGTCAGAGGATCGATTTCCGCTCGGACCAAGTTCTGCCGTTGTGTTCTTAGGTGAGACACTTCACCTGCATTGACTACGGGGAGGATATGGCACAGGAGTCAGTGGGACCACGGATCAGGCAGAGCAATGTGTGGGTCTACACGGTACAGGTCACTTCTTCACAATATCTGACTTACCTTTAGAGTGGAAATTTTTATCTTTTTATTCAACAGAAATGTGCAAAATTTAATTGCCATTGGATGTAGCCTTAGTTGAGGAGTAAGTGTCAGTCTTAAATTGATGTAGGTTTTTGTTGCGATATTAAAAATAATGAGTAGGGTATCTCATATTGTTGTCTTTTTAAAGAGGATGTATTAGGCAATTATTATTATTGTTTTAACTTTCTACCATGTTATAATGTTCTGTGGTGGATACCTTTCATTTACATTAAGTGTATTATGGCATACATAATTTAATTCTTTGTCTAGTTAGTTAGTGGAGCTGTTAAGGACCAAAATAGTTCGCTTTTATGGCACAAGCATGAAACTTTGCCAGATTACGAATGCCCCCAGGACTAATATTTCTGGATATGGAACCAAGTCTAATTCAACACTGGAGCTGAGAACTGCACATGTCACAAAATGGACTACATGAAACTAGGCTGGCATAAAAAAAAAAACAAAACACACTGCATAATCCCTTTCTTATAGTCTAATTTACTTGGTTATCAATTTTGTAATGTTGAACAACATTTTTTTCTAAACTCCAAAGCATTAAAGAGGTCACCTTTTCCATGAGAATGTAAGGATTGTGTGGGTTCCCTGTAGTTGAAAGTTACCACCGGACCATAACTGAAGTGGCTGATATCAAGAAATCTTACCAATGGCTTGAGAGGGCTGGTCTGAAGGACACACAAAGGCTCATCCTGGCTGCACAGGAGCAGGCCCTGAGCACTCGAGCAATAGAGGCCCTGATCTCCCACACCAGACAAGACCCACGGTGTAGGTTGTGCAAAGAGGCTCCTGAGACAGTCCAGCACAGAACTGCAGGGTGTAAGATGCTGCAGGGAAATCAAACATGGAGCGACATAACCAAGTGGTGGGCATAGTGTACAGAAACATCTGTGCAGAGTACGGGCTGGAGACCCCATGGTCAAGCTAGGAAACATCTCCAAAGGTTGTGTGGAGAACGACCGAGCCAAGATCCTGTGGGACTGTGGTGATGGACCAACCAGACATAGTGGTGGTGGATAAGAACAGAACAAAGCCAAGAGATGGAACATCAGGAAAAAGGAACACGAGAAACTAGAGAAATACAAGGGACTCGAGGAGGAGCTGGAGAAGGTCTGAAGGTGAAGCATCAGTGGTGCCTGTGGTGATCAGAGCACTCAGGGCTGTAACCCCCAAAACTAGGGATGGGCATTCGATAAACATTTTCTTCATCGAACATAGGGAGAATGAACGATTAATTATCAATTAATCATTAACGTTTTTATATTAAAATGATCATCATTATTATTACTATCTCCACTACCAATCTGCATAAATAAATTCAACTTTACGACATATAAACCGTAACCACTATAGAGCCACAACAGCCCGTTTGATATTATGTGTATAAACTTTGTGCAAGTCTCACAGAAACGAAACTTAAAACCGCATGGCTCATTTGCATAAACTAAGCAAAGAAAAAACAGCTCTTGTGCACCGATGTGGTCAACTTCTGTCGGACTAAAGGACACGACTCAGTGGAATACAGGCTAGTGTGACCATATTTGCGTTTGTCAAAACCAGGACACCGTACGGGGGGTGGGAGGTGGAGAGGGAGGGAGGTGCCTTGTCGTCGACATTNCTGTGTTGGCTCACTCGTGCCATCACTGATCACACAAAGTTAACGTTATCTTTGATTTTTCTGCTCTTGTTATATGAAATAAACTCTAAGTGTAAATAAAATACCTCATGTTCATTCAAGTGATGAGGATACTTTTTCCGCTGTACTTTTCCAAATGTCTCAAGACAAATAGCAGCAATTTTGGCCTGTTATGAATTCCTCTCCATGATGTAATGGGTAAAGTTTTTAGGTGCAATTCATTTTGTAACCAGAAAGGAACTTCAGGTCAGAGGATCGATTTCCGCTCGGACCAAGTTTCTGCCGTTGTGTTCTTAGGTGAGACACTTCACCTGCATTGACTACGGGGAGGATATGGCACAGGAGTCAGTGGGACCACGGATCAGGCAGAGCAATGGTGTGGGTCTACACGGTACAGGTCACTTCTTCACAATATCTGACTTACCTTTAGAGTGGAAATTTTTATCTTTTTATTCAACAGAAATGTGCAAAATTTAATTGCCATTGGATGTAGCCTTAGTTGAGGAGTAAGTGTCAGTCTTAAATTGATGTAGGTTTTTGTTGCGATATTAAAAATAATGAGTAGGGTATCTCATATTGTTGTCTTTTTAAAGAGGATGTATTAGGCAATTATTATTATTGTTTTAACTTTCTACCATGTATTAATGTTCTGTGGTGGATACCTTTCATTTACATTAAGTGTATTATGGCATACATAATTTAATTCTTTGTCTAGTTAGTTAGTGGAGCTGTTAAGGACCAAAATAGTTCGCTTTTATGGCACAAGCATGAAACTTTGCCAGATTACGAATGCCCCCAGGACTAATATTTCTGGATATGGAACCAAGTCTAATTCAACACTGGAGCTGAGAACTGCACATGTCACAAAATGGACTACATGAAACTAGGCTGGCATAAAAAAAAAAACAAAACACACTGCATAATCCCTTTCTTATAGTCTAATTTACTTGGTTATCAATTTTGTAATGTTGAACAACATTTTTTTCTAAACTCCAAAGCATTAAAGAGGTCACCTTTTCCATGAGAATGTAAGGATTGTGTGGGTTCCCTGTAGTTGAAAGTTACCACCGGACCATAACTGAAGTGGCTGATATCAAGAAATCTTACCAATGGCTTGAGAGGGCTGGTCTGAAGGACACACAAAGGCTCATCCTGGCTGCACAGGAGCAGGCCCTGATCTCCCACACCAGACAAGACCCACGGTGTAGGTTGTGCAAAGAGGCTCCTGAGACAGTCCAGCACAGAACTGCAGGGTGTAAGATGCTGCAGGGAAATCAAACATGGAGCGACATAACCAAGTGGTGGGCATAGTGTACAGAAACATCTGTGCAGAGTACGGGCTGGAGACCCCATGGTCAAGCTAGGAAACATCTCCAAAGGTTGTGGAGAACGACCGAGCCAAGATCCTGTGGGACTGTGGTGATGGACCAACCAGACATAGTGGTGGTGGATAAGAACAGAACAAAGCCAAGAGATGGAACATCAGGAAAAAGGAACACGAGAAACTAGAGAAATACAAGGGACTCGAGGAGGAGCTGGAGAAGGTCTGAAGGTGAAGCATCAGTGGTGCCTGTGGTGATCAGAGCACTCAGGGCTGTAACCCCCAAAACTAGGGATGGGCATTCGATAAACATTTTCTTCATCGAACATAGGGAGAATGAACGATTAATTATCAATTAATCATTAACGTTTTTATATTAAAATGATCATCATTATTATTACTATCTCCACTACCAATCTGCATAAATAAATTCAACTTTACGACATATAAACCGTAACCACTATAGAGCCACAACAGCCCGTTTGATATTATGTGTATAAACTTTGTGCAAGTCTCACAGAAACGAAACTTAAAACCGCATGGCTCATTTGCATAAACTAAGCAAAGAAAAAACAGCTCTTGTGCACCGATGTGGTCAACTTCTGTCGGACTAAAGGACACGACTCAGTGGAATACAGGCTAGTGTGACCATATTTGCGTTTGTCAAAACCAGGACACCGTACGGGGGGTGGGAGGTGGGAGGGGAGGGAGGTGCCTTGTCGTCGACATTGAGCGACTCTCACCCGGCAAAGCTTTTGTGTCCTGATTAGCTTTTTCCCACTGGACACAGAAACATATGTGCTGCTTTGTACACTGTGCACATGGCCTCCCACTTGTCTCAATCAGAACGGAAAGTGGGGAATTTCTTGTACAAGTCATTGTTAAATATACATTTGTGCTTCGGCATGTTGCAGGCTGACCGACTGTTTGTGTCTGATCGCTCCTTCTGAGTGCAGAGAGCTACGAGAGCCGCTCAGTTTAATGGCCCAATGAAAGGTAATGAAAACCTGAACATTTGCATCACTTTATAAAAAAAAACCCGGACAGCCAGGACAGGACATGGAAAACGGATGTTTTGGTCACCCTATGCTACGCACAAACAACCTACACTCGGTTTGTCGATTAAAAATGAACGTAATCAACGAAATTCTTAATGATCAATTATTGATTAATCGCCTAATCATGCCCATCCCTACCCCAAACTGGAGGAGGCTACAACAGATCCCAGGAAAAACAACAGAACATCTCATTCTGAAAAAGTGCAGTACAAGACAACAAGAACAGCAAAGGTCACGCACTCCCAGGCCTCTGGGAGAGGAGGCGAGCTGGATGAGAGAGACCAACCAAACCAACAAAAATACATACATTAAACAAGTGCATTATGTATGTTTTCAGATGGAGGGTCCTTCAGATGCTTTTACCATGGAGATGTTCTTGCTGAGAAAGCCGTTGGTACAGAGAAAGCACTTGTTCATATAAGTAGGTAGTCTATTTAAAAACCTTTAATATCCTTAATGCAACCTCATTTTACCATGAGTAGTTTTATGTATTTTAGCATGTTAGTGTGTGTGGGTGTGTGTGTGTGTGTGTTTGTGTTGTTTGGTTGTGTGGAGTCGGGCAGTTGTGTGTGTTGGGTTCGGTGGAAATACGGGATTGTTTTTAATCTCTGTAAAGCACTTTGTGTTACATTTTTGTTTTAGAAGTGCTTTATAAATAAAGTTTTATTTGATTTGATTTGATAAAAGTACTTCAAGAGTGAAAAAATGCATAGCACACTCAGATGGTTGATGTCCAAAAGTTTATTTATTTTTAAAATAACGTTTCGGCAAAAAAAGCCTTCATCAGATATTTTTCTTGCTTTGAACCACAGCACACAGAATGGTTGCCAACCCAGGTGCCCATACACCCCTTCAATGAATGGGAGGTCCCAAAGTGAGGTCACCCAGTGGGTTCAGCCCACTCTACAACAAGAAACAACAGTTTAGATATTTACATAAAAAACATTTTATAAAATACAGAATAATAAAATACAGAAAAAGTCCATCACAGAAAACATCTTAGATCAAACTCCACATTCAGTCCGTGAGGAGTGAGAGTCTTAAGTTGGTGAATCCAGAAGTGTTGTCTTTTTGACTGGAGCATTTCTAGATTCACCACAGGAGAAGGTGATCATATAAATCACAGACTTGGTGTTGCAGGATATAATTCCTCTGATCAGTATTTCTTTGCCAGTGTGAGGGTGTTTAAAACTGTTGCAGTGATACTTGTAGTTACACTTACACTTATTTTTTTTCAACCAAAACTTTAAATGTAGCATATAAAGCATAAAGAGTATTCACCTCACAATAACTGATCATGTGTATTTATAGTCAGGATTTGGAAGTACCGTATTTTCCGGACTATAAGTCGCATCAGATTATAAGTTGCGCTTTTGGGAGAAATGTATTTTGTAAAATCAGAGACCAGGAACCGACATTTCATCTTGAAAGTCAAGTTCTAGTAAAAACAACAGAACAGAGAACAACAGGCTGAATAGGTGTTAATATGTTAACATAACATATGAACAGTTATGTTCTGTTGTTTATGCTATAATTAACTGAATAAGTTTACCAAACTCACTCAGTCTCATTCCAACTCACTAAATCCATTGAATTCTTTCTCTGTGTCACTTCTGCACAACCTCCGGAGGTAAATCATAAATTCATGAGGTAAACAGAGCGCCACTTCCTCTTCTGTGTAACTGTCGTCAGGCTCAGCATCAGTTCCAGTTAGAATTATTCCAGCCTTTCTGAATCCACAGGATGGTTTCGATTGTCACTGAAGTTCAGGCTTTGTCGATTCATCCAGTGACTTCCAGGAAAGTTACATGGTGCACCCGCCCGGTTACCATGAAGCTGTACTCTCCATCCCCGCTTTCCGCCAGTCAACCACAAGTCGCAAGTCTCGCTCACTCCAAACTTTCTTTCTGCCGCTCGATTACTGTTTTCGGCTGAATATTTCACTATTTACAGTGAGACAGCAGCTTTTTCTACAGGAGGCATGTAGTAGAGTGCGAAGTGACAGTGGTACAGGAGTAAAAGTAATACTAGATACTGACACATGAGCCTAGAGCGCCCTCTCATGGCTGTCTGTCTGAAAGTTTTAACATATAAGTCACACCAGGACCACCCAAAACATGAAAAAAAGTGCAACTTATAGTCTGAAAAATACAGTATAAAAATGGCATCAATGATTATTTGGTGTATTTTCTGTTACTATAATTTAAACCCTGTGTATGTTTTACAGGTGCTGATTGTTGTCAACTAAGTGATCTGTTCATTACAACTCCACGTCAAATGGAGGCTCTGAGTGGCTCTTGTTTACAGATCCCATGCACCTATACTGCTCCATTCAAATACATAAAGAAAGCATTCCCTGCCACTGGCATGTGGTTTAAACAGAATTATGTGTATGGTACAAGTTCAGCGTTTTCAGTCAGTGGAAACCCCAATATGTCTTATCCTATGAATTTCACTGGGGATCTGAAAAACAAAGATTGCAATACAATGTTTTATAATTTAAGCCAAAGCCATGAAGACATATATTACTTTGGATTAGTAACAGAATTCTTTACAAACATAGCTGTTTTTAACCATCTTCAAATAACAGTCAGAGGTAAGACACTTTTCCTATAATTTATTTGACTATTATAAAGCAGAGAGTGAACCCCGCATCTTCATTTTCTAAATTTTTATTTTAAATCTTCCAACTTCAAGTTATTTTGTGTAGTTTTCTTATTCAATTTAGAATATGTATGCGTATCTGATTGTTATTGTCATTACTCATTCATAAGGTTTAAATTTTAGTGAACTACTTTTGTTCTTTAAAATGACCATTACATAATTTTCTGATCTATGTTATAATGTGGAGGAGTTCAAGTATCGCAGGGTCGTATTCACGAGTGAGGGGAGGATGGAGCGTCAGATTGCCAGATGGATCGGTGCAGCGTCAGCAATGATGCAGTCACTGTATCAGACCGTTGTGGTAAAGCGGAAACTGAGCTGAAAGGTGAAGCTCTCGATTTGGTCATGAGCTCTGAGTAATGACCGAAAGGACAAGTGGATACAAGCGGTCGAAATGAGTTTTCTCTGCAGGGTGGTTGGGTGCTCCCTTAGAGATAGGGTGAGGGGCTCAGTCACACAGGAGGAGGAGGTGAGGTCAGGAGGTGTTCTGGGCATGTCCCACCGGGAGGAGGCCCTGGGGAGGACCCAGGACACGCTAGAGGGACTATGTCTCTCAGCTGGCCTGGAAACGCCTCTGGGTCCCCCCGGAGGAGCTGTAGGAAGTGTCTGTGGTGAAGAAAGTGTCTATATTCCCACAGCCCCCGTGTTCCCTCATTTCTAAGTTTTTTGTTTGTTTGTTTTTTTCTTTCCTAAATTAGGCCCTACGTTCTCACATATCCTTTATCATCAATTTGCATCAAATTTTATTCCCATTTCTCCCAATTTGGTCGTCAATTACACTCAACCTGTTCTCTAGCAGCAGGTGACTACAGATGTAATGTAGAGGTCATGGTGCAAAGGATCCTAGGGTGAAATGACTCTGAATCATCCCTTTAACACTTTAGGCGCCAGAGTTTTTTTCCCCAAAATGTTTGATTTTGACACTATTGTTAAGTCCTGGTTAAGTCCTGGTTCAGTCCTGGTTTAGCCCTGGCTTAGTCTTATTTTCATCCTGGTTTAGTCTTGGTTTAGACCTGGTTTAGTCCTGGTTCAGCGCTATTTTCATCATGGTTTAGTTTTATTTTCATCCTGGTTCAGTTCTGGTTTAGTCCTGGTTTAGACCAGGTTTATACCTGGTTTAGTCCTGGTTTAGCCCTATTTTCATCCTGGTTGAAACCTGGTTTAGCTTGATTAATATTTGACACCCTATTTGGCAAAATTGGCCGTTTTATTTAGAGCGGGATCTTGTCAACTTAGTTGACAGTGGCGCCTAGAGGTATAAAAATAAAAAAGTCCTGAATTAGAGTTTCATTTTGAGAAAATTCTTAGAAATCAGAAAAATCTTAGAAATGTGGGAACATAGGGCTAAAGCTCACAAGAGTAAATTTAGTGTAATATAGGCCCTTTAATATGTTTTCCAAATGATTGTTTCTCTTCCCAGACTTTCCCAGGAGCCCCACAATCGAAGTCTCTGGTAATCAGACAGAGACAGAGGTGCTGACTATAACCTGCTCGGCTGTCACTCCCTGTCCACTCGCCCCTCCTCTCCTCACATGGGACCCCCACCAAGACACTGCCCACATCACAGAAACCAACGCAGACCGGACCCTTACCACTAAAATCACACAGAACATCAGTGTGACAGACGCCCATGATGGACTTGTGATAAAGTGTAACGCGTCGTATCCTGTGAGGCGAGGATTCAAAATGTCCAGCAGTAATGTCACCCTCAGTGTCTCATGTGAGTGAAACACGCTGATGGACTCTGTTATCATAATAAAATGTATTAAAACTGCAAGAAGATGTCATTGCTTTTCTGAAATGTTCCACAGTAGTGCATCTTTTCTGTGCGTCCTCAGATGGCCCAAAAGACACCTCTGTTGCGGTCAGTCCGTCCGGTCCACTG
Organism: Boleophthalmus pectinirostris; assembly: GCF_026225935.1. Lineage (NCBI taxonomy): Eukaryota > Metazoa > Chordata > Actinopteri > Gobiiformes > Gobiidae > Boleophthalmus > Boleophthalmus pectinirostris. Next base: position 6,986,256 of record NW_026571207.1, on the reverse strand, counting down.
TCAGCAGGTGAGTCAGTGGCGCTGAGCTGCTCCAGCAGAGCCAAACCTCCTGTCCACCTCTTCACCTGGTTCAGACACAGTCCAAAGGGAGCAGCCCGAGTGAGCCAGGGACACACGTACAGCTTCAACTTCACTCAAGACGGACAGTACTATTGTGTGGCCTCAAATACACTGGGAAACGAAACATCTGCGGTCATTACACTGAGTAAAACAGGTATGTCACTCAGTATTCTCTCAAGATTTTTTGATTTCATGTATTTATTTTGGACAAGCAGACATTTACATTCTCATACAATGGCACATATAACATAAATAAAATAAAATAACCACAACAAAAAATTTGCCCAAAAAAGAGTGGGAAGAATATGTATTTAAAGGTTGTATGTAGGATTTTTTTTTTGTTTCAAATTGTCAGTTAAAGTTTAAAACACCATTACAGAGAAGCAGCATCCTTGTAATTATGATGACCAAAAAAAAAAAAAAGAATGAAAATCTATCAACTGTGGACGTGTTGTGGCCAGATAAACATCAGCCAATAGATAATGAGGCTCCCTCTTTATCTATTGGCTGTTGGGTTGTTAATCAAACTCCCTACGTTTCTAGTGTAACTGACTCGGGATTATGTGGTTTATGCAGCAGTTCTTAGAGGCTTTTTCAGGCTTCCTTGCAGTTTGCACAAAGTTTGTTGCGATGGTGGACGAGAATCCATGACTGGTTCACCGCAAAAGAAAGTCCATTTTTTAGGTCACTGAAAGAAGAAGAGAAGGGGAAAAGGAGTGAAGACAAACTGACTGTGACTGAAACAGATGAAGGGTCTTAAAACTGACACGCTGGTCACTAAATTACATCTAGACAGGTCACTTCAGAAGTAATTCTAGATGCGTGCTGGCTGTAAACATGCAGGATTTCTAGAGTAAGGAGGCAGGAGGAGGTGTTTCTACTGAGGGAGCTGTAGAGGAGGGAGGTGGTGTCACACACATGCACAACATTTGAAAAAGGACTGTCACTGTATTTCTCTTCCCTTAAAAAATTCTCTATACAACCTTTAATCCTACCGCGACTCTTCTAATCTAACACAATGAGCTTTCTTTTGCTTTTTTCAGACATTTTGCAAGAAGCTGCATATAAGATAACTTTTATTTCAGTAAATAATCCGAATAGCCTGTCTACATGCACACACACACACACGCACACGCGCACATGCACATGCACACACACACACATATGCACATACAAAAGCACACACACATAATGTCCACACTGTCACCAGCCCATCACCGTTGTCCTTATTTGCATGTAATCTTTGATCGTAATGTTTGTCTTGTATCTTGTATCTTATTTTGGTTCCCATTTCTTAATGTAATGTAATGGGAAAAAAAAAAAAGAACCTTTATTTGGTGAAATTCCAGATGGGAGATTCTGTCCTTTGTCACGTGCTGCAGGTGTGAACCAGAGAGGTGCCATCAGATGACCCTCTGTGGTTTTACATCATACATAAAGGCTATTTTCAGACTGCAGGGCTTAATGCTCAATTCAGATTTTTTTTTGTGAAATCCTTTTTTTTTCTTGCGAGATCCTTCACATTTCCAATTAAATGCGACTTGTATGTGATCTCCAGTGTGAACTTTAAATGCCTCCAAAGTGTCATGTGCGTTGGAGGACACGATGACGTCATACGCAGCGAGTGTGCTCAGTGTTTACGGAAGTCGCTTAAAAGCTGGGCTTGTCTCCCAAAATCTGGTCCAGTTCTTGGTAAAATGGACAGGTTACACGTCCATGGCTACTTCGTTTGTTTGAGACTCTTGTATTTGGCTCACAGGTTCTTTTATTTTTGTTGATATTTCGATAATACCCCACTAATCTGGCCTAAATACAGTGATCCCCCCAAATATTAATAAACTCTCTAACCTCGCTTTCTCTCCATTGACTAGACTCCAGGCTTGACGTTTAGGTGGGATGAATGTGACCTGACCGTTCAGACTGCAGTCGCATGTCAAAAGATCGGATATGTATCAGTTTAAGGAGCACATATCCAAGTTAGTGGAGCAGTTAAGGACCAAAAAAGTGCCCAATTGTTCACTTTTATGGTACAAGCATGAAACTTTGTCAGATTATTATCATCCCTAGGACCAACATTTCTGGATATGGAAGGCTCCAGTCTGTGTGGTGAACAATGGAGAGATATTGTGAATAGGTAGAAACAGAGAAAGATTTAAAAAGAAAACATTTAAGATTGAACTACAACTGGACAATGCAGCATAAGGCATAAAGGTGCACTATATAACTTTTTGGTCGGAGTCCACCACCTGCTTGTTTCTATGGATATGTCATTGCTCTCCCTGGAATGTTCCACAGTAGGACATTAAATAGCTCTACTTTACATTCATTCAATTACAGGTGGTTTTACAGCTCAAAAATACATAAATGACCTCTAACTTGGTCTGGTTTCATTTCCATGATAAGAAAAAACACTGTGACACATTCCAGATAAAGCAATGACATCTCCATTTGATGAACCCTCCACCAGAAAAGTTACACAATGCACCTTTTTAAAGTAAATTTTATACATGGTATTGCAAAGAAAGAAATAGTCGCATAGTTAGAAGGCTACGTTCAATATAGTAAACAAAGCATACATAGAGAGATTTTAAAAAGGCATTTAATATTACAACAAATACATCTGGACAATGCAGACATTAGGCTTCAGTGTATGGATAATGGATCCTAATTTAAGTAAGTTTTTCAGGTAAAAATATGTATAAAAAGTATATTACTTTAATTGAATCTTATAAAGACATACAGTAATACAAAATACATATACTTTAGTGCAAATTCAATACAAAAAGGAATCACTTCATAAGGCCTTGTATTCTAGTTTATTTCTTTCTTTCATTTGGTTCGTGTATGTACGGTATTTGGAAATAAGTATATAAAAGAAGGCTTTTAAAATTGTAGCAAATACTACATCTGGTAAATACACAAAATGAGCTTCAATGTGGACAATGAAGTAAGTACCACAAGGTCATTAAATGTACTTCTTACAAAAGACTTGAACAAGGGCTTTCTCTGCAATAACTGAATCTGATTAATAATAATCTGAAGAATCCGTGTATGATTCATTCATTCGTTTTTCATTATAAAACCAAAAATAAGAAAACGAAAAAACAACAGTTTTCTTCATGGACCAGACCGGGACCAGAGCGGGACTGAGACAGAGACCAGACCGAGACTGAGATCAGAACTGTAACCGGGACCAGACCGAGACTGAGACCAGACTGGGACCGGAGCAGGACTGAGACCGAGACCAGACCGAGACCAGACCGAGACCAGTCTGAGACTGAGATCAGAACTGAAACCGGGACCAGAGCAGGACTGAGACCAGACCAAGACCAGAGCAGGACTGAGACCGAGATCAGGCTGGGACCATACCAGAGGCTCAGTGCCCCCCGCAGGGCCGGAGCTCGAAGCTGAGGCTCAGACCCCGTGGAGGCTCAGAGTCAAAGCTCAGAGTCCGCTCGGAGTCCGCTCTGGTCCTGCTTTGGTCCCGGACCTGGATCAGTCCTGGTTCAGTCTGTATGCATCACGGAAGTCACGTAAACAGGAAACGGCCATTATCCGTTTTTTCCATTCTTCATTTAAACACAAAATCGAAAACTGAAAAAAATGAATCATTATCCGTTTTTTCATTTTGGTTTTGGAGACAAATAATGAAGAAAACTGTTGTTTTTTCTTATTTTTGGTTTTCTATTGAAAAACGAATGAACGAACGATACAGGGATTCTCCATCTCGGTCTTTGCTCTTCCTGTACTACACTTTTCTGGACTGAGAAGCCTGATATTTTTCCTGGTATCTGCTGTAGCCTCCTCCAGTTTGGGGGTACAGTACCGAGTGCTCCGAACACCATAGGCACCACTGATGCCTTCACCTTCCAGGCCTTCGCCAGCTCCTCCTTGAGCCCCTGGTATTTCTCTAGTTTCTCATGTTCCATTTTCCTGATATTACCATCACTTGGTATTGTGATGTCCACCACCACAGCTTTGTTCTGTTCTTCTCCACCACCACTATGTCTGGTTGGTCCATCACCATCCTGTCAGTCTGTATCTGGAAGTCCCACAAGATCTTGGCTCAGTCATTCTCCACAACTTTTGGAGGTGTTTCCCACCTTGATCCTGGGGTCTCCAGCCCGTACTCTGCACAGATGTTTCTGTACATTATGCCTGCCACTTGGTTATGTCGATCCATGTTTGCTTTCCCTGCAGCATCTTACACCCTGCAGTTCTGTGCTGGACTGTCTCAGGAGCCTCTTTGCACATTTTACACCGTGGGTCTTGTCTGGTGTGATAGATCTGGGCCTCTATTGCTCGAGTGCCCAGGGCCTGCTCCTGAGCAGTCAGGATGAGCCTTTGTGTGTCCTTCAGACCTGCCCTCTCAAGACATCGGGAGGATTTTTTTAAAATATCAGCCAGTTCAGCTATGTTTTGGTGGTATGCTGCCATGATGGTCCCTCCAGCACCTCTTTTCTCTGAACTCCAGTGTCTGAGACATTCTTTGAGCACGTCATCTGTCGGGGCCTTGTCCTTAATCGGAATTAAAATTCTCATGCTTGTACCATAAAAATGAACTATTTTGGTCCTTAACAGCTCCACTAAGTAGCCTGGGTCACAACTGAAAAAAATTTAATCTGTGTCATTCAGACTGTCATTAAAAGATCAAATACAGGAGCCTTCAGGCTGCAGTCTGAACGTAACCTTAGTTATGCACTTACACCTGTGTAATTCTTCTGAATAATAAATATCAAAGTGCTAATTATACAAGAATATGAAAAAGAGATAAGAGATGAAACAAAAGTTCATTCAGACTGAATGATCTTTAACTTTAGAACCTGGTGTTGTGAGTTGGATTGGCCCCTACAACGTCGTGAAGCTCTGTGGAATTATACTGCTCTACGGCTCCCTGGTCCTTTTTGAATGGTGAGACTAAAACTTGACTCTTGTGAGGTTTAAGCCATGTTCTAATGCTGTTACCTCCTCGAAAACAGACCTGGAGTTGTGTTTTGTTTCACACATGTTTGAACAGCCCTTTATTACTATCGTATTTTTCGGCTAGCACTCATGCCTCACAGCAAAAAGGTTCTGGGTTCGATCCCTGCGTCTTCCGGGCCTTTCTGTGTGGAGTTTGCATGTTTCTCCCCGTGTTGGGTTTCCTCCGGGCACTCCGGTTCCCCCCATCAACCCAAAACATGCTGCAGGTCTCCATAAACAGTTGATGTCAAGGTCAGTGAAATACAATCAATTCAATCATTGTGTGTCCTGACCCAAGACACTTCACCCACATTGCCTAGTATGAAATTGGTGTGTGTATGTGTGTGTGTGTGTGAGTGATGGTGGTGGTGGTCAGAGGGGACCGATGGCGCTGATTGGCATGGCAGCCGCTTCTGTCAGTGTGCCCCAGGGCAGCTGTGGCTACAATAGTAGCTTACCATCACCAGGGTATAGAGTGAATGAATAATGCTGAATAATGCTCTGTAACGTGTCTTTGGGGACAGAAAATATCTGTGAAAAGCGCTACATAAATAAAGACTTACTTATGTTCTGTTGTTTATGCTATAGTTATCTGAATAACTGCTATTATGTTAACGTATTCATGCCTATTCAGTCTGTTGTTCTCTGTTCTGTTGTTGTTACTATAACTTGCCTTTCAAGATGAAATGTCAGTTCCTGGTCTCTGATTTTATAAAATAAATTTCCCCAAAAAGTGCGAAGTATAGTTCGATGCAAATTATATATGTTTTTTTCTTCTTCATTGCGCATTTTTTTGGCTGGTGCGACTTATATTCCGAAGCGATTTATAGTCCAAAAAATATGGTAGTCTGTCTCTGGCTCTTAGCTTTAGTTCAGTGGAGAGGGGGCTGAAATGAACCAAATGATTCTAGTGAAGGTGTATGAGGTGTAAAAACATAGTGGAGCACTTCCTGTATTACCGTGTGACACAAGATGGAACAGAGTGTATTGTGTAACAGAAGGACATGACTTAAATATGCAGGGTTTGTGTGTTAAACATGTGAATGAAACAAAACACAACTCCAAGCCTGTTTGTTATGAGGATTCTAACACAGCAGATCAGAAAACAACGTAATATGGGCCTATGGGTTAAAATGAAATTCTTTTTTTTTTTTCAGCTGGTTTAGAACAACTTATGCAAAGAAACAGGAACAGGTAAAAGTGTAATACCTCTTTGTCATGCTATTTAACTAACTTCTCTTTGCCTTGTTGTTCACAGAGACCAGATGCAAATGTCCGCAGTGCCATTCCAAGTCAATCTTAAAACTTGTTTTTTTAAAACTGGCTTATGTTGTATTTTATCATACACCTGCAAACCAATACATACTAGAGTCGGCTTATATTGAATAGTGCTTATGCATTTATATGGCAGAAAGTTAGTGCAGTTTATAGTAGGTCTAAGTAGGGCTGGGTACTGAAGCTTGGTTGCAAGTGGGAAAGAACCAAAAAGATTCAGTAAGTACTGCTACCGAAAAAACTAACATCCCAACTTTTGGTTCTTTGGCTTTACATGTCCACATCAATGAGCCACGAACAGAGTTCCCACTCTTTTTCACTGAGAACATTTCAAAACTTTTCCATGACTTTTTCATGACCTAAAGTAAATTTTCCATGACTTTACGGCACCTACATGTGTAGAATTTATCATACTTTTAGGGCTAGATATGAAATGTTAACCCTTTCCACGCACCTTATGGTTTGGGATAGTAGTTTTTTAACATTGAAAATCCTATCAGTGCATTTATTGTTGTCTCTTTTAAACAAAAGGCACATACCTTCAGAAATAATAATGGTCTAATGAGAACTTAACAGAACGCTGTAGTTGTGTCAAAGACATACTGAAATTCCATGACTTTTCCAAAACTTTCATTAAATTTACAAAATCCCATGACTTTTCCAAGCCTGGAAATTACATTTTTAATTTCCATGACTTTTCCAGAATTTCCATGACCGTGGGAACCCTGCAGTAAACACACCAATTTATCAATACGTGTAGTTAATAAGATTAACTGAGATTCAGGAGCAGGACCACGCCTCCTGACCACACACACTGACAAAAATTTGGTTAAATAAAACAAAAGTAATGTGGCAGTACAACATAAAAACTGAAATGAAATTCCTTTTCTTTCTCTCTTCCTTTTTTTCTCTCCCATTTTTCCTATACTTAAACTAATATTATTTTCACCATCATCATTTCCTTTCATCATCTTTTACTATTTATTACAAACTCAAAGCATCATTTTAAAGACATTTTCCCTCCCTCATTTTTAAATAAACATTTTTAATCCCTATACTTAAACTGAATTAACATAGTTATAACATAATTCAATGATTGAAAAGTATTTTATTAATAATATTGGCTATTAATTTACATTTTAAAAAATACAGGCTCCAAAAAAGGATCGTTCAGGAACCAGTATCGGTATTATTAAAGTACTGGTATCGAAAATAATAATAATAATAATAATCAAGCGGTACCCAGCCTTATGTTATTCCTGAGTCAAACTCTTCTAATTTGTCAAGAACTAATTCCAGCCTGATGAAGAAGCTCTGAAGACTGTGTTGGCTCACTCGTGCCATCACTGATCACACAAAGTTAACGTTATCTTTGATTTTCTGCTCTTGTTATATGAAATAAACTCTAAGTGTAAATAAAATACCTCATGTTCATTCAAGTGATGAGGATATCTTTTTCCGCTGTACTTTTCCAAATGTCTCAAGACAATAGCAGCAATTTTGGCCTGTTATGAATTCCTCTCCATGATGTAATGGGTAAAGTTTAGGTGCAATTCATTTTGTAACCAGAAAGGAACTTCAGGTCAGAGGATCGATTTCCGCTCGGACCAAGTTCTGCCGTTGTGTTCTTAGGTGAGACACTTCACCTGCATTGACTACGGGGAGGATATGGCACAGGAGTCAGTGGGACCACGGATCAGGCAGAGCAATGTGTGGGTCTACACGGTACAGGTCACTTCTTCACAATATCTGACTTACCTTTAGAGTGGAAATTTTTATCTTTTTTTATTCAACAGAAATGTGCAAAATTTAATTGCCATTGGATGTAGCCTTAGTTGAGGAGTAAGTGTCAGTCTTAAATTGATGTAGGTTTTTGTTGCGATATTAAAAATAATGAGTAGGGTATCTCATATTGTTGTCTTTTTAAAGAGGATGTATTAGGCAATTATTATTATTGTTTTAACTTTCTACCATGTTATAATGTTCTGTGGTGGATACCTTTCATTTACATTAAGTGTATTATGGCATACATAATTTAATTCTTTGTCTAGTTAGTTAGTGGAGCTGTTAAGGACCAAAATAGTTCGCTTTTATGGCACAAGCATGAAACTTTGCCAGATTACGAATGCCCCCAGGACTAATATTTCTGGATATGGAACCAAGTCTAATTCAACACTGGAGCTGAGAACTGCACATGTCACAAAATGGACTACATGAAACTAGGCTGGCATAAAAAAAAAAAACAAAACACACTGCATAATCCCTTTCTTATAGTCTAATTTACTTGGTTATCAATTTTGTAATGTTGAACAACATTTTTTTCTAAACTCCAAAGCATTAAAGAGGTCACCTTTTCCATGAGAATGTAAGGATTGTGTGGGTTCCCTGTAGTTGAAAGTTACCACCGGACCATAACTGAAGTGGCTGATATCAAGAAATCTTACCAATGGCTTGAGAGGGCTGGTCTGAAGGACACACAAAGGCTCATCCTGGCTGCACAGGAGCAGGCCCTGAGCACTCGAGCAATAGAGGCCCTGATCTCCCACACCAGACAAGACCCACGGTGTAGGTTGTGCAAAGAGGCTCCTGAGACAGTCCAGCACAGAACTGCAGGGTGTAAGATGCTGCAGGGAAATCAAACATGGAGCGACATAACCAAGTGGTGGGCATAGTGTACAGAAACATCTGTGCAGAGTACGGGCTGGAGACCCCATGGTCAAGCTAGGAAACATCTCCAAAGGTTGTGGAGAACGACCGAGCCAAGATCCTGTGGGACTGTGGTGATGGACCAACCAGACATAGTGGTGGTGGATAAGAACAGAACAAAGCCAAGAGATGGAACATCAGGAAAAAGGAACACGAGAAACTAGAGAAATACAAGGGACTCGAGGAGGAGCTGGAGAAGGTCTGAAGGTGAAGCATCAGTGGTGCCTGTGGTGATCAGAGCACTCAGGGCTGTAACCCCCAAAACTAGGGATGGGCATTCGATAAACATTTTCTTCATCGAACATAGGGAGAATGAACGATTAATTATCAATTAATCATTAACGTTTTTATATTAAAATGATCATCATTATTATTACTATCTCCACTACCAATCTGCATAAATAAATTCAACTTTACGACATATAAACCGTAACCACTATAGAGCCACAACAGCCCGTTTGATATTATGTGTATAAACTTTGTGCAAGTCTCACAGAAACGAAACTTAAAACCGCATGGCTCATTTGCATAAACTAAGCAAAGAAAAAACAGCTCTTGTGCACCGATGTGGTCAACTTCTGTCGGACTAAAGGACACGACTCAGTGGAATACAGGCTAGTGTGACCATATTTGCGTTTGTCAAAACCAGGACACCGTACGGGGGGTGGGAGGTGGGAGGGGAGGGAGGTGCCTTGTCGTCGACATTGAGCGACTCTCACCCGGCAAAGCTTTTGTGTCCTGATTAGCTTTTTCCCACTGGACACAGAAACATATGTGCTGCTTTGTACACTGTGCACATGGACTCCCACTTGTCTCAACCAGAACGGAAAGTGGGGAATTTCTTGTACAAGTCATTGTTAAATATACATTTGTGCTTCGGCATGTTGCAGGCTGACCGACTGTTTGTGTCTGATCGCTCCTTCTGAGTGCAGAGAGCTACGAGAGCCGCTCAGTTTAATGGCCCAATGAAAGGTAATGAAAACCTGAACATTTGCATCACTTTATAAAAAAAACCCGGACAGCCAGGACAGGACATGGAAAACGGATGTTTGGTCACCCTATGCTACGCACAACAACCTACACTCGGTTTGTCGATTAAAAATGAACGTAATCAACGAAATTCTTAATGATCAATTATTGATTAATCGCCTAATCATGCCCATCCCTACCCCAAACTGGAGGAGGCTACAACAGATCCCAGGAAAAACAACAGAACATCTCATTCTGAAAAAGTGCAGTACAAGACAACAAGAACAGCAAAGGTCACGCACTCCCAGGCCTCTGGGAGAGGAGCCGAGCTGGATGAGAGAGACCAACCAAACCAACAAAAATAAGATACATTAAACAAGTGCATTATGTATGTTTTCAGATGGAGGGTCCTTCAGATGCTTTTACCATGGAGATGTTCTTGCTGAGAAAGCCGTTGGTACAGAGAAAGCACTTGTTCATATAAGTAGGTAGTCTATTTAAAAACCTTTAATATCCTTAATGCAACCTCATTTTACCATGAGTAGTTTTATGTATTTTAGCATGTTAGTGTGTGTGGGTGTGTGTGTGTGTGTGTTTGTGTGTGTGTGCGTGTTTGTGCGTGTGTGTGTTTGTGTTGTTTGGTTGTGTGGAGTCGGGCAGTTGTGTGTGTTGGGTTCGGTGGAAATACGGGATTGTTTTTAATCTCTGTAAAGCACTTTGTGTTACATTTTTGTTTTAGAAGTGCTTTATAAATAAAGTTTTATTTGATTTGATTTGATAAAAGTACTTCAAGAGTGAAAAAATGCATAGCACACTCAGATGGTTGATGTCCAAAAGTTTATTTATTTTCAAAATAATGTTTCGGCAAAAAAAAGCATCAGATATTTTTCTTGCTTTGAACCACAGCACACAGAATGGTTGCCAACCCAGGTGCCCATACACCCCTTCAATGAATGGGAGGTCCCAAAGTGAGGTCACCCAGTGGGTTCAGCCCACTCTACAACAAGAAACAACAGTTTAGATATTTTACATAAAAAACATTTTATAAAATACAGAATAATAAAATACAGAAAAAGTCCATCACACAGAAAACATCTTAGATCAAACTCCACATTCAGTCCGTGAGGAGTGAGAGTCTTAAGTTGGTGAATCCAGAAGTGTTGTCTTTTTGACTGGAGCATTTCTAGATTCACCACAGGAGAAGGTGATCATATAAATCACAGACTTGGTGTTGCAGGATATAATTCCTCTGATCAGTATTTCTTTGCCAGTGTGAGGGTGTTTAAAACTGTTGCAGTGATACTTGTAGTTACACTTACACTTATTTTTTTTCAACCAAAACTTTAAATGTAGCATATAAAGCATAAAGAGTATTCACCTCACAATAACTGATCATGTGTATTTATAGTCAGGATTTGGAAGTACCGTATTTTCCGGACTATAAGTCGCATCAGATTATAAGTTGCGCTTTTGGGAGAAATGTATTTTGTAAAATCAGAGACCAGGAACCGACATTTCATCTTGAAAGTCAAGTTCTAGTAAAAACAACAGAACAGAGAACAACAGGCTGAATAGGTGTTAATATGTTAACATAACATATGAACAGTTATGTTCTGTTGTTTATGCTATAATTAACTGAATAAGTTTACCAAACTCACTCAGTCTCATTCCAACTCACTAAATCCATTGAATTCTTTCTCTGTGTCACTTCTGCACAACCTCCGGAGGTAAATCATAAATTCATGAGGTAAACAGAGCGCCACTTCCTCTTCTGTGTAACTGTCGTCAGGCTCAGCATCAGTTCCAGTTAGAATTATTCCAGCCTTTCTGAATCCACAGGATGGTTTCGATTGTCACTGAAGTTCAGGCTTTGTCGATTCATCCAGTGACTTCCAGGAAAGTTACATGGTGCACCCGCCCGGTTACCATGAAGCTGTACTCTCCATCCCCGCTTTCCGCCAGTCAACCACAAGTCGCAAGTCTCGCTCACTCCAAACTTTCTTTCTGCCGCTCGATTACTGTTTTCGGCTGAATATTTCACTATTTACAGTGAGACAGCAGCTTTTTCTACAGGAGGCATGTAGTAGAGTGCGAAGTGACAGTGGTACAGGAGTAAAAGTAATACTAGATACTGACACATGAGCCTAGAGCGCCCTCTCATGGCTGTCTGTCTGAAAGTTTTAACATATAAGTCACACCAGGACCACCCAAAACATGAAAAAAAAGTGCAACTTATAGTCTGAAAAATACAGTATAAAAATGGCATCAATGATTATTTGGTGTATTTTCTGTTACTATAATTTAAACCCTGTGTATGTTTTACAGGTGCTGATTGTTGTCAACTAAGTGATCTGTTCATTACAACTCCACGTCAAATGGAGGCTCTGAGTGGCTCTTGTTTACAGATCCCATGCACCTATACTGCTCCATTCAAATACATAAAGAAAGCATTCCCTGCCACTGGCATGTGGTTTTAAACAGAATTATGTGTATGGTACAAGTTCAGCGTTTTCAGTCAGTGGAAACCCCAATATGTCTTATCCTATGAATTTCACTGGGGATCTGAAAAACAAAGATTGCAATACAATGTTTTATAATTTAAGCCAAAGCCATGAAGACATATATTACTTTGGATTAGTAACAGAATTCTTTACAAACATAGCTGTTTTTAACCATCTTCAAATAACAGTCAGAGGTAAGACACTTTTCCTATAATTTATTTGACTATTATAAAGCAGAGAGTGAACCCCGCATCTTCATTTTTCTAAATTTTTATTTTAAATCTTCCAACTTCAAGTTATTTTGTGTAGTTTTCTTATTCAATTTAGAATATGTATGCGTATCTGATTGTTATTGTCATTACTCATTCATAAGGTTTAAATTTTAGTGAACTACTTTTGTTCTTTAAAATGACCATTACATAATTTTCTGATCTATGTTATAATGTGGAGGAGTTCAAGTATCGCAGGGTCGTATTCACGAGTGAGGGGAGGATGGAGCGTCAGATTGCCAGATGGATCGGTGCAGCGTCAGCAATGATGCAGTCACTGTATCAGACCGTTGTGGTAAAGCGGAAACTGAGCTGAAAGGTGAAGCTCTCGATTTGGTCATGAGCTCTGAGTAATGACCGAAAGGACAAGTGGATACAAGCGGTCGAAATGAGTTTTCTCTGCAGGGTGGTTGGGTGCTCCCTTAGAGATAGGGTGAGGGGCTCAGTCACACAGGAGGAGGAGGTGAGGTCAGGAGGTGTTCTGGGCATGTCCCACCGGGAGGAGGCCCTGGGGAGGACCCAGGACACGCTAGAGGGACTATGTCTCTCAGCTGGCCTGGAAACGCCTCTGGGTCCCCCCGGAGGAGCTGTAGGAAGTGTCTGTGGTGAAGAAAGTGTCTATATTCCCACAGCCCCCGTGTTCCCTCATTTCTAAGTTTTTTGTTTGTTTGTTTTTTTCTTTCCTAAATTAGGCCCTACGTTCTCACATTTCCTTTATCATCAATTTGCATCAAATTTTATTCCCATTTCTCCCAATTTGGTCATCAATTACACTCAACCTGTTCTCTAGCAGCAGGTGACTACAGATGTAATGTAGAGGTCATGGTGCAAAGGATCCTAGGGTGAAATGACTCTGAATCATCCCTTTAACACTTTAGGCGCCAGAGTTTTTTTTCCCCAAAATGTTTGATTTTGACACTATTGTTAAGTCCTGGTTAAGTCCTGGTTCAGTCCTGGTTTAGCCCTGGCTTAGTCTTATTTTCATCCTGGTTTAGTCTTGGTTTAGACCTGGTTTAGTCCTGGTTCAGCGCTATTTTCATCATGGTTTAGTTTTATTTTCATCCTGGTTCAGTTCTGGTTTAGTCCTGGTTTAGACCAGGTTTATACCTGGTTTAGTCCTGGTTTAGCCCTATTTTCATCCTGGTTGAAACCTGGTTTAGCTTGATTAATATTTGACACCCTATTTGGCAAAATTGGCCGTTTTATTTAGAGCGGGATCTTGTCAACTTAGTTGACAGTGGCGCCTAGAGGTATAAAATAAAAAAAAGTCCTGAATTAGAGTTTCATTTTGAGAAAATTCTTAGAAATCAGAAAAATCTTAGAAATGTGGGAACATAGGGCTAAAGCTCACAAGAGTAAATTTAGTGTAATATAGGCCCTTTAATATGTTTTCCAAATGATTGTTTCTCTTCCCAGACTTTCCCAGGAGCCCCACAATCGAAGTCTCTGGTAATCAGACAGAGACAGAGGTGCTGACTATAACCTGCTCGGCTGTCACTCCCTGTCCACTCGCCCCTCCTCTCCTCACATGGGACCCCCACCAAGACACTGCCCACATCACAGAAACCAACGCAGACCGGACCCTTACCACTAAAATCACACAGAACATCAGTGTGACAGACGCCCATGATGGACTTGTGATAAAGTGTGTAACGCGTCGTATCCTGTGAGGCGAGGATTCAAAATGTCCAGCAGTAATGTCACCCTCAGTGTCTCATGTGAGTGAAACACGCTGATGGACTCTGTTATCATAATAAAATGTATTAAAACTGCAAGAAGATGTCATTGCTTTTCTGAAATGTTCCACAGTAGTGCATCTTTTCTGTGCGTCCTCAGATGGCCCAAAAGACACCTCTGTTGCGGTCAGTCCGTCCGGTCCACTGTCAGCAGGTGAGTCAGTGGCGCTGAGCTGCTCCAGCAGAGCCAAACCTCCTGTCCACCTCTTCACCTGGTTCAGACACAGTCCAAAGGGAGCAGCCCGAGTGAGCCAGGGACACACGTACAGCTTCAACTTCACTCAAGACGGACAGTACTATTGTGTGGCCTCAAATACACTGGGAAACGAAACATCTGCGGTCATTACACTGAGTAAAACAGGTATGTCACTCAGTATTCTCTCAAGATTTTTTGATTTCATGTATTTATTTTGGACAAGCAGACATTTACATTCTCATACAATGGCACATATAACATAAATTAAATAAAAATAACCACAACAAAAAATTTAAAGGTTGTATGGAGGATTTTTTTTAGTTTCAAATTGTCAGTGAAAGTTTAAAACACCATTACAGAGAAGCAGCATCCTTGTAATTATGATGACCAAAAAAAAAAAAAAGAATGAAAATCTATCAGCTGTGGACGTGTTGTGGCCAGATAAACATCAACCAATAGATAATGAGGCTCCCTCTTTATCTATTGGCTGTTGGGTTGTTAATCAAACTCCCTACGTTTCTAGTATAACTGACTCGCCTGTGCGCCGGGATTATGTGGTTTATGCAGCAGTTCTTAGAGGCTTTTTCAGGCTTCCTCGCAGTTTGCACAAAGTTTGTTGCGATGGTGGACGAGAATCCATGACTGGTTCACCTCAAAAGAAAGTCCATTTTTTAGGTCACTGAAAGAAGAAGAGAAGGGGAAAAGGAGTGAAGACAAACTGACTGTGACTGAAACAGTTGAAGGGTCTTAAAACTGACACGCTGGTCACTAAATTACATCTAGACAGGTCACTTCAGAAGTAATTCTAGATGCGTGCTGGCTGTAAACATGCAGGATTTCTAGAGTAAGGAGGCAGGAGGAGGTGTTTCTACTGAGGGAGCTGTAGAGGAGGGAGGTGGTGTCACACATGCACAACATTTGAAAAAGGACTGTCACTGTATTTCTCTTCCCTTAAAAAATTCTCTATACAACCTTTAATCCTACCGCGACTCTTCTAATCTAACACAATGAGCTTTCTTTTGCTTTTTTCAGACATTTTGCAAGAAGCTGCATATAAGATAACTTTTATTTCAGTAAATAATCCGAATAGCCTGTCTACATGCACACACACACACACGCACACGCGCACATGCACATGCACACACACACACATATGCACATACAAAAGCACACACACATAATGTCCACACTGTCACCAGCCCATCACCGTTGTCCTTATTTGCGTGTAATCTTTGATCGTAATGTTTGTCTTGTATCTTGTATCTTATTTTGGTTCCCATTTCTTAATGTAATGTAATGGGGAAAAAAAAAAAAAAAGAACCTTTATTTGGTGAAATTCCAGATAGGAGATTCTGTCCTTTGTCACGTGCTGCAGGTGTGAACCAGAGAGGTGCCATCAGATGACCCTCTGTGGTTTTACATCATACATAAAGGCTATTTTCAGACTGCAGGGCTTAATGCTCAATTCAGATTTTTTTGTGAAATCCTTTTTTTTTCTTGCGAGATCCTTCACATTTCCAATTAAATGCGACTTGTATGTGATCTCCAGTGTGAACTTTTAATGCCTCCAAAGTGTCATGTGCGTTGGAGGACACGATGACGTCATACGCAGCGAGT
>NW_026571207.1:6860166-6968291 GCF_026225935.1 Boleophthalmus pectinirostris | reverse complement strand
TGTGTGTGTGTGTGTGTGTGTGAGTGATGGTGGTGGTGGTCAGAGGGGACCGATGGCGCTGATTGGCATGGCAGCCGCTTCTGTCAGTGTGCCCCAGGGCAGCTGTGGCTACAATAGTAGCTTACCATCACCAGGGTATAGAGTGAATGAATAATGCTGAATAATGCTCTGTAACGTGTCTTTGGGGACAGAAAATATCTGTGAAAAGCGCTACATAAATAAAGACTTACTTATGTTCTGTTGTTTATGCTATAGTTATCTGAATAACTGCTATTATGTTAACGTATTCATGCCTATTCAGTCTGTTGTTCTCTGTTCTGTTGTTGTTACTATAACTTGCCTTTCAAGATGAAATGTCAGTTCCTGGTCTCTGATTTTATAAAATAAATTTCCCCAAAAAGTGCGAAGTATAGTTCGATGCAAATTATATATGTTTTTTTCTTCTTCATTGCGCATTTTTTGGCTGGTGCGACTTATATTCCGAAGCGATTTATAGTCCAAAAAATATGGTAGTCTGTCTCTGGCTCTTAGCTTTAGTTCAGTGGAGAGGGGGCTGAAATGAACCAAATGATTCTAGTGAAGGTGTATGAGGTGTAAAAACATAGTGGAGCACTTCCTGTATTACCGTGTGACACAAGATGGAACAGAGTGTATTGTGTAACAGAAGGACATGACTTAAATATGCAGGGTTTGTGTGTTAAACATGTGAATGAAACAAAACACAACTCCAAGCCTGTTTGTTATGAGGATTCTAACACAGCAGATCAGAAAACAACGTAATATGGGCCTATGGGTTAAAATGAAATTCTTTTTTTTTTTCAGCTGGTTTAGAACAACTTATGCAAAGAAACAGGAACAGGTAAAAGTGTAATACCTCTTTGTCATGCTATTTAACTAACTTCTCTTTGCCTTGTTGTTCACAGAGACCAGATGCAAATGTCCGCAGTGCCATTCCAAGTCAATCTTAAAACTTGTTTTTTTAAAACTGGCTTATGTTGTATTTTATCATACACCTGCAAACCAATACATACTAGAGTCGGCTTATACTGAATAGTGCTTATGCATTTATATGGCAGAAAGTTAGTGCAGTTTATAGTAGGTCTAAGTAGGGCTGGGTACTGAAGCTCGGTTGCAAGTGGGAAAGGACCAAAAAGATTCAGTAAGTACTGCTACCGGAAAAACTAACATCCCAACTTTTGGTTCTTTGGCTTTACATGTCCACATCAATGAGCCACGAACAGAGTTCCCACTCTTTTTCACTGAGAACATTTCAAAACTTTTCCATGTCTTTTTCATGACCTAAAGTAAATTTTCCATGACTTTACGGCACCTACATGTGTAGAATTTATCATACTTTTAGGGCTAGATATGAAATGTTAACCCTTTCCACGCACCTTATGGTTTGGGATAGTAGTTTTTTAACATTGAAAATCCTATCAGTGCATTTATTGTTGTCTCTTTTAAACAAAAGGCACATACCTTCAGAAATAATAATGGTCTAATGAGAACTTAACAGAACGCTGTAGTTGTGTCAAAGACATACTGAAATTCCATGACTTTTCCAAAACTTTCATTAAATTTACAAAATCCCATGACTTTTCCAAGCCTGGAAATTACATTTTTAATTTCCATGACTTTTCCAGAATTTCCATGACCGTGGGAACCCTGCAGTAAACACACCAATTTATCAATACGTGTAGTTAATAAGATTAACTGAGATTCAGGAGCAGGACCACGCCTCCTGACCACACACACTGACAAAAATTTGGTTAAATAAAACAAAAGTAATGTGGCAGTACAACATAAAAACTGAAATGAAATTCCTTTTCTTTCTCTCTTCCTTTTTTTCTCTCCCATTTTTCCTATACTTAAACTAATATTATTTTCACCATCATCATTTCCTTTCATCATCTTTTACTATTTATTACAAACTCAAAGCATCATTTTAAAGACATTTTCCCTCCCTCATTTTTAAATAAACATTTTTAATCCCTATACTTAAACTGAATTAACATAGTTATAACATAATTCAATGATTGAAAAGTATTTTATTAATAATATTGGCTATTAATTTACATTTTAAAAAATACAGGCTCCAAAAAAGGATCGTTCAGGAACCAGTATCGGTATTATTAAAGTACTGGTATCGAAAATAATAATAATAATAATAATCAAGCGGTACCCAGCCTTATGTTATTCCTGAGTCAAACTCTTCTAATTTGTCAAGAACTAATTCCAGCCTGATGAAGAAGCTCTGAAGACTGTGTTGGCTCACTCGTGCCATCACTGATCACACAAAGTTAACGTTATCTTTGATTTTCTGCTCTTGTTATATGAAATAAACTCTAAGTGTAAATAAAATACCTCATGTTCATTCAAGTGATGAGGATATCTTTTTCCGCTGTACTTTTCCAAATGTCTCAAGACAATAGCAGCAATTTTGGCCTGTTATGAATTCCTCTCCATGATGTAATGGGTAAAGTTTAGGTGCAATTCATTTTGTAACCAGAAAGGAACTTCAGGTCAGAGGATCGATTTCCGCTCGGACCAAGTTCTGCCGTTGTGTTCTTAGGTGAGACACTTCACCTGCATTGACTACGGGGAGGATATGGCACAGGAGTCAGTGGGACCACGGATCAGGCAGAGCAATGTGTGGGTCTACACGGTACAGGTCACTTCTTCACAATATCTGACTTACCTTTAGAGTGGAAATTTTTATCTTTTTATTCAACAGAAATGTGCAAAATTTAATTGCCATTGGATGTAGCCTTAGTTGAGGAGTAAGTGTCAGTCTTAGGTCGTTTTCACACCGCTAGTTCGATTATTTGGTCCGCACCAGGCAATAAAATTGTTATTATGTAGCAAAGACACTCCAGTGTGGTCCGCGTTCACACCGGCAAACGAACCAAAACTGGTTCGGTTGACGTGTCTCTGTTTCCCGGGAAAACAGCGATACTCCAGTTATCAACACCGATGTTCCTGTTAATACCACGGGCCGTCCTCATCTCAAATTATCATCATGAACTCATAAAACAGCAACATGTAGAACTTTGTTCAAACTCACCGCACATCAGTCCTGAGTTAAGGTAACAGCAGCAGCCAACAGCGCTCACAGTAGCGCGCAGCTCCTCAGGACGGGGCTGGGGTCTGGTCCTTGGTCTTCTGTCGTCCTACAAGCGCGTTGGTCAGATGGTCCGGAGGCTCTGTCCTTCATGTGCTGGTTCCAAACGGTGGCGAGCAAGACCAGTGCGCAGTGGACTGGGTCTAAGCGGGAACGTTCCGTCGTCTGCGCGCTGGTTCTGTGCGGGGAAAGTGAGAATGCGCTGTGGACTACAGGTCTGTGCGGGCTACTCCGGTTCTCCGCGCTCAAGAATCGCGGCTGGTTCCGAGGTAGTGCAGCATCCGGACAGAAGCGTGAGTCCAGTTTGGTTTGTTATATGTTGTTCTGACGGTCAGTCCTTGGCGCATTTGGTTCTTCCCGGGGGAAAGCGCTTCCTCAGGTCGAGGCTCCGCGCTCCAGCTCCTCTGAGCCCGGCCTGAACAGGAGCTGCTCCCGCTGGTTCGGGACTCTGGTTTGGATCTAGTCCGACTGTATTTCTCACACTAGGCTAAAAACAGGGACTTTTTAAAGTTATATCAATTGAATAGGCGATTGCCTATTGCCATGAAATTATTTGGCTAATTAAAGCCTAAAATAACAAATGCTGGTTGCTACGTGAACACGGGGAACACCGGGGCTTGTCTTTTTGACTCACTCTGGAGCCACACGTTCGCACATTGGTACTTGCTCTGATCTTCGTGTGTTACATTCTCTGTATTGGCCATTGTTGGTAAAATAATTCGAAAATGAATCGCGGCTGCGTCTGAACAACAATCTGTTACTGCGCTGGAGTCGTACAGCGCGTCATTTCAGGCAGAGGAGAGGCGTGTCCCTCCCATGATGCATTTCGAATAGTCCGTTTGTCCATACTGTCTATGGTTTGGACCCGGGTTCGCGTTCACACCAGAGGAACCGCACCAAAGTTGGTCATTTGGTGCGGATTCAAGCGAACCGAGACCACCTCTTTTTTGCGGTCTCGGTCCGCTTGATTTGGTTCGGGTCCGAGTCCGATTGACGCTTTCACACCAACGCAAACGAACCGAACTAACCACTTTTGGTTCGAATGGACCGTTTGGTGCGCACCAAATACTGTCGGTGTGAAAACACCCTTAAATTGATGTAGGTTTTTGTTGCGATATTAAAAATAATGAGTAGGGTATCTCATATTGTTGTCTTTTTAAAGAGGATGTATTAGGCAATTATTATTATTGTTTTAACTTTCTACCATGTTATAATGTTCTGTGGTGGATACCTTTCATTTACATTAAGTGTATTATGGCATACATAATTTAATTCTTTGTCTAGTTAGTTAGTGGAGCTGTTAAGGACCAAAATAGTTCGCTTTTATGGTACAAGCATGAAACTTTGCCAGATTACGAATGCCCCCAGGACTAATATTTCTGGATATGGAACCAAGTCTAATTCAACACTGGAGCTGAGAACTGCACATGTCACAAAATGGACTACATGAAACTAGGCTGGCATAAAAAAAAACAAAAAACACTGCATAATCCCTTTCTTATAGTCTAATTTACTTGGTTATCAATTTTGTAATGTTGAACAACATTTTTTTCTAAACTCCAAAGCATTAAAGAGGTCACCTTTTCCATGAGAATGTAAGGATTGTGTGGGTTCCCTGTAGTTGAAAGTTACCACCGGAACATAACTGAAGTGGCTGATATCAAGAAATCTTACCAATGGCTTGAGAGGGCTGGTCTGAAGGACACACAAAGGCTCATCCTGGCTGCACAGGAGCAGGCCCTGAGCATTCGAGCAATAGAGGCCCTGATCTCCCACACCAGACAAGACCCACGGTGTAGGTTGTGCAAAGAGGCTCCTGAGACAGTCCAGCACATAACTGCGGGGTGTAAGATGCTGCAGGGAAATCAAACATGGAGCGACATAACCAAGTGGTGGGCATAGTGTACAGAAACATCTGTGCAGAGTACGGGCTGGAGACCCCATGGTCAAGCTAGGAAACATCTCCAAAGGTTGTGGAGAACGACCGAGCCAAGATCCTGTGGGACTTCCAGATACAGACTGACAGGATGGTGATGGACCAACCAGACATAGTGGTGGTGGATAAGAACAGAACAAAGCCAAGAGATGGAACATCAGGAAAAAGGAACACGAGAAACTAGAGAAATACAAGGGGCTCGAGGAGGAGCTGGAGAAGGTCTGAAGGTGAAGCATCAGTGGTGCCTGTGGTGATCAGAGCACTCAGGGCTGTAACCCCCAAAACTAGGGATGGGCATTCGATAAAATTTTCTTCATCGAACATAGGGAGAATGAACGATTAATTATCAATTAATCATTAACGTTTTTATATTAAAATGATCATCATTATTATTACTATCTCCACTACCAATCTGCATAAATAAATTCAACTTTACGACATATAAACCGTAACCACTATAGAGCCACAACAGCCCGTTTGATATTATGTGTATAAACTTTGTGCAAGTCTCACAGAAACAAAACTTAAAACCGCATGGCTCATTTGCATAAACTAAGCAAAGAAAAAACAGCTCTTGTGCACCGATGTGGTCAACTTCTGTCGGACTAAAGGACACGACTCAGTGGAATACAGGTTAGTGTGACCATATTTGCGTTTGTCAAAACCAGGACACCGTACGGAGAGTGGGAGGTGGGAGGGGAGGGAGGTGCCTTGTCGTCGATATTGAGCGACTCTCACCCGGCAAAGCTTTTGTGTCCTGATTAGCTTTTTCCTACTGGACACAGAAACATATGTGCTGCTTTGTACACTGTGCACATGGCCTCCCACTTGTCTCAATCAGAACGGAAAGCGGGCAATTTCTTGTACAAGTCATCGTTAAATGTGCATTTGTGCTTCGGCATGTTGCAGGCTGACCGACTGTGTCTGATCGCTCCTTCTGAGTGCAGAGAGCTACGAGAGCCGCTCAGTTTAATGGCCCAATGAAAGGTAACGAAAACATGAACATTTGCATCACTTTATAAAAAAAACCCCGGACAGCCAGGACAGGACATGGAAAACGGATGTTTGGTCACCCTATGCTACGCACAACAACCTACACTCGGTTTGTCGATTAAAAATGAACATAATCAACGAAATTCTTAATGATCAATTATTGATTAATTGCCTAATCATGCCCATCCCTACCCCAAACTGGAGGAGGCTACAGCAGATCCCAGGAAAAACAACAGAACATCTCATTCTGAAACAGTGCAGTACAAGACAACAAGAACAGCAAAGGTCCCTCACTCCCAGGCCTCTGGGAGAGGAGGCGAGCTGGATGAGAGAGACCAACCAAACCAACCAAAATAAGAACATTAAACAAGTGCATTATGTTTGTTTTCAGAGGGGGGGTCCTTCAGATGCTTTTACCATGGAGATGTTCTTGCTGAGAAAGCCGTTGGTACAGAGAAAGCACTTGTTCATATAATTAGTATAATTAATGTAATTAGGTAGTCTATTTAAAAACCTTTAATGGCCTATATGCAACCTCATTTTACCATGAGTAGTTTTATGTATTTTAGCATGTTAGTGTGTGTGTGTGTGTGTGTGTGTAGTGTGTGTGTGCGTGTTTGTGCGTGTGTGTGTTTGTGTTGTTTGGTTGTGTGGAGTCAGGCAGTTGTGTGTGTTGGTTTATTTACATAAAAAACATTTTATAAAATACAGAATAATAAAATACAGAAAAAGCCCATCACAGAAAACATCTTAGATCAAACTCCACATTCAGTCCGTGAGGAGCGAGAGTCTTAAGTCGGTGAATCCAGAAGTGTTCTCTTTTTGACTGGAGCATTTCTAGATTCACCACAGGAGCAGGTGATCATATAAATCACAGACTTGGTGTTGCAGGATATAATTCCTCTGATCAGTATTTCTTTGCCAGTGTGAGGGTGTTTAAAACTGTTGCAGTGATACTTGTAGTTACACTGACTGCACCCACCACAGCGGAGATTTCCATCAGGAACAGGAGTCAGTATGATTTGGTTTGATGTGGTCTGATTTGGAGGAAGATAGGAGTGTACAAGCCTAGTATCTCTAAAGTACTTTAAAAGTACTTCAAACTACTATTTTAATTACTTCAACTACTTCATTGTCCACACTGAAGTTCCAAATACCACACATATGATTCTAAAGAAAGAAAGAATGAAATAAGCTAAAATAGCTTCACAAGGTCTTATAATGATGCACTATATACATATATTTTGTGTTACTGTAGATCTTCTATAAGATTCAGTTAAACTAATATAATTTGTATATATATTCTTCTTGAAAAACTGACTTAAATGAGGGACCATTGTCCAGACACTGAAGCTCATTGTCCAGATGTATTTGTTATAATCTTGAATGCCTTTTTAAAATCTCTCTATTTATGTATGCTTTATTTACCATATTACCTACTATTTCTTTCCAACACCATGCAGATGATTCTAAATGAGACATAAGCCAGGGCAGTTTTACATTGTACCCAACTGTGCACTATGAGATGATTTTATTTTGTAGGTACTTAGCTAAAATCATTTAAGAGTAAACAAATACAGTTTTGTATTATTTGCTTGAAAATATACTTACATTTGGGTTTATCGTCCAGTCACTGAAGTTCACTGTCTGCATTGTTCAGATTTACTGCAATGTTCAGATTTAGTAAATGTCTTCTTTTAAATCTCACTCTTTATTTCTGCCTCTTTACAGTATTTATCCTTTGGTTACATACTGTCTGTAGCCTTCTGACGCTGCTCTGAAAAAACAATATATGAGTATAATACTTATTTTATAATATATTTTTATATTTTATATTTAATTTTATATTTGTAATACTTATTTCCCAGTACCACAAATATGATTCTAAATGAGACATAAGACAGGATAGTTTTTATAATATAAGATTCCTGCTTATTTCCCAGTACCACACATATGAGTCTTGGGTTACTCATATCTGCATAAGTGGAACTATTAATGATAATGTGTGATAATGTAACATTATTTTCCAAAAAAGGCAGTTTACCAGTAATTTCTCTACCAGCCTCATTTCCATGTGAGTCATTTTGTGAGATGTGCAGTACTGGGCTCCAGGCTTGACTTGGGCTTGGTTTCATATCCAGAAATGTTGGTCCTAGGGATGATAATAATCTGACAAAGTTTCATGCTTGTACCATAAAAGTGACAGCTCCACTATTTGTTTAAGGTCACTTCATTATCACTTATTATTTTCTTTATTATTACTATTATTTAAACTCCCCTGTTCTTTGTCTGGTTGCTCTTAACCCTAAAAGTATGATCGATTTTACACATGCAGGTGCTGTAAAATCATTGAAAATTCACTTTATGTCATGAAAAAGTCATGGAAAAGTTTTGAAATTTTGTCAGTGAAAAAGAGTGGGAACCCTGTATACAAAAACATGATACAAAACTGTACACAGTAAGTTTGCAAACCTGATGCAAAGTAGTTTCATTAGTGGAAGAAGCTATTAGCTGAATGGGGAGTGAGTTAGCACAGAGAGCTTGCCATCCAAAACTGAAGTGAAACGTATAAAACATTTTTTTACATTGTTTTGGGCCAATAAAGCATTTTCTAAACAATAAAAGGTAACATGGTGATCTAAATATGTTTCACAATATATGTTAAAGGTGCTTGTTTCTATGGAGATGTCATTGCTCTGTCTGGAATGTTACACAATATGGCATTAAACAGCTCTATCTTACATTTATTCAATTACAGGTGGTTTTAAAGCTCTAAAAATACAGAGAAGAACAGTGGTATTCTGACTGACTGGGTCACCTCTCCACAGATCTGACCTGTAACTTGGTCTGGTTTGGTCTCCATGATGATAGAAAGGTTTAATGCCATACTGTGAAACATTCCAGACGAGGCAATAACATCTCTATGAAGTAGGACAGACCCTCCACCAGAAAATTTACACAATCCACCTTTAAAAAAAAAATATATATGTAATGTCTTTTCCAAAACTAGAAAACATTCTCAACATTTGAATTCATTTTCTTTTTATTTTTTGCCCTCCCTGGTGTATCTTGACTTGTGGGTTCCTGGAAGGGTTTAATCTAGTCTACAAATATGTCTTATTTACCCCCTCCACTCGTCCCCCCAGTGTTATTGGTTTGTCTTATTGGCAGTAATCAGATCTGCTCCAGGCTGTGTCGCCCATGTGCCCCGGCTTTGTATCTGTGTGGGCCCCCGGGGTCATCCAAATAAACCAGGCATCCGGCCGCTCAGCACTTCTTTACATGTTTGTTTTTTAATATATATTTTAAGTATGGACTCAAATCCAATGTATTTCTTAAGTCTATTTTAAAATCCTGCACAAGAATCAAATAGTTGTTTAAAGAGCCTGTATTACGATGTTTTTTAATCTATGTAATAATGTTGTTGAGCCTCTGGTCTGGTCAATCAATTGCACCACTGAAAAGTGAAAATTTAAACAAAATTATAAAGGCAACTGAGAAGACTGAACACAAATGCCCCCAAAAAGAAAATCTTTTTTTGCAGATTACAAGCTGCAAGTAGCAAAATACGCATCTGAAAATGATAATTGAGCAGCAGAAAGAAAGTTTGGAGTAAGCGAGAAACTTTCCTGAAGTTACTGGATGGATGGACAAAGCCTGAACTTCAGTGACACCAAAACCATCCTGTCAGGATTCAGAAAGGCTGGAATAATTCTAACAGGAACTTATGCTGAGTCTGATGACAGCTACACAGAAAAGGAAGCGGTGCTCTGTTTACCTCCAGATGTCATGGAGTTGCTCAGAAGTGACACCGAGGATGAAGAACTGAATGGATTTAGTGATTTGGAGTGAGATGGAGAGTTTGGTAAACATGTTCTGTTCTGTTATTTATGTTATAGTTTATCTGAAGAACTGTTCGTATGTGACGTTAACAGTCTGTTGTTCTCTCTTCTATTGTTATTACGAGAACTTAACTTTCAAGATGAAATATCGGTTCCTGGTCTCTGATTTTATAAAATAAATTTCCTCCAAAAAGTGCGACTTATAGTCTGAAAAATATGGTACTTCTTCACGACATGACAAGGTCAAACAGACCATTTTGAATTTTAGAGAAGTAAACAGTCTAATAATAAAATGTTACTCAAATGAATGAAACGAAACACAACTTCAAGTCTGTTTTTGAGGAGGTAACAACATTATGACATGATTTGAAGCACCATTTTGCAAAATACAGGACCTTTAATCTATAAATATAGTCAGTGTTGCTAAGGTTACTTTTAAAATGTATTCCCCTACAGATTACAGATTACATACCCCAAAAGGTAGTTTGTAACGTAATCCATTAAATTACTTAAAGTGAGTAATGTAATCTAAATACACTGGATTACTTGATTTGCTGTAGAGAAGCAAAGACTAGGATACTTATCCATATTAAAAATATTATTGATAGAAAAGGAGCATGGTTTAGTCCTGTTAAATCCTGTTTTAGTCCTGGTTTAGTCCTAGTTTAGATCTAGTTTAGACCTGGTTTTAGACCTGGTTTAGTCCTAGTTTAGATCTAGTTTAGACCTGGTTTAGTCCTAGTTTAGATCTAGTTTAGACCTGGTTTTAGACCTGGTTTAGACCTGGTTTAGACCTGGTTTTGGTCCTGATTTAGTCCTGTTTTAGACCTGGTTTAGTTTCCAGCAATGATTGGAATTACTGAAAAAAATAAAAATAAAAATAATGTGAAAACAGGAACATATCACCGTGTAATCCATTTATTTTAACAAAGTAACTGTAATCCAATAACCACTCATTGAAACAGAAACTGTAACTGAATACAGTTACTCATAAGTTGTACTCTGATTACATAACTCCAGTACATGTAATCCGTTACTCCCCAACACTGAATATATGTCAACATTATTGTAGAAGAACAGACTTTTGTACATGTGACATCAGTTAGTCTAATTTTGTGGGTTGGAATGGGGGAGAGGCAGATGACCTTCCTGAATGCCGGTGGTTCCATCCTTTTAGTGCATATTGTTGTGTCCTGGAGCATGACAACTCCTCTATGTGTATGTGTGTGTTGGAGGTCGGGTTGGTTCCTAAACTGACAGCCACACTTCAGCCAGTGTCCCAGGGCAGCTGTGGCACCATGCTGATTTATAGATGATTTATACTTTTACTTTTTTTAATTTAACCAATCGCTGCTATTTGGTCGTGATGTATGTAATGCGCCAGAACAGTCAGTGGTGTTCAAGTAATTACCAGCACAGCAGCAAACAAAGCAGAGCGTGAACATGTCAGTTAGCAATTATTGTTGTTTCTATGAGATGAACTTGCAAATTAAAGGTGCAATAAAAAATGCAAAGTTTGTATTTGACAAAGGAAGTCCAAAAGAGGACAGTGTATGCAGTCTGCTGTCGCAACTCGGGTTGGTGCAGCTCTTCGCTGATTGGCCAGTGTGCGTTTACAACTTCCGTGGTTCTTGAAAACCATCTAGTGTATTCTGATTTCTGACCTACTTACTGGAGAGAAATGAAATTGAGCAGAGGCACTGGTATGGAGTAAGAAAGCTGTCAAAAATATTGTGTGTGCAAAGAATAGAAATCCGTGCATATTTGGTAAATCCGTGCATATTTGGCTGTAGTTGCATAAAATAAATATTTGTAAACTCTTAAATGAGTCCAGTCGTACATAAAATATATTGTGTGTATTTTATCCATCAGAATACGAATTGAAAAGTTACGACGTCAAGAATTACAATCATGAAATGAAAATTTACGATTACGCTTTCTTCAGTGCGAATACGAATTCACAGACGGAACTTTACTGTCAAAAATACGTCATCACTTCACAGACATTATTCATCGAGCAGAAGAAACATCGATCAAGATCAAGACTGCGCAGCTCAAGTTTGTAGCAGAGGGTAAAAACAGAGTAATAGCACAAGAAGCTACAACAGCGACCAACAAGTGGGTTAATTAAAATCTATTGTAAAAATGTCTTGTCTTGCCACATTGAATTCAGGAACCGAACGCTACTGTATAATATTGTGTAGCAACACCTCGTTTGAACGGAAAATTGCACCTATATGTTAGATAACATAGTGGAGCCAGTTGGCTAACATCAGACGTAACGTTATCCCAGGGCTAATTAGCAAATATCAGGTTCTCTGTATGTTTAGATTAAAACATTCATGACTACAGCCACAGCGAGCATCAGTCAGTCTTCACTTCAGCTGCATTTCAGACAATGGGTTATACATGAGTTATAATGGGTTATAATGAGCAAATCCATCCACGTCACGGTGACGTTAAACTTACCGGTAAATACTGTATATTTACCAAGGTGTTGCCTGTAAACATGAACATTAATTGATGCTGGAAGCTGCATTAAACTGTAATGTGTAACATTTCATTAGCTGTGACGTCTGTAACCAGGACAGTTTGGTAGTGTTTGGTGTAAACTGGGGCATTTCAGCGTCCCGAGGAACTTTTGGTGGCATTTCATGCGAGAAATGCAGCTGAAGTGAAGACTGACTGATGCTCGCTGTGGCTGTAGTCGTGAATGTTTTAATCTAAACATACAGAGAACCTGATATTTGCTAATTAGCCCTGGGATAACGTTACGTCGGATGTTGCCAACTGGCTCCACTATGTTATCTAACATATAGGTGCAATTTCCCGTTCAAAGGAGGTGTTTCTACACAATATTATACAGCAGCATTCGGTTCCTGAATTCAAGACATTTTTACAATAGATTTTAATTAACCCACTTGTTGGTCGCTGTTGTAGCTCCTTGTGCTATTACTTTGTTTTTACCCTGTGCTACAAACTTGAGCATGCTTTGAAAATTCAACATATTAACATGTCTTATCATTTTCACTTTTGTTGTTGACGCTCAGAGTCTCCACTCCCTTTGCTCTTGGTGCTAAGCCACTCCCCCTTTAGAGCGCTATCACAACACAATCAGCGTGCATCCGGCTAATGAAGCAACTGCACATCGCACCAGGTTTGTGAAGTTGTTGTGTACAGTTTTGTACCATGCTTTTGTATATTTATGAGGAATTGTCATGTGGGAGCATTGCACTGTGAGTATCTTTCAGTAAGAATAGTGTCCGGGAGAGATCGCTAAATTACTCAAACACACATGAATGACTCTAAAACCTCTCCTGGCGTGTTTTTGACGAGGGAACAACTTTATAACATGGCAGAAAGCTAAAGAACATCAATTTTGCCTAATAATCTTTTAATCTTAACATGGTTTTTGCCCTCAGCGCATCTTTCTGCAGCCTCTTTTATCGTTGACTTCATACGGCCTCTCCCCCTCCTCCTCCTCCTGCATTATTGGTTTGCTCTAATTAGTGATATTGGAGTCTGGGGGTTAGAGGAGAGACAGGGAGGGGTCTGGGCTAAATACAGAAAACAAACAGATCAGGAAGAGAGAGAGATGAGAGAAAGAGAGGAGAGAGCGAGAGATGCAGGGATGAAAGGTAGAGAAGGAACGAGAGAATGAGGAAGGCAGAGGAGGAAAGATGATACATGAAGAGGAAAGACAGAATGAGGGAGAGATGGAAAAGGAAAGATGTTAAGAGGAGGGGAGAGTGGGAGAGATGGTGAAAGATGGGTGGAGAAGAGGAGAGAGAGAACGTGAGCCGGTGAGGGAGAGAGAGAGAGATGGAAGAGGACAGAGAGAGAAGAGTGAAGATGAAAAGAGAGAGGGAAGAGGATATCAAGAAGAAAGCGTCAGCTGGAGGAGGGGAGAGAGAGGAGAAAAGATGGAAAGAGAAGAGGAGAGAAAGCGTGAGCGAGGGAGAGCTGGAGGAGGGGAGAGTGGGAGAGAGGAGGAACGATGGAAAGAAAAGAGGAGAGCGCAAAGGAGAGACAAGGAAAGATGGTAAGAAAAATGAGGAGAGAGAGCGAGACTGAGGAGGGGGGAAAGAAAGAGAGGAGGAAAGATGGTAAGAGAAGAAGGGAGAGAGGTACAGAGAGCGAAGGAGAGATAAAGAAGAAGAGAGAGCGAGAGAGAGCCTGAGGAGAGTGAGTGACAGAAGGAAAGGTGGGAAACGAAGAGCAGAGAGGTACAAAGAGCGAGAGCGAGACTGAGGAGGGGGGGATAAAGGGAGGAGGAAAGAGGGTAAGAGAAGAGGGGAGCGAAAGATTGAGGAGGGGAGAATGGGAGAGAGGGGGAAAGAGGTACCGAGAGCGAAGGAGAGATTGAAGAGGAGAGAGAAGGAAAGATGGTAAGAGAAGCTGGGAGAAAGAGCAAGCAAGGGAGATCTGGAGGACGGGAGAGAGTAAGAGGGGAGCAAGGATGGAAAGAGAAGAGGAGAGAGAGATTGAGGAGGGGTATAGACAAAGAGAGGAAGAAAGATGGTAAGAGAAACGAGGAGAGAGAGAGAGAGCGAAGGAGAGCTGGAGGAAGGGAGAGAGAAAGAGAGTAAGAAAGATGATAAGAGAAGAAGAGAGAATGAAGGCGAGACTGAGGAGGAGAGAGAAAGTGGAGAGGAAAGATGATAAGAGAAGAGGAGAGAGCGACAGAGATACTGGAGAAGGAGAGATTGAGGAGGGGAGAGAGAATGAGCGAGGGAGAGCCGAAGAAGAGAAAAGCGGGAGAGAGGAGGAAAGATGAGAAGAGAAGAGGAGAGAGCGAGAGAGATTGAGGAGAGGAGAGTGAAAGAGAGGAGGAAAGATAAGAGAAGAAGGGAGAGCGACAGAGATATTGAGGAGTGGGGAAAGAAAGAGAGAAGGAAAGATGATAAGAAAAGAGGGGGGAGCGAAAGAGAGACTGAGGAGAGGAGGGAGAAAGAGAGAAGGAAAAATGGTAAGAGAAAGGAGGGGAGAGAGGCAGAGATGAGGAAAGATGGAAAGAGGAGAGAGAGAGACTGAGGAAGGAAGAGACAAGGAGAGAAGAAAAGATGATAAGTGAAGAAGAGAGAGAGAGAGAGAGAGAGAGATAGAGAGAGAGCAGGAGGAGGGGAAAGAGTTAGAGGTGAAGAAAAATGATAAGAGAGGAGAACGAGAGCGCGAGAGTCGAGAAAAGATGGGAGCGGAAAAATGGCAAGAGAAGAGAAAAGAACAATACGGAGAGAGCGAGGAAAAGCTAGAGGAGGCGAGAGTGAGGGAGAGTAGGAAAGATGAAGAGAGAGAAAGAGGAAAAGTCAAAAAGAGATGGAGAGATGGAGGGAGGGAGGAAAGGAGGGAGGGAGAGGGTGCAGACTGGGTGCCTGTGCGCAGACGGAGGGGGACACATGGTATAAGCAAACACTGGTAATTGCATTAGAGTCCCCTGGCGCACGGATAATCCCCTATACCCCCCTCCTCAGGTCCCTCTACCCCCACACTATATACCCCCACGCACACGCACGCGCAACACCCCCCTACACACACATGAAACTTGACTAATTATTAATACCGTTCCCAGCAGAGAGCCCCTGATCGATAGAAGACACATGACCATCTAAGGCTGCGTTCAGACTGCAAGACTTAATGCTCAATTTGGATTTTTTTGTGAAATCAGATTTTTTTTCGTCATTCTCATTTCCAATTATATATATATATATATATATATATATATATATATATATATATATATATATATATATATATATATATATATATTATATATAAATATAGATATACCCTACATAAAAACAGTCTTTTTATTATATATAACTCGCTGGTAATGCCCTACATAACCTACGGTATTGAGATTTGGGGCAATACATATAAGACGAATACAAAGCCAATCTTTACCCTACAAAAAAAGGCAATAAGAGCAATCACATTATCAACTTATAACGAACCAACCAATGCATTATTTATAAACCTTCAAACGCTGAAATTTTACGATTTAGTCGACCTGTACACTCTTAAAATCATGTTCAAAGTAAACAACAATCTCCTGCCGAAATCGTTACAGAACATGTTCAAAATCCGAAAGAGCCGATATGAACTCAGAGGCACGACCATGTTTATTAAAAAGAAAATCAGAACAAACATTATGAAATTTTGTATATCTGTTAAAGGGGTGGAGCTCTGGAACAACTGTACAGAAAACCTAAAATTGTGCACCACTTTCTTTCACTTCATAAAGAAGTTTAAATGTTTAACTCTGGACAGATACATGAAATATGAGACTTAGTTTGTGCTGTAATACTTTGTTATTCTGTTACTGATTAGCTTGTTTCTTCCTGCTGTATTTATGAAGATGAACTGGTGTCAAGATGAAGCTCTGACAAAGGAATAAAGGGTAGGCATAATAAGCTTAAGCTTCAGCTTGCACCTTTTCGGTCTGTATATGTTAAATATGACTATTTATGAATTAATGTCAAAATATACCTGTGACCGAAATAAATAAATAAATGAATGAATTAAATGCGACTTGTATGTGATCTCCAGTGTGAGCTTTAAACGCCCCAAAACGGAGTATTATAAGGCGACCGTGCGATAAAGGGCCTCGTTAATGATATAGTAATACGCAAGAGTTACCCCAGAGTTTAAAGTTCACCTCAAGAAATGCAGTGTTTTATTTTTAGGATGTCAATTGGATTTATTATTTCTTTTCAACAACAGCACAAAACATCGTTAATCCGAGGTTTGGTTGTAGGCACTGGCTCATTAATCCGCTTATCATTCGTTCAGTCGTTTTTCAAAATAAAATCAAAAATGAGAAAATGAACAAAAAAAAAACAAATTTCTTCATTATTTATCTCCAAAACCAAAATGAAAAAAATTTATAATGATTTGATTTTCAGTTTTTTATTTTGTGTTTTAATGTATAATGGAAATATATGGACTCCGCATATGGACTGAACCAGGACTAAACCAGAACTGATCCCAGGTCTAAATCAGGTCTAATCAAGTGTCCCGCATGTTTTTGGAAATTGTCTAAACATGGACGTAGCATCGAGCAGCTTTAGATTTTAAAGTTGCTGTCGTACCGGAGCCAGAATATGTGCAGTTTATTTGGTTTAAAGTGGAGATTGAGAAGGAGAAGGACGAGGTTTTTGGCCGTGGTGTTTTGTGGGGCAGTGGCAGCAACGTCCGTAGAAAGGAACGTGTGGGTGTGTGTAAGTTCGGACATAATTTTCGCATGACGAGAAGAACGTTTGTGTACATTCGTGATGCGTAGGTGGAATGAATGCGACCTGGCTGTTCCGACTGAAGTCGCACGTCAAAAGATCGGATATGTATATGTCCAAGTGGCCTGGGTCGCATTTGAAAAAAACAGATCTGTGTCGTTCAGATCTGTCATTAAAAGATCAGATACAGGTCACATGGAGCAAGAAAAATCAGATATGGGTCACTGGAGGCTAAAGTCTGAACGTAGCCTAAAGGTGTGGAGCTGAAGGTGTAGCGTATGTGGTAAAAAATAAAATAAAAAAATAAAAATAATAATAATAACTTGAACACAACCAAATAACAGAAATAGAAAGTTAAAACCATACTTCCGAAACATTCCCCATAGAGATAGATATGTTTTATGCCGTTCTGAGTAAGAACTAGGGGTGTAACGATATCCAAATCTCACGGTACGATATCGTAACGGTATGAACCTCACAGTATGATATTTATTGTGATATCGTGGGAAAGCTCACGGTATGGTGGGGAGGCTCACGATATAGGATGTAAGAATATCCAAATCTCTTACAACATTTACGCAATACTTTCATGATATATATATCACGGTAAGATATTTATTGCCATATTTTGTGGAGGGTAACAAAATTGCGAATATGCTACTTTTTCCTCTTAAAATGCCTTGACAAGACTTAATCCAAAGAACTAAGACTTAAAAGTGCTTAGAACTGTTATTTCTTCATGTAGTCTACACTGAATTGGAGCAAAGGATCATGGTCCATGTAGTTCCCTTTGTCTTTTTTTAGCTCTTGCTGCACCATAACTCTTCATTTAAGCCAGTGCTTCTCAATTATTTTCTGTCATGCCCCCCCTAGGACGAATAAAACATCTCGCGCCCCCCCGCGTGACTATAGATAGTATCATTTGTCTATAAAATTGTTATAAGTGCACCTGTGCGTAACACTGCCACCTTATATGACGCCAACAATGCTCGCTGGTTTACTGAAGTAGCAGTCACAAGCGGGATGATTGTCGGCAATATTCGGCACGTTTTCGCTGAAAAAACTCAAGCGGCTTATCAGAGTGATTGGGGTGTAATGTATTTAAGTGATGCCTTAATTTATTGGGCTTCATGCTGTCGGCTGCCAACATTTTTAGACACAGTAACCACACCGGTCTTTCCTCGTCTCCCACCGTAATCACAGTGAAGCCAAGCGCTACATACGCTTCGTCATATTTCCTCGTCTTAGCTTTCGGGAGATTTTCGTTTGTCTCTTTATCTCCGTTTCTCTCCGCCTGTCTTCTCATCCCTGTTAAATATTTTTTCATGGTGTCACTTGAGGGTCTGCTACACTTCGTGTCTACACTTCATACTCAAACTCTGTGCTGTGTGCAAAGCGCGCATGCTCAGTGCAAACAAAACTCCTACACCACCGAGCGAATGCTCCCTGCGCACACTCTGCCAATGAGAGCGCCACTGCCCCCTAATGTAGTGGAAGTGCAATTGCACTTTATTCTAAAGGCCCGTTCAGACCAAAGCGTCAAAGCGTCCACTTTCTATGTAAAGTCTATGTGGACGCGCGACTAGAGCGTCCTGCGTTTTTGCGGCGCGTTTTCGGCGTCAGCGCGGCGCGAATCTGGCGTCAGCGCGGCGCGTCTTCAGCGTTTTGGCGTCAGCGGCCAAGACGCGCGTCCAAGGCGTCAGCGTCAAGAAGTTGAAAATGCTGAACTTTTCGCGTCAGACGCGCCGCGTCAACCAATCAGGGACGAGTATCCAGAGACGCAGCGACGTTATTATCAGGAAGAAAGACCCGAGAACCAGAACGAGAACCACAAACACGAGCGGAGATTAAATATATACACCACAATCACCGAGCTGATCGCGAGGACTACACCAGGACCGGACCAGGACCAAACCAGGACTAGACCGGGACTAAACAAGGACTAGACCGAGACTAGACCGAGACTAAACAAGGACTAGACAGTGATTAGACCAGGACCAGACCGGGACTAGACCGTGATTAGACCAGGACTAGACCGGGACTAGACCGTGATTAGACCAGGACCAGACCGGTATTAGACCAGGACTAGACCGGGACTGATCCAGTGTCATTAGCGGAGTATAAATATATATACGGTCCAGTCGTCGACCCGATCTCCTCCGTTGATGTTTTATGTCATAAAAACACTCTCTCAGTCTGGTCTGACATTGTTTCGGGAAAAGACCGGGACCGGGCTCTTGTTTCCAGGGCAACGGACGCGCGTCAAGTATTTTTGTCCCGTTCGTCCACGGCGTCAAAGACGCGCGTCGGGGGCGTCTAAACTGAAATGCAAAGGCTCCAAATAGAGGCGACAAGGCGTTTTTTGACGCTTTGGTGTGAACGGCCCTTAAGACAGTAAAAAACATCTAAATAAAAAAATAAAAAAGCATGTTCCCCGAGGTCAAACGCGCCCCCCTTGACGGAGCCTCGCGCCCCCCCAATCAGTGCTTCTATTTGAGAAGCACTGATTTAAGCAAAGAGACTTTTAATTCAATATATTGTGATGGTCCATGATATTATTGTAAGAACTTTGACGACACAATATCATTATATTTCAGTTATTGTTACATCCTTAGTAAGGACACATGTATTTCTAAGTTATTCAGTATAAAACCGTCCCTCCTCCCGTATTTCACGCAGCCCACGCCTCTAAACCAGAACTAAAACCAGAACTAAAACCAGGACTAAACCAGAACTAAAACCAGGACTAAAACCAGTCTGTCTGTCTACAAATCCAA
This sequence comes from Boleophthalmus pectinirostris, assembly GCF_026225935.1. Classification (NCBI taxonomy): domain Eukaryota; kingdom Metazoa; phylum Chordata; class Actinopteri; order Gobiiformes; family Gobiidae; genus Boleophthalmus; species Boleophthalmus pectinirostris. The sequence goes on along the minus strand of NW_026571207.1, from coordinate 6,948,393 downwards.
AGCTCAAAATGCTCTGTTCAGCCTTGTGATGTCATGAAGTGGTAGTTTCCAAGTTAACAGCTATCTACCCCAGCTATTTACCTCAGTAGAGCTGAGTTGAAATCATTCAAATGAATCTATTGAAGGTGTATGAAATTTAAAAACACAGTGGAGCACTTCCTGTATTACAACATGACATCACAAGAGTGTGTGTGTGAAGAATCCCTCAGTCGTGCAGGTAGAAGCCATGGCAAGGAGAAAATTCAGTTTGTCGACTGGACAAAAGTTAGTTTGGTTGAAGACGTTTCGCAGCTCATCCAAGCTGCTTCTTCAGTTCTGGTCAGAATACTGGTGGACACTTCTTTATATCTGTCTGCAGGGAGGAGCTAATTAACTAAAACTGGCAGATAGCTGCACAGCTCTGTTGTTATTTTGTATTTGTTTAAGTTTTTACAACCTAATATTTTCAGTCACTTTTAATAGTGTCTATCTAGTATTTTTAAACAAGTTTTTGCAACTAAATATTTTCACTTGGTGCTTGTTACGTTTTTACAATCTAATATTTTGAGTAGCTTTTGATAGTGCTTATCTTGCATTTGTAAACAAGTTTTTACTATCTAATGTTTTATATTGGCCATTAGTTTAAAAATGCACACTGAGAGACACATTCAGATTCACTCACTCAGGGTAGTTTAGGGTCAACAATTCATACATGCATATATGTGGATTATTGGAGAAGTTGCAGTACCTTGATTACTAAAAACTAAATTATCTGTCAGTTAAACTGTGGTACAAAGATTGTATAGTGCAAAACATCATAATACAAAAGACAAACTTGGTAGTGACAGGCTGGATTTATACACAATAATCATAGCCCCTGTTAGCTTTTCTAGCAGCAAATTCTACGAAAGAAGTTCAGGAGATGGGAAGGTCCACAGATACATTTCTTTTATTTCAGAGCAAGCAGGTACAGATCTACAATTCAAAACTGATCACAAGCGTCTCAAAATAACAGCAGTAGACAGCTCTTCTACTTAACATCCATCAAATATTAACTGGTTGTATAACTTGTTTTAACAATATCATTCACAGAAATATTGATTAACTTGTTTTTCAGAATAATTCACAGAAATAAACATCAACTTGTCTTTGCAAAATAATTCACAGAAATATTGATCAGCATACTAAGTCCAGATATGCCTCGTCTGGATCTTCACTTGAAGCGGTGACAAGTCATTTTGCATGATGAATTTAATTTTTTTTAATGAAAAGTGTTAATATGCAAACATTTAGTAGCAACTCAGAAATTTCATCATTGGAAAACAATTAACTTGAGGAGAAAAAAACTACATAATAATAATACATGCCAAACAATAGGTGCTGACATTTAAGGGGAAAAAAATCAAACAACCAAAGAACAGTGTGCAAAGAAAAGAGAAAGAGAGAGAGAGAAAGATAGGGAGAAAGAGAGAGAGAAAGTGAAAGAAAGAGAGAGAGAAAGAGAGAGAAAGGGAGAGAGAGAAAGTTGTTGGTGTGTTGGATAAATCTGCACTTGCTGTGACAAAATGCAATCTATTTCTGAGCCACTTTAAGATATAATAAAGTCAATTAAAATACAATTATGACAATCCTTACAGTTTTTAATCACTCTACACAAAGTGCAGTCCACATGATCTTGGTTTTTCACCAGTTCACTGACAGTGTTATTATGCAACATGTCTGATAATGTGCTATAGATAAACTTGAACTATTAATATTATAGTCATCATCATGGATGTTGCTGTTGTTCTTGTAGTTATTAGTTATTATTATAGTTATTATATACACTATTATGTTTTTATGGTGCCTACACAACATTCTGTAATAAACAATATAACAATATAACAAGAGTGGGAGTGTGGCTAATCCTCTCTACCAGCTCACCAACTCAACTAGTGAAACAGCCTGAGACCACCACAACTGAACTGTTATTATGACTGTGTGCTCTTAATATTCTCCAATACCAGCTCTTCTACAAACACTCCGACCATTGTCACCCTCCTGACGTGGAACACTGAGTCTAAAACATGCCTATTACCAGATTTTTGGGACTCTAAGGTGCACCGGATTATAAGGCGCATTAAGCAGAAGTGTGCACCCTAGAACAGCGATCGAGATGCCAGATTTTTTCGCCGCATACAGATTGAACCAGGACCGAACCAGGAGGACTAAACCGGGACTACCCTTGGAGTTGAGCGCAAAAGAGACACTCTCAGGGTCTCCACGGAGCAGGGAGTGCATGGAGTGAGGTGTCCGTAAGCGTGATCGGGCCCAGTGGCACGCAGAGCTCTGCGCAGTTTGAAATCTGTTTTGTAAACATGTCTCTTAACAGGTGCCATTTTGGTGTCCTCATCGGTGCTTATGCACACATTACTCCTCACGGAGTAATACGTACTGGCTCCTGACTACGGTAGCGGTACTGGTTTTTAAATGTCTTAATGGTCTTGGGCCCTCTTATCTTTCAGAACTGCTTTTACCTTACGAACCCTCGCGGACCCTGCGCTCCTCTGGCAGCAGGTTCCTGGTAGAGGTGAGATCGGGCCTAAAAAATCCAGCCCGACCCGACCCGGCCCGCGGGTATTAAAACCCAACCCGGCCCGAGCCCGACCAATTAACTTGATTTGCAGGCCCGAGCCCGAAGCAAACCCGAAATGTCATATTTTATTTGTGACTCGGGAGGAGGAGCAGTGCTCAGCGTCGAGGTGCCAGTCTTTTTGCTCTCGTATGAAAGCAAAGCGCCACATTCAGCGAAGCCAACGCAAGTTTCTGTAGCATTTTCAACAATCAATTTGAAGCTTTTCCACACCTCACTCTTACCGGTGCGTGTTTGTCTTTTCAGTTCTCCTGCCTTTAGTTTAACTTCTTGCTCCTCCATATTGGGGACACCAGGTCAAAATAGATGCAGACTTGCGGAGGGGAAGATGATTAAATGAAGAGGGGGGCGTTCACGTGTGCAGAGCTCTGGCTCTGCGGATCCTGTTTAGTAGTTAAATAGCAATTACATTACATTACTTCTCTGTTTTATCCATATTATTTATTTTATAACAAGTATTCCTTAGTTTAGTATCCACACATCGTTTTAGCATACATTTTATAAACATATATTATTTGAAGCCCGAGCCCGACCCGACCCGAAGTAATGATTGACATTTTAGACCCGACCCGACCCGAATTTCGGGTCGGGTCGGGTCGGGCTTGGGCTCGGTCTTAAGATCTTACCTCTAGTTCCTGGTCATTCACAAAGTCAGGACACACACTCACGGAGAGGCGTCTTTTCAGCACTATGGCCCTCGTCTATGGAACTGCCTGCCGGAGGAGCTCAGGGCTGCAGAGAACGTTCATGTTTTTAAGAGCAGGCTCAAGACCCACCTTTTTAGCTTAGCTTTTGATTGAAATCTTATACTTTTACTTGTTTTTATTGTACACATTTTATTATATTTATTTATTTTAGGCATATTTTTTTGGATTTCCAGTGTTTCCTCTGTAGGAGCCTCTGCATCGGGAGTGGAGGTCAGCTGTGGCTGCTGGGTCTGTCATGTGGGCTCCTGGTGGAGAGTTGGTGCTTGGGCTTCATCTCTCCCCTGGCTCCTGTGGTGGTTCCTGGTGGTGGTGGACGTCTCTCTGCTCCCGGTGCAGACGGCTCCTCTGATGGTGCTTTCTCAACTGGTTCGCCTGTATTCAGCCTCACATTTTATTGTGTCCGGTTATGTATTTTAGCGTGTGAGTGTGAGTGTGAGTGTGAGTGTGTGTGTGTGTGTGTGTGTGTGTGTGTGTGTGCATGTTTGTGTGTATGTGAGCGTGTGCGTTTGGGTTGTTTGACTATGTGGGGTTGGGGGTGCGTGGGTTGGGTTGGTGGGTGGGTGGTTGGGTGGTTGGAAATGCGGGACTGTTTTTAATCACTGTAAAGCACTTTGTGTTGCATTTTGTATGAAAAGTGCTTTATAAATAAAGTTTGATTTGATTTGATTTGATAATGCTCTGACAATCCATGAAGCGACGCTGCTTTGTAGTTTACCAAAGTCATACTAAAACATTTTGACAGATTTTTGAGCGCCGTGTACTACATAAAATCGGTTTGAGGTCAGTATAAGTATATGTCTCTTTTTCAGTTAGTTCTTTTTTTGGGTCAAGTGTGAAACTTTACACCTCAAAGTTGATCTCCCTGGATTGTCCAAACAGTGGTTCTGAGGCCAAGTGTGTGTCAGAGTATGCCCTGCGCAGGTGAGTGGAGCTACTTGTGGTCTTTACTGGCAGTCATACGGAGGTGGAGGTCCCAGCAAAGGCAGGGGGTTGGGTGTGGGACTGAAGCGACTCTGGTCGATCGGAGGGCAGTCGAAATTCTCCCTGTGAGCTCCACATCTGTGACACTCACTGGTCCTGTTAAAAATACAATCACATTTTATTGTAAGTACAACATCGTCCAAACATACATTGATTTGTGTCTGTGGTTTTAGAGATTTGATAGCACCAGTGTCAAGTTTCAATTGTAGATGCATAATGCCCACAGATTGTACAAGATTATACTCTTGTAGTCTGCCTCAGTACATCACCTATGTCCATTCACATGCATAATTTAGATGGGACTTGCTAGTAATAACTTATATTTAGCCAAATATTACAATAATTATTAACAGTCCAAAAAAATTAAATATTACCAGTGCAAAACTGTGGCCACGTAAAATGAGATGATCATCCATTTGATCAGATCATTATTATTATTTTGTTTATCTAACTTAGTAGTAACCCACCTAACAGGCTCTTTTATTTCTGATGTATATACATGCGACAATTTACCCAGACAGAATATAATAAAACCTTTACAGCTTCTTTAAAAGAAATCCTGTATATTAGGTAAGCTGAGCGGACCATAATGAGTAAATGTAAAAGGCTATAATAAGAACTCTCACCTTTGCAGAGAGGCTGATTGGGACGCTACACAACGGCAGCCTGGAGGAGAGAGCGCATGGCGGCAGAAGTTGAGGTACTCGTTATAGCGATAGCGAGGGCACTCCGGGTCAACATCTGGATGGTTGTAGTCCGTGGTTGTTTCACTGTTCACAGCCTGGAAAAGCCCCAGGATGAGCAGGATGGACCCCAGCACCACACAGCATAGAGAGAGAGTCTGCAACTGGCTCTGGTATGGGGTCAAAAAGGCAGTGGAGCCCCCGGTCACAAAAAGGAACGCTCCGAGAACAATCGCTATGTGATGCAAAGAGGACATCTTACTGGAGGAGAGGAGTTTTAGAAACGTAAGAGTGTCCCATTGAAAACCTCATCCATGCGTCCAAGTGTTGCATTTGCATAAAACTGTCGATATTATCCAAAGACCGATTTTGAAGTCCCCGTTTCCAATAAGTAAAATACTGAGAATGTATCTGGGCAGAGATGATAGCTGAATGTTTATCATCAGCAAATGGACGAGAGGATGGAAAGCACACTAAGAAATAGTTACTGGCTGCCCACCCTCCCTCTCTCTAAATAGGCTGAAGAGGACCACTTGAGCCCTGCGTGAGCGCGCTCGTGCACGAGAGCTTCAAGTTGAAAGGGAAAAGGGACATAAGAGAAAGTAAAAAATGGAAAAAGTTAACAAAAAAAGAAAAAAAAGTACCATAATTTTATTCAGTGGAAAAACACATGTGTCAAAAACTGATACCAAAACTAGCTCATATGTCATAAGTGAAAGTTTCCAGTTGTCTCTGTGAGGGTTACAGATAAAAAATAAGAACCATGTTCACAATTTAACTGTGGTTAACATTGTGCCACACTCTAAGCACGGACACCGATGTCCCCCAGACTTATGTAAAGACTACTTTTCGTGCTCCTAATCCTGGTACACAGAAAGACAGTTACTTTGGAAATGTATTTGTTTTTTAAAGAAAATTGTGTTTTATGATTTACAACCAAGTCAGGCATGTAGTGGAGCTGTTAAGGACCAAAATAGTTCAATTTTCACTAGCTAGGACCACACCAACAATGACATCATGCGAAGAAGTTTACTGATAATGTACAAAGCGAGGCAGAGATGGCCGGGTTGAGACTCAGGGTGGGGGCTCCATCTCAATCTTCAATTGGCCCAGCTGGAACGGGACCACCCTTGTAAGGGTCTTATGACTGAAAGACGAACAAAATAAGGGATGGGAAGGTGGGGTCGAGTTAGCTGAGACAAACTGGGATGATGGGAAAGGCTGCTACAAATAGGCTTCTTGGAAATTAGAAGTGTGGTCGAGATGAGTTGTGTTTCGCTGGTGAGAGGAGAGGGCGTTGGGGCGTGGTCCTGCTCCTGGATCTCAGTTAATCATATCCTGTGGGACTTCCAGATAGAAGAACAGAAAAACAGAACAAAGCCAAGAGATGAAACATCAGGAAAAAGGACCACGAGAAACTAGAGAAATACAAGGGGCTCAAGGAAGAGCTGAAGGTCTGAAGGTGAAGCATCAGTGGTGCCCGTGGTGATCAGAGCACTCAGGGCTGTAACCCCCAAATTAGAGATGGGCATTCGATTGAATTTTCTTAATCGATCGTCGGGAGAATTAACGGTCGATTATCGATTAATCATTAACGTTTTTATATTAAAATGATCATCATTATTATTGCTATCTCCACTACCAATCTGCATAAACAAATTCAACTTTACGACATATAAACCGTAACCACCATAGAGCCACAACAGCCCGTTTGATATTATGTGTATAAACTTTGAGCAAGTCTCACAAACTAAACTTCAAACCGCATGGCTCATTTGCATAAACTAAGCAAAGAAAAAACAGCTCTTGTGCACTGATGTGGTCAACTTCTGTCGGACTAAAGGACACGACTCAGTGGAATATAGGTTAATGTGACCATATTTGCGTTTGTCAAAACCAGGACACCGTACGGGGAGTGGGAGGTGGGACCTTGTCGTCGACATTGAGCGACTCTCACCTGGCAAAGCTTTTTAATGTTTTTTGGTGTCCTGATTAGCTTTTTCCCACTGGACACAGAAACATATGTGCTGCTTTGTACACTGTGAATGGCCTCCCACCAGGCCTATAACGATAACAGATTTTGCTGAACGATTAATTGACCAAGAATTTATTGCGATAAACTATAATATTGACATTTTGAGACCAATTTCAACTATTATAATGGCCATGGAGTAAAAATGCAAAAACACTCTTTCAAAGATCAATAAACCTTACTTTCTAAATAACATTTAACACAGGAATTGTAAGACAACCAAAAACAACAGGCCTAAATAAAACAGACTTGTTAACACAGGACTAATGTAGTCTGGCTCACAGCAAGGACTTGTTACCAAAAATGCACTTGAATAAACCATTACTGAACCAAACACAACCAAAGCAGTAAATAAAATAGATTACTAAGTCTCTGTAACAAAATTGCCCTTAAAAGTGATTTTATTCATTGACTTACATTGGAATATTGTGTCTGGTCTCTCTGTGGCTGCTGCTGTGGCCTCCGCATTTTGGTCTTGAAGTGTTCATATTAACCTGCGACACAGGATGCTATTTCTTTCTTTCTTTTCTTTCTGCACTCGCAGAAAGCGCACATCTGCTGTGTTGATAAACACAGCGCACATTGGTTCAAGCGTCATTACACTTGTTAAACGAGAGGATTAAGAGAGCGATAGATGCCTTTTAACATTCAGTCTCCTTGAAAGCGATAGAGAGAGAGAGAGCAAGGAAAACAAAAACAAAAACATGCAGATAGAATTTATCGAGGCCGGAAAAGTTATCCATCCATCCATCCATTTTCGTCCGCTTATCCGGGGCCGGGTCGCGGGGGGAGCAGCCTAAGCAGGGACTCCCAGACTTCCTTCACCCCAGACACGTCCTCCAGCTCCTCCGGGGGGACCCCGAGGCGTTCCCAGGCCAGCCGAGAGACATAGTCCCTCCAGCGTGTCCTGGGTCTTCCCCGGGGCCTCCTCCCGGCGGGACATGCCCGGAACACCTCCCGAGGGAGGCGCCCAGGAGGCATCCGAAACAGATGCCCGAGCCACCTCAACTGGCTCCTCTCGACGTGGAGGAGCAGCGGCTCTACTCCGAGCTCCTCCCGTGTGACTGAGCTCCTCACCCTATCTCTAAGGGAGCGCCCAGCCACCCTGCGGAGGAAACTCATTTCGAGCGCTTGTATCCGCGATCTCGTCCTTTCGGTCACTACCCAGAGCTCATGACCATAGGTGAGAGTAGGAACGAAGACTGACCGGTAAATCGAGAGCTTCGCCTTTCGACTCAGCTCCCTCTTCACCACAACGGTCCGATACAGCGACCCCATCACTGCCGAAGCTGCACCGATCCGCCTGTCAATCTCACGTTCCGTCCTTCCCTCACTCGTGAACAAGACCCCGAGATACTTGAACTCCTCCACTTGAGGCAAAGACTCCCCACCCACCTGGAGAGGGCAAGCCACCTTTTTCCGGTCGAGAACCATGGCCTCGGACTTGGAAGAGCTGATCTTCATCCCAGCCGCTTCACACTCGGCTGCAAACCGCCCCAGTGCACATTGCAGGTCCTGGTTCGATGAAGCCAACAGGACGACATCGTCTGCAAACAGCAGAGATGAAATCCTGTGGTCCCCAAACCGGACCCCCTCCGGCCCCTGACTGCGCCTAGAAATTCTGTCCATAAATACAATGAACAGAACCGGTGACAAAGGGCAGCCCTGGCGAAGTCCAACATGCACCGGGAACAGGTCTGACTTACTGCCGGCAATGCGAACACAGCTCCTGCTCCGGTCATACAGGGACCGGACAGCCCTTAGCAAAGGGCCCCGGACCCCATACTCCCAGAGCACCCCCCACAGGACACCACAAGGGACACGGTCGAATGCCTTCTCCAGATCCACAAAACACATGTGGACTGGTTGGGCAAACTCCCATGAACCCTCGAGCACCTGATGGAGAGTGTAGAGCTGGTCCAGTGTTCCACGGCCAGGACGAAAACCACACTGCTCCTCCTGAATCCGAGGTTCGACTATCGGCCGGATTCTCCTCTCCAGTACCCTGGCATAGACCTTACCGGGAAGGCTGAGAAGTGTGATCCCCCTATAGTTGGAACACACCCTCCGGTCCCCCTTCTTATACAGAGGGACCACCACCCCGGTTTGCCAGTCCAGAGGTACTGTCCCCGACCACCACGCGATGTTGAAGAGGCGTGTCAGCCAAGACAGCCCCACAACATCCAGAGACTTCAGGTACTCAGGACGGATCTCATCCAACCCCGGAGCCTTGCCACCAAGGAGCTTGCCAACCACCTCAGTGACTTCGGCCAGGGTGATGGATGAGTCCGCCTCCGAGTCCCCAGCCTCGGCCTCCTCCTCGGAGGACGTGACGGTGGGATTGAGGAGATCCTCAAAGTATTCCTTCCACCGCCGGACAACGTCCCCAGTCGAGGTCAGCAGCTCTCCCCCCGCACTGTAAACAGTGTTGGTGAAGAACTGCTTTCCCCTCCTGAGGCGCCGGACGGTTTGCCAGAATCTCTTTGAGGCCGTCCGATAGTCCTTCTCCATGGCCTCCCCGAACTCCTCCCAGCTCCGAGTTTTTGCCTCCGCGACCACACGGGCTGCAGCACGCTTGGCCCGCCGGTACCTGTCAGCTGCCTCAGGAGTCCCCCGAGCCAGCAAGGCCCGATAGGACTCCTTCTTCAGCTTGACAGCATCCCTTACTTCCGGTGTCCACCACCGGGTTCTGGGGTTGCCGCCGCGACAGGCACCACAGACCTTACGCCCACAGCTCCGAACAGCTGCATTGACAATAGAGGCCGAGAATGAAGCCCACTCGGACTCCATATCTCCAGCCTCCCCCGGAATCCGGGAGAAGTCCTCCCGGAGGTGCGAGTTGAAGGTCCCTCTGACAGAGGGCTCCGCCAGACGTTCCCAACAGACCCTCACTACACGCTTGGGCCTGCCAGGTCTTTCCGGCTTCCTCCTCCACCAGCGAACCCAACTCACGACCAGGTGGTGATCAGTTGACAGCTCAGCCCCTCTCTTCACCCGAGTGTCCAAGACACGCGGCCGGAGATCAGATGACACGACGACAAAGTCGATCATCGACCTCCGGCCTAGGGTGTCCTGGTGCCACGTGCACTTATGGACACCCTTGTGCTCGAACATGGTGTTCGTTATGGACAAACTGTGACTAGCACAGAAGTCCAATAACAAAACACCACTCGGGTTCAGATCGGGGAGGCCGTTCCTCCCAATCACCCCTCTCCAAGTGTCACTGTCGTTGCCCACGTGGGCGTTGAAGTCCCCCAGGAGAACAACGGAGTCCCCGGTCGGTGCACTGTCTAGTACCCCTCCCAAGGACTCCAAGAAGGCCGGGTACTCTGCACTGCTGTTCGGCCCGTAGGCCGACACCACAGTGAGAGACCTGTCCCCGACCTGAAGGCGCAGGGACGCGACCCTCTCGTTCACCGGGGTGAACTCCAACACACAGCGACTGAGCTGTGGGGCAATGAGCCCACACCAGCCCGCCACCGCTCCCCGCGGCCAACGCCAGAGAAATGGAGAGTCCAGCCCCTCTCAAGGAGTTGGGTTTCAGAGCCCAAACTGTGCGTGGAGGTGAGGCCGACTATATCTAGTCGGTAACGCTCAACCTCCCGCACAAGCTCAGGCTCCTTACCCCCCAGTGAGGTGACATTCCATGTCCCCAGGGCTAGTCTCCATGTCCGGAGATCCGGTCGCCGAGGCCCCCGCCGTCGACTGCTGCCCAGATCTCTCTGCACCGGCCCCATATGGATCCTCCTGCGGGTGGTGGGCCCACGTGAGGACGGCCCCACGTCGCCCCGTGGGGGGAGGCTCGGCCACCAGGCGCTCGCTGGCGAGCACCCACCCCAGGCCTGGCTCCAGGGTGAGGCCCCGGTGACGCCAATCCGGGCGACGTAACTGGCCTTGTTGGTGTACTCATCATAGGGGCTTCTGAACCGTTCTTCGTCTGACCCGTCCCCCCGGACCTGTTTGCCTTGGGTGACCCTACCAGGGGCATGAAGCCCCCGACAACATAGCTCCCGGGATCATTCGGGCACTCAAACCCCTCCACCACGATAAGGTGACGGTTCAAGGAGGGGAAAAGTTATCGAGCTCCTTAAAAGTTATTGTATGATTAATTGATTTATTGATTATCATTACATGCCTACCTCCCACTAGTCTCGACCGGAATGGAAAGCAGGGAAGTTCTTGTACAAGTCATTGTTAAATGTGCATTTGTACTTCGGCATGTTGCAGGCTGACCGACTGTTTGTGTCTGCTCACTCCTTCTGAGTGCAGAGAGCTACGAGAGCCGCTCAGTTTAATGGCCCAATGAAAGATAATGAAAACCTGAACCTTTGCATCACTTTATAAAAAGAAACCCCGGATGGCCAGGACAGGACATGGAAAACCGATGTTTGGTCACCCTATGCTACACACAACAACCTACATTCGGTTTGTCGATTAAACATGAACGTAATTGATTAAATTCTTGGTAAACGGTCACATTTTTCTATAGCGCTTTTCCACCTTCAAGGAACTCAAAGCGCTTTACAACAAGGAACCACTCACCCATTCATACACCAGTGTACGCAGACACTGTGGACAAGGTGGGTTAAGTGCCCAAGGACACAACGACAGCATTCATCTGTGGGAGCTGGAATCACACCAGCCAACCTGTGGGTCAGTGGATCTGACCTCTCAACCTTCAATGTTTATGTCGAGAGCTGGAATCGAACCGCCAACCTTCAGATCAGTGGGAGAACGCTCTACCAACTGAGCTACTGCCGCCCCTTTCTTAATGTTTAATTATTGATTAATCGCCTAATCATGCCCATCCCTACCCCAAACTGGAGGAGGCTACAACAGATCCCAGGAAAAACAACAGAACATCTCATTCTGAAAAAGTGCAGTACAAGACAACAAGAACAGCAAAGGTCACGCACTCCCAGGCCTCTGGGAGAGGAGCCGAGCTGGATGAGAGAGACCAACCAAACCAACAAAAATAAGAATATTAAACAAGTGCATTATGTTTGTTTTCAGATGGAGGGTCGTTCAGATGCTTTTACCATGGAGATGTTCTTGCTGAGAAAGTCCTTAGTTCAGAGAAAGCACTTGTTCATATAATTAGGTAGTCTATTTAATGACTTTGTGGTACTAAAAGTACTTCACACTACAATTTTTATTACTTCAATTACTTCATTGTCCACACTGAAGTTCATTATGTGTGTTGTCCAGATGTAGTACTTGTTACAGTGCCTTCTTTTAAATACTTTTTTCCAAATACCATACATATGATTCTAAAGAAAGAAAGAATGAAATAAGCTAAAATAGCTTCACAAGGTCTTATAATGATGCACTATATACATATATTTTGTGTTACTGTAGATCTTCTATAAGATTCAGTTAAACTAATATAATTTGTATATATATTCTTCTTGAAAAACTGACTTAAATGAGGGACCATTGTCCAGACACTGAAGCTCATTGTCCAGATGTATTTGTTATAATCTTGAATGCCTTTTTAAAATCTCTCTATTTATGTATGCTTTATTTACCATATTACCTACTATTTCTTTCCAACACCATGCAGATGATTCTAAATGAGACATAAGCCAGGGCAGTTTTACATTGTACCCAACTGTGCACTATGAGATGATTTTATTTTGTAGGTACTTAGCTAAAATCATTTAAGAGTAAACAAATACAGTTTTGTATTATTTGCTTGAAAATATACCTACATTTGGGTTTATCGTCCAGTCACTGAAGTTCACTGTCTGCATTGTTCAGATTTACTACAATGTTCAGATTTAGTAAATGTCTCCTTTTAAATGTCACTCTTTATTTCTGCCTCTTTACAGTATTTATCCTTTGGTTACATACTGTCTGTAGCCTTCTGACGCTGCTCTGAAAAAACAATATAATAGAGTATAATATTTATGTTATAATATATTTTTATATTTTATTTTTTATTTTATATTCATAATACTTATTTCCCAGTACCACAAATATGATTCTAAATGAGACATAAGACAGGATAGTTTTACATTATACCTACTATACCTAACTTTAATTTTCTTTCATAGTTTGACATTCACATGAGATTCAATTAAACTTTTTTTTTTCCTGCACATTTTTCGTTGAAAATTGACTTTAAAAATTTACTTTATAAAGGTGCATTGTGTAACTTTTCTGGTGGAGGGTTCATCAAATGGAGATGTCATTGCTTTGTCTGGAATGCTTCACAGTGTTAAACCTTTCTATCGTCATGGAAAACAACCCAGACCAAGTTACAGGTCAGATCTGTGGAGAGGCCACCCCGCTCACAGACAGAATGTCTGTTTTTCTAGGTATTTTTGAGCTGTAAAACCAACTGTAATTGAATAAATGTCACACTGTGAAACATAATGAAATATCCATAGAAACAAGCAGGTGGTGGAACCCGAACAAAAAGTTACATAGTGCAACTTTATGCTTCTTGTTGCATTGTCCAGTTGTAGTTCAATCTTAAATGCTTTCTTTTAATCTCTCTGTTTCTGCCTCTTCACAATATCTGTCCATTGTTCACCACACAGACTGGAGCCTTCTAACGGTGCTATAAATAACCAATATAAGATTCCTGCTTATTTCCCAGTACCACACATATGAGTCTTGGGTTACTCATATCTGCATAAGTGGAACTATTAATGATAATGTGTGATAATGTAACATTATTTTCCAAAAAAGGCGGTTTATGCAGTAATTTCTCTACCAGCCTCGTTTCCACATCAGTCATGTTGTGAGATGTGCAGTACTGGGCTCCAGGCTCGACTTGGGCTTGGTTCCATATCCAGAAATGTTGGTCCTAGGGATATTAATAATCTGACAAAGTTTCATGCTTGTACCATAAAAGTGAACAATTGGGCACTTTTTTGGTAAGAGCTCCTCTGTATGTGCTGCTCTACTGAGAATTTTACACGCAAAATGAAAAAGAAACATCAGTGTGGGTGTTTTGTACTGTGTCAAACCAACTATCAACTTGCTAACATTACTGCAGCCACAGCCTCAAATCAAAATTGTTGTATGTTTTAATAATAAGCGTGATGACTCAGTGTACTTTTAGAAGCACTTTACTGAACTGAACTGCCTTTTCATACAACCACAACATAAGGCTTAGAGTTCCCCCTAGTGTCCTGGGGGGAGTATTTCCCATGAACCCATGAACCCATCAAGTCTGAATCAAACATTTTACATTGCAGCACATCCCCCTTACTGAAAGTTGGAGAGAACATTAACTGTGGCCACATAACAACAATCCATGACAGTGTGGTCTCTTACTTAACAGAACATTCAACCCACATTTCTGTACCCAATATAACCTTCAGTCTTTTTTTTGTTTGTTTGTTTTGTTTTTTGAACCATGCATATATGTTTATTTTATTTATTTATTTTTTTACAGGTTAAGTCTGTCCGGTTTCTTTATTTTTCTGTCTGATCTCATGATGTCAGGTGTGCCTCCAGACTTTGTGACTGGTGGAGGAGTCTCTACAGCTCCGTCTGCTTCAGGTGACTGTTCAGGTTGTTGCTCACACTCTAGCCATGACTCTGGCATTGGAATCATTCCGCCGCAGTGTCTCTTGTGGTCCCCTGACCAGGTATGATCTTGGACTGCTGTGTGTGGATGTCACTTTTCCTTGTTCTGCTGCATCAAAAATCAAGACGCTGTCTCCCGGAGACAGCTTATCCAGGTCTCTTGCCCTGTGTCTGCTTTTAAAGCATTTTGCATCTGCCCATCTCTTCTCCCTCTCCTTCTGCTGAAGCACATGAAGGTCTGGGAGTACCGGCTGTAACCTCTTGGGCAGATTAGGCAGTGTGGTACGCAGGCGCTGTCCCATGAGAAGTTCGGCTGGACTGTAGCCATTACTTGGTATGCCAACAGGGCTTGATAGGGGTCATTGGTTTTCTTAAGAAAGTTTTTGACTGTTTGAAAGGCATTGGGTTTCTACACACAGACTCCACTGATTGTTACCAGCTCTCGTTTACTCACCTCTTTGATCGTCTTCGTGCTCATCATTTACAGCATTGTCTGCCGAGTTGTCCTCCAAACTTGATGCGCACTCAGGTTCAAACAGAAAAGGCTGAACAGAAGTCATGTTCATCTTGCTGAGACTGTTCATCAACTGAGACGGCGAATCCAAGGCACCACTTGACTATGCTACCCAGAATGCATTGTGACGTAAACAAATACAGCAAACTACTAGTGATCGTGTTTTCTCCTTTATTATAAATAACAATAATGCATGCTACTGAGTCCACTTATGACCGTCCTGATGGTCACACTTTTTTTTTTTTTTTTTTTATAATAATTTTTATTTGCAAACTACATAGATTACAACAAATAGGAACCAAACGACATACAAGATACAAGACAGACATTACGACTGAACATTACATACAAATAGGAACAAAGATGACAGGGGTTGGTGACAGTGTGAACCTTATGTGCGTGTCTGTGTGTGTGTGCGTGTCTGTGTGTGTGTGTGTGTATATGCGTGCGTGTGTGTATGTGTGTGTGTATGTGTGTGCATACGCGTGTGTATGTATGTGTGCCGGGGGGGGATAGACAGGCTATGTGGATGATTTAATGTTGACCTGTATTATTGCTATTTAATTTGAGTATTGAAAATTTGTTAAGTGTGTGTTGGCATTTTCCTCAGATCCCCACTGAAGTGGGAGCAGGCCAAGCCACACTCATGCCCCCCAAGGCGGGTGCGGGGGCCACCCCCAGGGCTCCGCATGTGGTCGCCCATCGACCAGGCCGGCCCACCCCCCAATGAACCACCTCCCGGTCTGAATGCTCCCCCTCCCTGATATATATGTACATGTGCATACATTCACACGCACACATGCATGCACGCACCTGCCTGCATAGGAATGTGCACGCACATCCACATACACACAAGCCTGCACACATACTCACACAATTCACACACATGAACCCACATTCATCCCTGGTTGACTTGTGATGCATTAAAAAAAAAAGTTGGGTGTGATGCATTAATAGTATCAGGGAGGTAAGGAGCTTGGGGGTAGACCAGACAGTGAAGCCAGCACAGAGGGGAGACCCTGAGGGGACGGGAGAGCACGCAACCAGGCACCCGTAGGTGGACCCCCACACCCAACACCCAGGTGACAGCAGAGAGGGCCCAGCCCGCTAGGGACCTGAGGCAGACAACTTTGTGCTGTGTTCCTAAGTCTGTTAAAGTTCTGTTTTATATAGCCTGTCTATCCCATCCCTGTTTCTTTATAAAATTAAGTAATAATCACACTTTTTTTTTGATACTATGGGGTTACTTATGTCTCATTAATATTCACAAATACACAGATGGTGATCTACAACTAGTCATTGGTTTGTGCAACCCCATAGTATTTCACCTCCCTCGGCGAATTTGCCCTGCCTTCACCCTATCTGGCGAAATTTTGCCTCCATTCAAAGTCAATGAGAGTGAAGCAAATTTCGCTGTAAATGAAATGGCCGTTAATACAGTATTTTGCAGTGAAGTAATACAATGAAATACTGTGAATTCCTGGTAATAATTAAAACAATAAATAATACAGTAGTTTACTGTGATGACACTGTTTTTTATAGTAAACTTCGAAATTACTTAATTAAAGTTTTTACAACCATATTTTCATTCAGTTTTAATAGTGTGTATCTTTTATTTGTAAACAAGCTTTTGCAACCAAATACTTTGAGTTGGTTTTAACAGTGCTTATCTTGAAACTATAAACATGTTTGTACAATCTAATATTTTGAGTTAGTTTTAATAGTGCATATCTTGCATTTGTAAACACGTTTTTACAACCTAATATTATGAATTGGTTTTAATAGTACTTTTCTTGTCACTATAAATATGTTTTTACAACCTAATATTTTCAGTCGGTTGTAATGGTGTGTATCTTTTATTTGTTAACAAGTTTTTACAACCTAATATTGTCAATTGGTTTCAGTAGTGCTTATTTTGAATGTATAAATACGTTTTTGCAACCTAATGTTTTGACTTGGTTTTAATAGTGCTTTTCTTGTCACTGTAAACATGTTTTTACAATCTAATATTTTGAGTTTTTTCAATAGTGTGTATCTTGCATTTGTAAACAAGTTTTTGCAACCTAATATTTTGAATAGGTTTCAGTAGTACTTATCCTGAAACTATAACTGCGTTTTTACAACCTAATGTTTTCAGTCGGTTTTAATAGTGTGTATTTTGTATTTGTACAAGTTTTTACAATCTAATATTTTGACTTGGTTTCAATAGAGCATCTAATCTAATATTTTGCGTATCTTGCATTTGTAAACATGTTTTTACAACCTGGTATCTTCAGTCGGTTTTAATAGTGCTTATCTTTTAACCGTAAACACATATTTTTAGTTGTTTTTATTGAAATTATTTGTTTTACTCATTACTGTAAGCCTGAATTCAACTAGTTAAACCTCTTTTGTGTGTACTATCAGTAGATTTTGCAGTACTGTTTTATTTTTACTGACTTTTACCCAACACAGTCAGCAGATTTGTTTCGTTTATTAAGTCGTTTTAGATGAATATTGCCATTTATGTATAATAAATAATGTCTAGTTAAGTCTAAGTCTTATTTAAAACATAAGCACAATATGTCTTCTTTAACTTCAAAATAAAAGTAGCCAAATACAAGTAAAAAGTATGATGTTATAAAACTATTTAAGTTTCAGAAAAAGTCAAATAAATGTCACTTTTGGCTATTTTACCACCTCCAAAACATGCTCGCGTTGCTGTTGCAGTTGTGAGAATGTCCACTAGAGGGTGCTGTGATATTCTCAATAATCCCTCTCTTTACAGAAATACTGCAGGATTATCCCGTCAGAGCTCCTTCGAACACATTTGTTTCACCAAAGACTCTTAATGTCGCTAGAACAACAAATCCTCCAAACTGTTGTTTATTTTCAGCAAAACCAGGACGCGCTCAGCAGCTTTACTCTGAGACGCCGTGAGAGACGAGTCCATGGTATTTCTGCATTGTGTACATGTGCGGATGGAGAGAGTTGTTAAAGCAAAATTAAATAAGTACAGATAACACATAGTTGGTTTTAATAGTGCTTGTAACGGAGCTGTTTAATTAGTTTGTATCTTGTGACTGTAAACAGGTTTTTACAGTCTAATATTTTGAGTTGGTTTAATAGTTTTTATCTCGAACCTGTTATCAAGTCTTAAAAATTGAATATTTTGAGTTGGTTTTAATGCTTGTAACTGTAAACATGTTTTTACAACCTAATTTTGAGTTGGTTTTCGTAGTGCTTATCTGGTAACTCTAAATACGTTTTTACAATCTGATATTTTGACTTTATTAGTTTTTATCTTGTAACTGAGTATTGTAAACAAATATTTACAATCTAATATTTTGAGTTGTTTTTTTAATAGTTTTTATCTTGTAACTCTAAATATGTTTTTACAATTTCATATTTTTAGTTGGTTTTAATAGTTTTTAATCTTAAAACAGTAAACGAGTTTTTAAAATTGAATATTTTGAGTTGATTTTAAGAGTTTTTATCTTGTAACTCTAAAGATGTTTTTACAATCCAATATTTTGAGTTGTTTTAATAGTTGTTATTTTGAAACTAAACAAGTTTTTAGTTATGTGTAAGTGCGTTTTGGGGTTGCCAAAAACAAACAAACAAACAAACAAGCAAAAAATATAAGGGAACAGAACAATATGCACGATAAAAGCAAATGATTTGACAACCCTCATATGTAAATACACAACCCAACCCTCCCAGCGCCCCTTATTTTCTTCTTTTTTCATCTCTTCTTTTTATTTACTTATTGTTCTTTTGTTGTTGTTGTTGTTGTTTTTTTTTTTTTTTGTATGTACATTAGTTGTATTTTTTTATGTTTATTTTGTTATTAAAGTGCCGGGTGTCCATTCCCTCAAAAACAACAAATTATAAATAATAAATTAACTTCTATGCAGTATTAACTGCTCACACATAATATATTTAGTTATGTTTGTTAAGGACATCACAATCGCATTAGACAAGCCAGATGCATTGCTTTGAATGTTTTAGCTGTGGATGTAACAATATCTAAATCTCATAGTACGATATTTATTGTAATATTTTAAACCTTACATACAAGTCGGGTCAAATTTGACCCATTTTGACATGCAGCTGTAAAAATACACTAAACATCATTCTCTGATCCTGAAATTTGATGACTTTTACAAAATTTTGCCAAAATACACAAAAATGAAAATATTTTTAAATGTTATTCTTATGTACAGGTGCTACAAGTTTCTTGAACACTGAGACTGGTTCGGGTCAATTGTGCGCCGTACCTGTTGAAATAGAGTTTAGATCTGTCAAAACTGAAGTTGAAATGAAGAGCATGTCTGTGTCTATTTAAAAAAAAAAACAATTTTATGGGACAGAGGTGACAGAGTTCAAGAGGTCACTGTTTTGAGATTCCCCCATGCTCCAGGTTCCCAGAGATCAACACCTGTTGGTTTTTGAAGGACCAAAGGGGAATCTCAAAACAGTGAAAGGAGTGATCATCCTGTTTATGGAGCACCTAAGGAACACAAGTGAATCCAGTGAGGGAGATCTTTTCTTCTAAGTTTGCTTTCACTCAGGACACCACAGAACAAGATTGTCATCCTTATGAGCACATTACATATGGCCGCAGAGGTGAGCTCCTAGGAGCATCATCATCATCATCATCATCATCCTTGGCTACAATGCCAGCAAAGGAGTGAATAATTTTGACAAAGTAACAGGCACATACAGATGCGAGAGCAGAACGGCCTGCTGGTCCCTCATGATATTCCACAATATCATTGACATATCAACCTACAATGCCTTTGTCTATGGAGTGAACTGAACCTGACCTGGAGGGCAAGCAAGAGGAAGTGGAGGAGGTTCTTTTCTGGAGGAGCTTGGAAAGGCCCTTGTGACTCCCTATATGCAAATTTGACACCAGCTTCCCCACACAGCAGCTTCAGCAGCATCGGTGAGGCCAGTGCAGTGATCTGAGCCTGGCCCTGATCAAGAAGTCACACCAGAAACCAACACAAGGGTACAGAAGAGAAGGACATGCAATTTTAGCCCTGCAAAGAAGAACTGAAAAACAGCTACAACCTGCTGCAAATGTGGGAAACACAGATGCAAGTCCCACACACACAAAGTTTCCTACCACTGCTCTGAATGCACTGGATAGTTTGAAAAAAACATAATGGCTGCAGTGGATAAACGTGGATATATTATAAATTCCTACAGTTTCAGACTGTTCTTGTCATTTTCAAATGCAAAAAAAAAAAAAACTTTTACATTTTTCTGTGTTTTGTAAAACAGGACATGATATTGTGTGATAGTAGATGTTTTTCTACAAAAACGAGTGTGGTAAAACTTAAAAAAACAAAACAAAAAAAACCTCTTCCTGCTCTCTAAAATACTATATTTATATATTACATATATTTATTAATGTGGGACAGTCTATTTAAACATTCTAAATAGACCTGTAGTTCAAAATTTGGTATAGACACTTACTATGAGGGAATACTGTAAAGACTTAAGAAATGAACAGTTTGTAAGAGCTAATTTGTTGTTTTAACGTACCTAGATATTGCTTTCTTTTTTTTTTCCATTGTTCCAATTATAATATAGCGATATTTTATTTATACAGCACCATTCTAAACAGAGTTGCGTTTTCTGCAAAGGGAAACAAAATCGAAAGCGATGCAATGAAAATGATAATGATAAAATCAAATATTAACTCCAAACTATTCAATCATCTAATGTAAAAATGGTTTAAAAGTAAGGTAACTTTACTTAAAACTACAAATCAGATATTGTGTCCAGACAGTTACTCTTACAGTTACTTTAGCGTGGTTTCTCTTACTTTAGTACTTTTGGACGACTGTGTACTTCTACTTAAGTAACATTATCTAAGTACAATTCTTGTCCGACTGATGAGCTTAATTCCGCCCTAACCTGCAGTTGGAGTGTGCCTTTCTATAGCAGCCTGATAAGAAAACATAGCACTAGTCAAAACAGGATTCTTATTTTGTTTGTCCCTGTAAATACTGTCATTATGGCGTTAGCACAACAAATCCTGCAGACTGTTAAAGTGTTTGCTTCACTTGAGAGACTGATTCAAATCTCACACTTCACTCAGACGTTCCATATACACAGGCCTGCCACAGATCCCAGACTTACAGTAAAGATAGTCCTCCCTGAGCTCTTAAGTTCTACTATTAACTCAAGCAATTGTAGCAGCGATAAGAGATTTCAATAATCTCTAAAACATCACATCTTTTTCTCAATGAACCAGCGTGGTGGAAATGTGTATTTTTACAACCTCTCAAAATGTTTCTTCAGTGTTTTTGTGAATAGGCAAAATCACTGAAAGTATTTGGTGACAGAACGAGACTAGAATACACACCGGAGTTCTAGGAAACATTTTGTTCGAATTGCAACTCATTCCATGCCACTAATATTATCTGCAAATTTTTTCATCAAACTTAACATACATTAATATCTATGAGATTAATATTTATCAGAATTGTATTTTTATTTATAAAATTCTTTATAATTCAACGACGATCCCCAAACATTTCACATTTTACTTTAAAATCAACGCAGAGATCCATAGATACAAAATTTGTCGAAATTATAATTTTCAAGTTCCAAAATGCGTCACATCAGGAGCTCAGTTTTAGTGATGGCAGATCAGAGGCATTGTTTAACAAGAGTTTAAAGAAACGTTTGATATTTCATGATAGTGTCTGATAATCATTCAGTTGTAGATATTTCATTATGTTTTAATCCATGTTTGAATCAAATGAATTTAATCCAAGGTGCTTAAATGTAAATTAATTTAATTAAATTTTTTTATGCACAGCAATAATGTTCAGTGTTCAAAAGGTGGAGTCTTTTTTATTGCTATGTTGTACGTGCAAAATAAATTAATAAAATAAATAAATAAAAGAATCGGAGGTGGGACCAAGTCATGGTTTTGCAAGACTCCCAGTCAAAAACAGTAAAGTCCAAGTCGAGTTCAAGTCTTCTGCTTTGAGCTTCAAGTCATTCCAAGTCTTTAAACCAAAAAAGTACCAAATATAGCTTAGATTTTTGCAATTTATATAAATTTTAAACTAAACTGTACTTAAAAATCATGCTATATTTATACATGAGTATGGAAGTGCAGATTATTATGGTCAGAATAGAAAGAATTATGATTTAAAAGTACTTAATAACAGTTATTTTGTCATGTAGTCTGCACTGAAATGGAAGGATCATGTTCTTTGTAGTTCTCTCTGTTTTACTGTATTGTACTGTACACTGTACATTACTGTAGTACATTTGAGGATACCAAAATACAGTACTTCAGTTACATCCAATGTAACAAACAGAGAAGTGGGATGGACATGTTCCAGTTTGTTCCTGTAAAATTCAGCACCACATTTATCAACTGAAAAGAGAAAAGTATTTTCTAAAGAAAAATATATGGCCATTGACATGCACTAGAATAGCACCAGCCACCTCTGCAAATACAAGGACTGAATGGAATATTTCAAAAGTGTCTCCACACGTCTCTAACACTCTGGCTAACTAGGAAATGAAGTCCTATGTCCAAAATTCCAGACTGTCCCTTTAATGTAATGTCTAATGTCTCTGTTGGAAATTTGTCCTCTACATCCTTCAGTGCCACTGGGGCATCACTTTAGGAGCAGTGGGCTCACAGTCCTGCGCCCAGGGACCCATCTCCATGATCCTGTTGCTAGAATTAGTCAGGACTATATAGGCTGGAGGATTTAACCTATGGTGCATGTTCTATGTTGACAGGCGAAACCAGAGAGCCCGGTGGAAACCCACCCAGACACAGCGAGAACATACAAACTTCACACAAATATGCAGTTTTATTGATGATCATTCACACACACACACACACACACATCCACAGCACACGATTCACTTACACTGGCAACAGAAACACAAGTTATTATTATTATTTTTGTAATAAATGCCTGTATGCAGGTTAAAATGTTGCCTTTGTCATGTTCTCCCTCCTTTGTTGCGGTCTTTTGAGCCGGGGCCATGGAACCGTGGAACCTTCTTGCTGTGATGTGTGAGTTCTCGCCACTTTACCACCATGCTGCCACAAAATATGTCATGCCATAAGCAGCTCAACTCAGTGCTGTTTTTAGTACTTCACATCCATTACCTTGGCTCAGTTCACTAATACCTAAATGAAAGTAGTTTTAGGAGGCCCAGGTTGTGCGGTGCTCAGGTCATAACCTTCAAAACAAACAGGACATCCAGTGATTAGAACTTCTTAGAGACACTTGAGGCTTCAGGTTTACAAGAATTAACCCAGAGATCAATTTGGACCAACCACAGAGAAGAGCCACCTACTGCTGCTGTTTGTTTTCTGAAATGTACTTAATCATATCCTCAGTGTTTTATCTCGCAATTTATGTCTTCAGAGTATGCAAAGTCAAACACAATATTATAGGCTCATGTGAAAACAGAAAAAAAATATGGCTTGCAAACTAGTTTATATTTTAATTGAAACTGGTTATTAAGGTAATTGGAACTTTAAGGCTGCATCCAAAAATTTGACTATTCTATGATTACAATAGCTGGTTACTTAAATAACTGTTATCTGGACTCTACATACTCTCAAATGTATCACATACACAGCAGTAATGTATAAAAAAAAAAAAGAAAAAAAGTTAAATAATAATAAGTAGTCCCCCGAACCTGAAGGTCAAAGGTTCAGTTTCCACTTTGATCGAAATCTGTCACAGGCAAGACACTTCACCGACACTGTGTGCATGTTCAGATGGGTGAAGACTGGCAGCCTCACTTATGCCAGTCTTTCATGGTTTGGGTGATCCTGCGACTTATACTCCGGTGCTCTAGTCTTGTGTGTCAGTATCTACTACCTCTATTTCTCCTGTAGCACTGTCACTTCACTCCTCTGTGCATGTCTCATGCAGAAAGAGCCTCTGTCCTATCTCGGAACTGCTCAGAAGTGACACCGAGGATGAAGAATTCAATGGATTCAGTGATTTGGAGTGAGATGGAGAGTTTGATAAACTTGTTCTGTTCTGTTGTTTATGTTATAGTTATCTGAAGAACTGTTCATATGTGATGTTAACACTCTGTTGTTCTCTCTTCTATTGTTATTACTTTAACTTGCCTTTCAAGATGAAATGTTGGTTCCTGGTCTCTGATTTTATCAAATAATTTTCCCACAAAAAGTGTGACTTATAGTCCTGTGTGACTCATATGTTTTTTTCTTCTTTATTACGCATTTTTGGCTGGTGTGACTTATACTCCAGAGCGACTTACAGTCTGAAAAATACAATAATAGAAAACTAATCCAAAAAAAGAATTGCTGACTAGTGAAATACTCATTCAGTGCAGCTCTAGCATTGAAATGACAAGGTACGTGGACTTTAAAAACACGGAGGACACTTTATCATGACCTGATGATGTCAACAAGCGGAGACGACTACAACGTATTTCTCATTGACTCTAGTCCAAACTCAAACTACACGTCACAACTTAGGAAAACTTAGACATGCATGCTTTGTATTTGTCAAACAACACTAATCCGTGTTAAATCTCAGAAGTCATTTTAGTGTAATCTGTAACTTTTAAGTGTAACTGTGTGTGGTCGCGTTGCCATTGTCTGTGCGAGCTTGTTCAGGCAGGACACAGCTGAAGGGAAAGCACTAGGAGAGGACCTGGAAATAACTTTAGACAGAGTTAGGTACACTTTATTGATCCTCATAGAAAATTAGTCCTCTGCATTTGACTCATCCTATAATGCTTTGAGATAACATACATACCATATTTTTTGGACTATAACTTGCTCCAGAGTATAAATTACACCAGTCAAAAAATGTGTAATGAAGAAGTTGCACTTTAGGGGGGAAATTTATTTTATGAAGAGACCAGGAACCGACATTTCATCTTGAAAGGCAAGTTATAGTAATAATAACAATAGAACAGAGAACAACATACTGTTAACATCACATATGAACAGTTCTTCAGATAAACTATAACATAAACAACAGAACAGAACACGTTTACCAAACTCTCCATCTCACTCCAAATCACTAAATCCATTCAATTCTTCATCCTCGGTGTCACTTCTGAGCAACTCCGCGATCTCTGGAGGTAAACGGAGCGCCGCTTCTTCTTCTGTGTAGCTGTCATCAGACTCAGCATCAGTTCCAGTTAGAATTATTCCGGCCTTTCTGAATCCTTACAGGATGGTTTCAATTGACACTGAAGTCCAGGCTTTGTCGATCCATCCAATGACTTCCAGGAAAGTTGCATAGCGCATTTGTTGTCACAAGATTCTCGCTCATTCCACACTTGTTTCTGTTGCTCAATTACTGTTTTTGGCTGCAAATTTCACTACTTGCAGCTTGTAATTAGCAAAATATGATTTTGTTTTTGGGGTCATTTGTGTTCAGTCTTCTCATTTGTCTGAATAAGTTTGTTTAAATTAAAAAAATTCAGTAATGGTGTGATCGACTGACATGATACAGACAGGACAGAGGCTCTTTCTGTAGGAGACATGCACAGTAGAGCCAAGTGACAGTGGTACAGGAGTAATAAGGAGCAGCAGATACTGACACACAAAACTAGAGTCTCTTATGGTTGTCAGTGTGAACATTTTAATATATAAGTCACACCAGAGTATAAGTTGCAGGAAACACCCAAACCATAAAAAAGTGTGACTTATAGTCTGAAAAATACGGTAGGCCCCTTGCCATCCAGAAGTTGAACCAAGGACCTTCTTGCTGTGAGGTGAGAGTGAAAGGAAGTACCAGAAAGAGAGAATGAGGTGAACACTTTGTTATGGAAGAGTATGTATGTTCCATGTTATGTATTCTTGTTTATATGAGCAAAACCCTGTTACTTGATTCCACTGTGCACTGTGAATGATCAGGAATTTAAACTTCAGTATTTCTGACCAACCAGAAAGCAGACAGCACCTTATAAGTCTAAGACAGGGGTGGGCTAACTTTTTGGGTCGGGCACCACATAGTGTTCTAAAATTTGAGGGAAGGGCCAGACCAGGAGCAGATGGATGGAGTGGAGAGAAAAAAATAACATGGGATATGTAGAAAACCTGAGCTTGAATTTCAATTGAAAGTCATTACAAAGCATTATAACAAAATATGTGTCTTTCTAAAACACTGAAAATTAAATTAATAAAATATTTTATTTTATATTATTATTACTAACGGTTTCTATTTTAAAGCACTAAAAGTTCTGTTCTCCTTCAGGATATTATCATCATCACTCTCCTCCTGACTGTTTTTATTTCAAAAACGGTAGAAGATGCAGATCTACTTCTGTTCAATGTGCGTCCTCAGAGCCAACGTGCTAGTATATGAGCGTGTTATTTTCGATCTGGTGCACATTGTTAATAATGAGTGCGTATACATGGCCATCGGTATCCTGCTTACGATTGGGTTTTTTGAGTCATGGTGCATGTAAATGGTTACAAGAATGTAAAGTTGAGTGCGAATGTGTCCAAAAGACAAATACTTCCTAAATACTTTCTGGGGCAGAATCTAGTTGTAGCCCTCACCATACTTTCTTTAGCCAACTTATCTAAACTGGCATTGTCACTTATGACCAAAATGCGAGATTGCAACACAGCTCTGTACGAGCCCAGGCCCAACCAACAAACATGCTCTACAACATATAAGAGCTTGGCTCCACTTAAACTCGTATTTGCGCTCATATAGGATGCATTTCTCACTATGCACTGCAACCTTGAGATGGGAAAGCTTTAGAGGCCATTACGGTCTGCTCCTCCACACTATCAGCAAGCACATGTTCAGCATGTACAGCTCTTATTAAGCACATGCCACTATTTTGCACGCAATCTCAGGTAGACTTACACCAAGTCTTTCAGACTTACCTTACATTAAATTTGATAACACAGAGTCCATGACTATCTCAACTTCACTGTTACTCCACTTCACAGTGCAGTGTTATATCTTGAACACTTCTACCTCACTCGTGGTCCGAATACGCCGCCTGAAAATGACTCCTGTCAATACTTTCCCATAAAGCATTGCAGCCAACAGAAGATGCTGCACCTCAATATATATATGTATATATATATATATATATTTTTTTGTGTGTGTGTTGTTGTCCCAACAACACATAAAAACAGATTTTATAATAAAGCAACTCGCATACAGAAACAGTAAAGTTAGAGATTAAAAATGAAACGTGATAATTTGACACCCCTAATATATATATATATATATATATATATATATATATATATATATATATATATATATATATATATATATATATATATATATATATATATATAGTGTGTCATCTACTGGGAAATGACGGAAATGCAGGAAAAATAAAACATTAACAAGGTTTGTTATTATAATTTATTCAGGTTAGGCAGGCCGGATTAAAAGGTTTAAAGGGCCGCATACAGCCCCTGGGCCGTAGTTTGCCCACCCCTGGTCTAAGGGGACGATTTGGAACAAACCAGGACACACTAAAAGGGTCTCCAGAGGGTGAAGAGTACCAAAGGAAGGCTGAATTCTGACTGAGAAGGCCCAAATCCAGAATGACATCTCTCTGTATTTTTTTTATTTTTTTTAAACAGGGACATCAGGTCCTCAGGTCAGGTCACATTTATTTATTTCAGTGATTAATGTGAAGGAGCTCGTTGGTTACCTGTCATTTAGAGCAGTGCCCTACTTCTCTTATCTCAGATAAACAAATTTTAGCGCTTTGCTCTGTGAGATTTTTCCTCATTAGTAAACTTCGACCATTTGTATTTAGGGAGATACACCAGCATTTACTCAATTACATTTACTCGAGTAACTTTTTAAAGAAATTGTATTTCACTCTGGCAGCAGTTTTACCTCTACTAGTAATATTTTTTATTGAAGTCAGAGTAAAAGTTGTGGTTCCTCAGCATGTTATCTCCAAAAACTTGAGTAGTACTTTTCCCAAATGCATTTTTATTATTACCTGAGTCATTTCTTGGGCTACTACTTCTACTTGAGTAATAATATTTTGAAGTAACATTACTCGTTTGGCTACTCCATGCACCTCAGCTCGCTGGTGACCAGACTGTTGGTTGAGTATTGGAGAAGTGTGTACTCTGGATCCCAGGTGAGGATTAGGGCTCTGGGGTTAAAAGCGTCTCCTCGTGGGTGTTCCTGGAGGAGCAGTGTGTTTGTTTGTTGGAGCTCGGAGGCTGTGGTGGACCTGATCCCAGCAGCACACATTAGTGGGGCAGATTAAGAGCTCAGGAGTGCCAAAGCTAAAACTGTTGGGTTTAAATGGAGAAATCCTTAAGTAACCCGATCTTTGACATTAGCAGCGCATTAAAAGTAAACGACACCGGAAATTCCACAAGAGCGTCCATGTCAACTATAAAGAGAGGATCATGCTTAAAAAAAATAAATGAATTTATTGAAATAAAATAAGTAGTCAATAATTAGACTTGAACAAAGGCACACAGAGCATCAAACATTACACCTACAATGTCATGTAATTGATAATTCAGAATTGTCTTTATTGCCTGGGATCCAGAAACATGGGTTTGTTAAAATGACACAGTGACAATAGGGTCAGTCCATATGAAATCAGCTGCCCTCCCCTGTGAGCCATCTCATATTTGGCTGAAAAAAAAATCCAAAATTTAAAATTTTAGCTCAGTCGCTTCAGTCATTCCTGAGTTATGGCCCATGGAAATTTTTGAGCCATGCTCACTTTTTCGGAAGCCTTAATTTATAAGCATTTTTGAGAGAAAACAACTTCATAAAAAATAGAGCTAGGAAGATGAAAATTTGTATTATTGTAGATTCTTGGTCATAAATTCCAAATCTGTTGTCAGTGAAATATTGGGTATCTTTATTAAGGGGAGGTGCTGTGGGCCCCCAAAATCTCAAATTTGGTTGCGGCTCAATTTATTTAGTTAGTTTTTTCAATTTTTGACGTCCAAAATCTATTTACTCCAAGCAGATATTTACTAACTAATTGGAATTGGAATTGGAAACTAATTATAATCTATGACCAAAAATCTACATTAGTAAAAATTTTCTGCTTTGTAGTTCTATTTTTTATGAAGTTATGGTCTCTCAAACATGCTTATAAATTAAGGTTTCTGAAAAAGCGGGCATGGCCCCAAAATTTCAACAGATCATAGCTCAGAAATGACTCAAGGGATTGAGCTAAAATTTTTGATTCTTTTATTTGGTTATTTTAAAAATTGTCTGAATTTTTTTTCAGCCAAATCTGAGATGGCTCATAGGGAGATTCCTTGAAAATGGCTGATTCCATATGGACTGACCCAATAATAAAAGGTGCGTGATTCTCAGACAGGTTCTGGATCCCAGGCATAAAAAACTTTCTGGATTCCAAATATTTTTTTCTTAAATTAATCTGGATTAGATTCCACAATCCTGATCTGTATTGTGTATGTGTCTATACCAAACGAATTAATTACGTATTCTTTCCTGCACTCAAAAGATGAGTTTTGTGTTGTTTTCTGTAAATAGTCCTGCCGTCTTGTACCCTGTTCTATATGTTAATTCACTGGTTTTGGATAAATCTGCAGGGACAGGGGACACAGGGCTCAAATTTGGGACTGTCCAGGGGAAACAGGGACATTTGTTCACCTACTTGCACCGCTCCTTCAAATATAATGCTTTCTTTTTTGTATCTATCTTTTAAAACAACATATGCACATTATTTGACGTTTTGTCCTTCAAATTACATTAACTTAAAATTATTAATTCAGATGTAATATCTCAACAGCTACTCTTTAAGTAACTCGTATTTCAATAGTAGTTTTCATACTTTAATACTTTTTTCAGTCTTACTTGTGTATTTTCTTGTAACAAATAGTGCTTCTACTTGAGTATTATTATTCTGAAGTAATGTGACTCTTACTTGAGTTGAAATTTTTTGCTTCTTTACCTGCGGTACTGGAGAAAATGTGCATTAAATATGAAAAAAATATTTGTAAAAGTTTTTACTAATGTTGTAGTTTCCCACCAGTGTTGGGGTATGGAAAATAGCAGTACGTAATATGGAGATGCACAGGCCTTTGTTCCTTGTATTGGTCTCTGCGGGACAGGAGCAGACAACCCCACGTCTCGGATCATTACCACAACACAGAGACTCCGGGGGCAGGAGGATCAGCGCTACAGCCCATAATGACACAGCTCAAACATGGAACATTACTCACGGGACTACAAAGGTGGATCTACAGCTTAGCGTCTCTGTGACAAGTGCTGGAGCTAGCTCAATCATAACTAATGACTTGCTCTTGATTTGAGTTTAGCTAACTTCCAAACTTTGATGTGACGGGCTGCACGAGAGTGTGGGAGGCACTAGGGGCAGTAGTGTCTAAGAAACGCTCTGAATCTCAAGAAATGAAAAGACGGAAATATCTTATATGACGGACAGAATGTAAACTTGATACTTTGTCATCAACATAACCTGGGAATGTGATGCTAACTGTAGGGTTTGCACTGTCTGAAGCACTGTTGCTGAAATTTGACTTTAATCTTAACACAGTCTGACCATAATGAACTGACTTTGAATTACAACTGGTTAGCTGAATTGAACCCTCACATAAAATGAGTTAGTTGCTCTCTGTATTTTGTTGAAAATCAAACACCTAAACAGGACCATGAATGCTCATATTGATCACATACAGCTAAAAATGTGTTCATTCAGTATTTTCAGACTCTTTCAGACAACATTTTGGCCGTGTTTGCTGATTTTTCCTTTGTGTCACCATGGTAGCTGCTGAAGATTCCACCATAGACACATATGAAGTACCCCCCAGCCTGATGTCACTGCAAACTATCAAATACAAGCGTGTCCAAACTATAGTCCCGAAGTCCACATCATCAAAATAAATCTGTTGAGAAGGTGCGTGAAGATTTAATCACCATCAGACATCTGTATGTAAATTCGATAGACTGGGTCAGACTGACAGAAGTGTGGCTGCCAATCTGCTCCTCAGGGCTCTTTAATCTCCTCGTTTGACTCAATGACACACTTACATTGTTGTAGAGTCTTGCCTGAAGGCACAAGGACAGTAGACATTGAATAGGTCTGGGATCAAACCATCAACCTTCAGGTTTGTAGGTCTGAGATACTTATCTGCAGTGGTGTAGTGGGAATTTTTTAAGTGGGGTTTCATGATTAGTAACGTCATCGATGTGATGAATCCTGCCCACCTACCTACCTTTAAAAAAAACAAAACAAAAATCTCACTTTCAGTACAAATATAAAGTGCCAGCCCAGTAAAAATCTTTGATATATTTGATGTTTTTTTTACTCAAAATGATGCAGAATCATTAACACCATTCATAATCACCTACACAACATACATCATAGGCTACAGAAACAGAACTAAACCAGAACTAAACCAAAACTAGACCAGGACTAAACCAAGTCTAAACCAGGACTAAACCAAGACTAATCTTGGACTTGAGAGCAAGAGAGCCCATGGAGCCGGGTGGTCACTCTACAGTCTACGCGGGCCCACCTCCAGGCCCGTCCAGATGCTCAGTCCTGATTCTGTTCTGGTTTAGTCCTGGTTTAGACCTGGTTTAATCCTGTTTTAGACCTATTTTAGATCTGGTTTAGTCCTGTTTTAGTTCTGGTTCAGTCCTGGTTTAGTCCTGGTTCAATCCTTGTCCCTCATGTCTCAGGTCACTATAGAACAGTCCTGCAGATATCATGAGCCTATGCAGTTTGTTTTCACTATTGCCAATAGCTCCAGTTTGACATTTAAGTTGTAAACTATTTTATATGTGCTATCTTTATTTTTTTTTATATCTCAGTCGGGAGAAGTGGGGGGAGGATCAACCTGAAAGTAAGTGTTGAAAGCAATGGTCTGATTGGCTGTGCTTGGGTGGGCCATTGCAGTATCACATATTGTCTGCAAAAAATCTCTTCATGCACGAAATTAATACATGTGGATATTAACAACGTGCCAAAATCTTTATGACTCCCTTGGATCTGGAGAAGAGTCCCTGCTTAAGATGTTGTGTAGATTAGAATGGGCCACAATCAGGGAAGTTCCTCCAGCAACAATAAAGTCATACGTCAATGAAATCAATATTAGCTGTAGATCTATATTTTTAAGTTAGTGTCTTTACTTTCCTCTGTGTTTATCAATGACGAGGCTTGGCGAGCTCCGCACCTCCACTACACTTGAACAGCCTGCAGCATGCGCGCTCCTCCATCTCTGCTCTTTCACTTCATTTGGACATTTTGTTTGTTTTTGTCTCCAATCCTCCCAAATCCCCCTTCCCTCCGCTAAGAGTAAAACAACTTATTAACTTAAGAACAATTATTTCCCATGAGCCATCGTCGCGCTGCTTTTATTTTTGCCAACTTTCTTCGCTCACATCCACAATATTTCTTAGAGCTTTAATTAACAGAATGTGGATTTAGTGTCCTCCAGTTTTTTAGCTCGGAGGACAAATTTGACTTTTCCAGATACGGATTAAAAGCACAAAGTTTCAAAATGGACGCCTGTCTGGGTAAACTTTGCAGTGACATAAAGAGGTGTGTCGTAGGTGTGGAGGGATGACTGCTGTTGACATAGAGGGAGTGATGTGATTAGAACGCCTATTTTCGGTCTGAAATGTGGTTCGAGACAGACTGGGCAAGCACTGATTCACTTAAGTTGGCGAAGGAGCATGCCAAGACATATTTTCCTTTAGAAATGGGATTTGGGCCGAATGTGAAAACTGGCGAAGCGATCACTCAGCTATGACAGTTTTATTTGTGTACTTTACAGAAAATAAAAATCTTTTATTTCATTATTTTATTTGTTTGACACTCGTCTGAGGCTTCTGTTAAATAGTCGTTTTGAATTTGTCTTTAGTAAAATGAGATTTAATGTAAAAAAATATTTAATGATATACTTTGTTTTGCACCTTTTTCGTTAAGTACACGTAATTCTAACAAAGGTTACAAGAATGTTTATGGATGGAGAGTTCTGGGGTTACTTTTTATAACAGATACACAGTGCATTATAATGACAGCCTCATTGCAAAACTGCAAAAAAGTCATTTTTACACCAGCCAATTTGAGCTTTCTGTCTCATTCTATACTCTCCAGACCCTGCTGCATCAATAGGTCTCATTGACTCCATCCTCAGCCAACCAGAAGGATTTTTACTGCCAAAGAACACAAACTGGTCCAGTCATCTTACTGGCATTGGCAGTTTATTTTTGCATTTTAACAAAAAGCTTGAAAAAGGACTTAGGCAATTGTACTTTGAGGCTATTAAAGTAATTACAGTCAGTTACACAGTGCATTACATTTTATTATAAGTGTGTTACATGTAATTACATAGTGTGTTACATGTTATAGAAGCTGTTATATAGTGTATTGCATATTATTACAGGAAGTTTTATGTTATGTTAGATGTTATACAATCTGTAACATAGCTTATTACCATAAAACTTCCTGTAATAACCTGTAAAACACAACCTAACAGCTTGTGTAACATGTGATACAATGTAAAACAACCTGTAATAATCTGCAAAAAACAACGCAACTAGTTACATAGTGTGCTACAAGTTTTACATTTTGTTACACATTTCACAAGCTGTTACACAGTGTTTTACAGGTGATTACAGAACGTTTTTCATTGCGTTACATGTGACACAAGCTGTTACGTTGTGTTTTACAGGTTATTACAGGAAGTTTTACGTTGTGTTACATGTGACACAAGCTTTGTCTAATGAGGCTCATTTGATCTTCCGATAATTTATGTTATTAGGTTAGGTTTTTAGGAGGAAAACAAACACTGTCACTGGATTAAAGAGGCAATCAAAATATGGAAATGTGCTCATGGGACTATAAACCGGGACGAGGGGGCTTTTTTACTCTCACACACTTGGGATACTGTCCTGAGTAAGTAAGTCTTTATTTATGTAGCACTTTTCACAGACATTTTTCTCACAAAGACACTTTACAGAACATTATTCAGCATTATTCTTTCACTCTATACCTGGTGATGGTAAGCTAGAATTGTAGCCGCAGCTGCCCTGGGGCAGACTGACAGAAGCATAGCTGCCATGCCAATCAGTGCCATCGGTCCCTCCGACCACCACCATCACTCACACACACACCACTTTCATAGTAGGCAATGTGGGTGAAGTGTCTTGCCTAAGAACACAACAACAGTTATTGCCACTGGCGCCCCACTGTGTCACCTGCTTTTCCCAGTGGTTTCCCATCCAAGTACTAACCACGCCTGGTCCTGCTTAGCTTCTGAAATCTGACGGGATCAGTCTTTTACAAGCAAATGGCACTGTGGTCCTGCCTCCGCCGGTAGGAAGACAGCACCAAAACCTGTATAAATCAGCAGACACATCACAGCAACATCATGTGACCACTCTGAGGAAGACCACTACTGAGCTTGCAGGTATGAAAACAAACTCTTAATCTGAAAAAAATAACCTAATAACATAAACTGTGACATTGTTTTACAGGTTATTACAGGTAGATTTATCATGTGTTACATGATTTTATGGTATGAGTATGAGTATGTTGCACAGTATACTTCAACTTCTACTTTGAAACCCTTAGATCCACTCTTCCTCTCAGCCCTTTTTACCGTAACAGGCCATGACACACTGCATATAATGTATGAATAAGGGACTCCTCTGTTTGTTGAACTTTGATACAGTAACATTCACTAATAGATTTCATGATCGTCGATGTCTACACTTGCTTGCTGACTGAAATACAAACTGAAATATGAAAAAATGCATTTGGTTATTTTCCTTCCCAAAAAAGGAATACGTATCATGTATCCATGTATAACTGGATACATTGGTGTCACCTCTGCATTTTAATAATCTGGTGATAGACATAATTACATCTGATTTTAATGTAGGTTAAATTGACCTGTGCAGTTGTTGTTATTGTTTTGTTTGTATTGTCTAAACAAGGTGCTCATGAAGGTGCTCTTATTGTAGCCAGTCTGACGCCACCTCGTGCCTCTGCTCAATTTCATTTCTCTCCAGCGTCTAGGTCAGGAATCGAAATGCACTATACGGTTTACAAAAACCCCGGAAGTGCGAGTTCGGGCGCCAGCCAGTCAGCAAAGAGCCATACATTCAGTGTTGTCAAGATCGAGGATTTAAAGCCAAAACAAAGAGAAAGTTTGTTGAATTTTATCAAGGGGAAAGATGTTATTGTCCTTCTTTCTACGGGACTTGGGAAAAGCTTAATACACCAGATAGCCTCATTAGCGGTGCATTACATACGTCACGACTAAATAGCAGCGATTGGTTAAATGAAAAAAGTACCCGTCTACCGTTGAGTGAACGAATTCTAATGCTGCGAGGTCAGACGATTTCTAAGAAGTGAAACCGGCTGATGAATCGGGCTACTCTTGGGCTGTCCCTGTATAAATCAAGATGCATGAAATAAATTTTTGCACAAACTATTAAAAGTAATTACAGGTTGTCTTACACTGTGTGTTATGTGGTAGTAAACAGGTAGCTATAATGTGTCAGGTGTAATGTAAAATTAACTGTGACACATATTTATTCTATGATTCCACAAGCGATTAACCCGGATTAGAGCAGAACGTTAAGCATGTCACAATGAAAAGTACTTGGAATCATTTAAGGTGGATTAGTAATGTCAAGAAATTTGATTTGTTTCTCTCTGTGTCTGGGTGGGCTTCCTCCGGGCATTCCACTTTCCCACACCAACTTAAAACTGAAAACGCGCACAATAGGTCAAATCATCCAGCTCCTCCAGCTAAGGTAGTCCTGAACAAGACCAAGATCCTGAGCTCCTGACAGGTGTCGAAGAGGCACTGAAGGATGGGTCAAATGAGACTGATTTTTTTTTACCTTAAAAAGATCAACATGTGAAATTCAAACTTACTACGGCCATTATAGGATAGCTATTTATGTAAAAAGCTGTTATTGTATCACCTCAAATATTCCCACAATGCCTGGGAAATATTTTAACCACAGCTTTGAAAAGTGGTCAATTACTTTGTTTTGTCAGCGTGGCCATGGAGATGTGTACACTGCAGACTGACAGTAGGCTGTGACTATAAAGCCTCGCACTTAGCCTAGCCAGTCCAAATACGTGTTTACCTTAGCTGCTCAGATTAGTTTAATTACACCCTGAGAGCACTTTGAAGGCTAACATTGTATTAGCCCAGCAAGACCAGACATGCTCGCTACTGCAGCCGAGTCAGGGGAAAACCCATATAGTGTTTGGATTTGAGCAGGTCGGCCTCAAACACATTCAAAGGGAATATTGTGTGCTAATGTTGCTGTTTGATTGGCGTACTTTGGAAATTCATATATTATAAAGTAAAATAGTCAAATTCTTTACACTTAACACAGAACGACAGCAGCTCAGGTGTAATGTTCGTCCACTGCTCTGAAGGTTGGCGGTTTGAATCCCGCTCTCAACATAAATATCATTGGCTGAGCGGTCAGATCCACTGGCTCACATGTTGATGGTGCGACTCCAGCGCCCACAGATGAATGCTGTTGTTGTGACCTTGGGCAAGATGATTAAGTCAGCTCGTTCCCAGTGTCTGTGTACACTGCTGTGTGAGTGTGTGTGTGAACGGATGAGTGGTGCCTTGATGTAAACTGCTTTGAAGACTTGAAGCTGGAAAAGCGCTGTATAAATATGTGACCATTTACCATTGCTTGAAGTTCTAAATTTGTATGTGGAGTAACACAGGATAAATAATAATAAAAAAAAAACAGAAATTAAAGTCATCTGCTTCTTCTGAAAGTTCACACTTCATTGTAATTGGTAGATCCACCGGTCACTCACTCAGAGTAATGCTTAAGCTGACCAAAAGGAGGTGTGGGTGAGAGTGTAGAACTAAATTCAAGAATAATTTAGTGAAATCATGTTGCGATTTTGCCAAAATAGCAGATTGTAAAAGGAATGAGATAAATTTTTCTTATTTTCTTATTTATTTAGAACATTTAAAATGTAAATATATAAAGATTAACGCGGCCAATTTCCATCTTCAGTCCCTCGGCAGGTTGATGATCATGATTTGATTTTTATCAACAAATCTCAGCCCTAATCCAGTAATAATTCAGTCCACAGCAGCACAGTCTGCTTGGCTACATAATGTCAGATGTTATTGCTTTGACTAAAATGTTCCATGGTATGGCATTAAACTCCATCTTCATCCATAACTTAGCATGGTGGCCACCATATTGAATGCCATAGTATGGAACATCCAGTCAGTGCTAAAATATCTATCAATACATCAGGGCGACAGTAGCTCAGCTGGTTGAGCCATTCACTGATCCACTGAGCCAAAGGTTGGCGGTTCATAAACATCACTGGTTGAGCGATCAAATCCACTGACCCACAAGTTGGCTGGTGTGATTTCAGCTCCCACAGATGAATGCTGTCATTGTGTCCTTGGGCAAGACACTTAATCCACCTCACCCTCAGCATCTGTGTACACTGGTGTATGAATGTGTGTGTGAATGTGTGAGTGGTTCCTTGTTGTAAACTGCTTTGAGTGGGTATCTGTAACATGTAAGTTAAACAACACAAAAGACTGTGATCAACAGGACTGTGACTGTAATGTTATCCGAGGGACTTGTTTAACAGCACAAATCATCTTACCTGTTGTAGCTCCAGCTAAATCAGCTATTTTTGGTTCAGTTGTGTTGAAACCATGTCCGGAGATACGGTCACCGAGGCCCCCGCCTTCGACTGCCACCCAGATCACCTAGAAATTCTGGGAGTCCCTGCTTAGACTGCTGCCCTCGCAACCTGGCCCCGAAAAAGCAAAAGAAAATGGATGGCTAGATGTGTTAAAATGACCTCAAGACTAAAGTCTAATTGGAATAACAGAGCTTCAGACAGAGCAGTGCCTACAGCTGTCCTAACACCTCCAGCAAATGTTGATGGCATTAGCTGCAAAGAGACAAGCAGGCGAGTCCTCAACCATAAAAGTTACATAATGCACCTTTAATTTGGTAATATTTTACCTATTTTTACCATCCTAGTATGTCTAGCCCAGTGGCACAACATCAGTCGCCTGAGATGTACACCTTTCTTGTTCATCCTATATAATAAATGATCAGTTTCTTTTTTCTGAACTGCTACAAGACACACAAAGAAGTTATTTTCTTAAATCATCAAAGCTACACAACATTCACAAATGGCTTTAACAGTTGCTACACTGACTAAATCTTGGACATTAACAGGAATATCCTGTTCCCAAAATCTTTTATACTAATAATAAAAGTTAAATTGTTTTAGCTTACCACTGATGCCACAGACTTGCTTTGAATATAGCCGGTGCCCAGTTATTTTGCAGCGGATTAGCTAAAGTAGCTGGCAGCTGGCTAGTTAGCTAACGCACAAGGCCTGTTGTAGATTGTGGATGGTGATATAGCCTCGCAGTAAGACCTGATTACTGTAGCGCTTATGGAGACTTAGCCTAGCATAACGTTAGCGACCTACGCGATTCCCAAAATGCTAACAAAACGAAGGTGCGCTTGTTTACAGACGGCCGGTGTCACTGAGAGCTGGTCTTCCCCGTATCCTTGAAGGTGTCGCGACCTCCTGGACATGGTGCGACGCTGACAAATGCAGCGGTCACTCAGCTCCTTGCATCATTTGCGGTTCGGCTATTTTGGACGGTAAGAATATACACGAAGGGACGCGAAGCCAAATGTCCCGCGCGCAGCTGTTGACGGACGGATCAGCAGCGAAAACTGGACCGTGCCCATTCCAAAAAGGTGTGGAGATGGAAATAAATAGCCGGTGTAGCTTGTTGTAACCATTAGGAACAAGACGGAGGTGGTGACAGAGAAAGCAGGGGCTGATGACAATGAAGAAAGATGCTAGCAACAACACGTCAACAACAAGCAGATGAAACTAAGCGACTAATTGATTTGAGTTTGTTCACAAGGTGTTCTAAGGACAAAAGGCATTCTTTTTTTTTTTTTTTTTATTAGTTAGAAGTCTACATTAATTCTACATTGAAAGACACTGAAAGAGTCATTGAAATATTAAATAAAAAGCTGCAGTTTTCTGAAGTTTACAATGTTTTTTTGTTGATTAGTCTGATTGATAATGAAACTAGATGATTACCTGACTTTTGAAATCTTTTGTACCATGTGCTTACGTGAAAAAAATAAAAATAAAAAAGCTTTTAAAATAATTAGGATTCAAAATGTTCCACCTTTCATAGTTGTCAGGTGATAATCCAGGAAGTACTTCTTGTAAAACTATACACTTTCATCAGGCGTTTCATCGTTATGATTTAAGCTTATTTAAGCTCTCAAACATTCTACTCTCAGATGTTAAGCTAGCAACTATTTTTAAAATCCTTGTTTAAAATTGCTTCACTCCACAGTGCACCAGTGGCACCACGTATCTGAAAATCAGAGCTGAGTTGCTTTTCATGTGTTTTTTGTTTTGATTATTACTTTAAATGAGACATTTTATGAACTTTTGACCATGTTCTAATGCTTTCGCCTCATCTTGTGTTTTAATATATTCGTGTTCATATATTTTAGCTACTGCTCTGAAATTTGGTGCAAAGCTTATCAAAGTATCACAAAACCTTTGTTCCTGCTGCAAAAAAAGAGCAATACAAATAATAAATAAAAAGAGTTTCAGAGAGCACACCACTCATCTGTTTGTTAAGTCTAATCAACTAAAGTTTAAAGACTTAGTTGATCTTAAGATTTTATTAGTTCTGTGGAGAGCCAAAAGACAATTACCCGAAGCTCTACAAAATCTTTTTACATTTGTCTTGGAGGACTGCGACCAGAGAAGACTATATTTTTTTCCAAACTGTATTCTCAAGGATGACATTAAAACAGAAATGCGTCTTTGTGTACAGAGTCAAGATATGGAACTTGTTCAATCATGATTTAAAAAGTTGCACTAGTGTTTCTAAATTCAAGAACATGTACAAGGATAAAATAATAACTATATGACTAAGGAAAATGTTTTAAGTTAATGAAAGCACGACAGATACAGGGTAGCCGCGGTGTCTTAAAAGTCTTCAAAAGGTCTTAAATTTCATGTTCCTAAATTAAGGCTTTAAAAAGTCTTAAATTATGTTGTCCAAGCTTATTCTTTTCATAAAGGTCTTAAATTTTATTAGCCTATTTTTTTGTATACTCAGCCGGGCTGCAATGCAACATTACATGGAGGGAGGAAAAAACAACAACAACGTGAAATCATGTAACGTAACGTTGTTATTTAAAGCGTGAGTATTTAAAGCGTGGTCATTATTAGAATTTAATCTTGTGTTTTTCACTGGCAAAAATACCAGATCCAATGTTGGTCTTGAAAAGGTTTTTAACAAGTCTTAAATTTGGGGTAATCAAACCTGGGGCTATCCTGAGATACTGTAACATACATATGGCTTATTTATTGGTGACATGGTTTGGTTTTTGTATGTATTTATGTAAATTTTCAGATTTTTTGTTGTTGTTGCTCTCTCAATGTCGATGCCAACAAAATAATAGCATGAGCGATAAATAAATAAATGTTTGAGTAATCCATTTCAGGCTTTAGTGCTCAATTTCTGTTTTCACCTACCACCTATCTCTCCTCATTTTCCTGCGTGTACTTGCCATGGCACATGCGGATGAAAAGGACTGAAAAATATTGGGGATTTCGGCAAAATTACTGAGCGAAACACTATACTGTTGTTAATCTGAGGTGCGAGAAAGCTGTTCGACATAGACACAATAATTACTATATCGTTTTATCATTCAGTATATGAATATATTAATATATTTTTGTTAGATTTGAGCTGTAGAGGGTTGAACTGGGCCTTGTATGGCTAAATATTGGTCAGTTTACTGCGATTATCTTGCTTTATTGTTATTTGTCAGAGGTTTGTCTACGTGTTATTGTTTATTTCAGTATATCTCCATCATATGTTGTGCTGCAAAATGTGTTATTGTGTCAGGCCTAGTTCGAAGTCCATTTTGAATCTGTCCCCTTGGATTTTCATGAATGCACTTTAGATGTAAAATACAACAACAAAAGGCCTAAAAACAGTTAATAATAGTTAATAGTGTCTTATTTGTGTCTTGGTTCCATCAGTACGACCGTTATAAGATGATGGAGAAGTGGGTCATTCCTGTGGCTGTAGTGCGTGCATAGCTGTAATCGGAGAGTCCTCTTTGGTCCTGCTCTGTCCTCAGCCTCTTAATGACAGCAGATCCCTCCCCTGAACAATGGCACAGCGGGCTGGTCTCTAGTTAGATTCCCGTAGGCCCTTGCAGTCCATTCGCTCTGGACTGGACTGACCTCTGGTGCTGTAGGGAGCATTACGGAGGCTTGAGAGGCTAATATCAACAATGCGATTAGATACAGACACTGATAGCGAGGATGACAGCCCGGATGAATTAAAAGATTGCCATTACGTAATTTCAATTTCCAGCAACTGTTTATACATCTCACTGAGGAAACAACCAGAGAAAAAAAAATCTGTCTGCACCTGAATTAGTTTGTGATTTAAAAAAAAAAAATCATAATTTTTTGTCATTACTTAAAGCTTCTATTACATTATAATGTCGTTTTCTTATCACAAACCTGGAATTTTGAGCTTTGGAGATGTAGACAGACTAATAATAAAGGGTTACTTGATGGGGTAACAGTGTTCTAACATGACTCAAAGCTCAAGAGAGTCAATTTAGCTAGCATCATATAGAGCAGGCATATCCAAACTATGGCCCGGGGGCCAAATGCGGCCCTCAGACAAATTTTTCTTGGCCCTCAGACTTCCAGGTGAATTGGCCCAAATGACCTTGCATCAATTAAAAAAATATTTTTTAATGTAAGTTTTTTGAAAATCTACCTTGATAAAGCTCATATTTCATATTTAGTGTTTGGTTTTAAGGATCTTAGCACAAATAAAGGACCGATGGCTCATTTTAATGTGTTAAACCTGCACATATTTCAGTTATTCACTGCACTGAGCATCAGTCTACGGCCCCCGATCAGTTTAGAAATGTGGTCCTTGATGAAAAAAGTTTGGACACCACTGAAATAGAACCTTTAAAGGTCTGATAATTGCATTTTATTTCATTCACATTTGTTTGAGTAATTCTTCAGTCTAGATTATCTCTCTCTGCAGAGTTTGAAATCCTTGGCCCAACTGCATGATGTCATCAGGTGGTAATCCAAGAAGCACTCCTTTAAAGTCTGCACACCTGCACCAGATTCACTATAAAAGTCCCACGACTCAAATTGGCTTCACAGTTAAAGAATGTGTGGACTAAATGTTTTTGGTTTACACTGCTTTATTCCTCAGTGCACCAGCAGGTGGCGTATACGTTCCCTCTGCTTTTTTTTTTTTTTTTTTTTTGGTTGTTGTTGTTTTTTTCTTTTGTTTAACGGTTATTTTAATTGCTGGTACAACCCAAAGACTTAAAACTAAAATAGCCACTGGTTTCAATATTTCATTTTTTGTACTATTTTAATGTAAACTAAGAATTATAAATAAAAATGTCAAATAAATTAGAAATACATTGCATACCTTCAAGGCACTCAAAGCATTTATAACATCAAGGGACCAGCGTATGCAGACGGTGGAGCTGAGGGTTAAGTGTCTTGCCCAATGACACAACAACACAACAGTATTCATCTGTGGGAGTGGCTCTAGTCAAGTGAAGCTCATGAGGCCAAATTCCATATTAAGAATAGGAATTTATTTTTGGACAAAATAGTGAAATAAAAACTCCAGGATCATGTAGAGCGGGTAATATGAACATTTTAAAACCAAAATGACTGCTGCAGATAAAGAGAGAGGGGTGACTTTTTTTTTAAATTTATTTTTTATGTAAAGTAAAACAGTTGATGCAGCTGGAAGCACTCCCATGGTCACTTCCTATTTGGAATGTGGCAGCTAGTGGGTTAACTATGTCCAATTTTTATGTTATAATGTTGTTTTCTCATCAAAAACATACCCGGAATTGTGTTTTGTTTCATTTATGCATACTTTCACACAAACTCTGAATATTTAGTGTAAGTTCTTCTCTCAAACAGAAAATGCAGCTCAAAATGCTCTGGTCCACCTTGTAAATGGTCACATTTTTAGACAGCACTTTTCCACCTTCAAGGCACTCAAAGAGCTTCACAACAAGGAACCACTCACACATTTACACACACACACACACACACAGGAAATGGTTCCACTATGTTTTTAAACTCCATACACTTTTTATACAATAATCTGGATAGTTTCAGCACCGGAATTTCCAGTCTTTACTAACCCCTTAACTGTGACTGTCACAAATATGCATCAAACCGTTTGGATTAAGATATAAGACAAGATAGCGGCTGCATTCCCCCAAATCCTTTGAGTTCTTATGCAGGACCCTCCTGGGAACCTTTGGCAAACACTAGTTTCTAGTTTGCAACATACCCAAATGTCTATTTATTATTTTTTTTGCTATAATCAAATTAATCATCTCAACTTAATTTATCATTTACTTGAAGGCAAACACACACACACACACACACACACATTAAAAAAATAAAAAATAAATTCTGGGGTAAAGGGACTAAATCAGCAGTAGCTCAGTTGGTCAAGCATTCGCCCACTGATCTGAAGGTTGACAGTTCGAATCCAGCTCTCAACATAAACATCACAGGTTGAGCGGTCAGGTCCACTGATCCACAGGTTGCTGGTGTGATTCCAGCTCCCACAGATAAATGCTGTTGTTGTGTCCTTGGGCAACACACTTAACCTTGCCCACAGTGTCTGTGTACACTGGTGTGTGAATGGGTGAGTGGTTCCTTGTTGTAAAGTGCTTTGAGTGCCTTGAAGGTGGAAAAGCGCTAAAGAAAAATGTGACCATTTTACCA
Source organism: Boleophthalmus pectinirostris (assembly GCF_026225935.1). Taxonomy (NCBI): domain Eukaryota; kingdom Metazoa; phylum Chordata; class Actinopteri; order Gobiiformes; family Gobiidae; genus Boleophthalmus; species Boleophthalmus pectinirostris. Next base: position 6,904,475 of record NW_026571207.1, on the reverse strand, counting down.
AATCAGACAGATGTCAAACTCAGGCCCTAGGGACAAATTTGGCCCTCGAGATCTTATCAAATATGTGTTAGATAGGCTATAGAGACATTATTTATTTAAAATTTAGTTTTATTTTATATTATGCTTGTTCTGGATTCAGTGTTTAAGCAAAAATATTATTAAACATTTATTCTAATAAGAAAAGGTTTACATATCTCAAAAGAAGAGAAAATATGCAGATGTTATTGAAATTTTTTAATAAATAGTAAGATTGGCCCACAACTTAGTCCCAGTTTGAAATTTTGGCCCTCTGTGAATTTGAGTTTGACACCTCTGGATTAAACTAAAGGTAAACTGTTGCTGCTAACTTAAATACTGCAACCATGTGACATCACAAGGTGGACCAGAGAATCTTGAGCTTTAGAGATGTAGACAGACAGATTAAAGAGTTACTCAAACGTGTGAATGAAAGAAAACACAAATCCAGATATGTTTCTGGTGAGGAAACAGCATTATAACGTGACTCAAAGCTGTGTAATACAGGACCTTTAATAAAAAAAAATATAAAATAATTAAAAAACAAGCATTTTGATTCTTCCACACACAACTTTATAAAAACATAATAATCACCAGAGTGGACAACATACAGTGCACTTTCATATCGCCCATTACAATTCTATGGGGTCTACTTTCTACTATCTAAACCATTGGTGTTTTTCCACAGTAAACGTTGGCTCAACATTGTCTTGGTGCCTGGTGCTGTTTGCCTCCTCTGATCGGGAACACTGTGAACTGGCTGCAGATGTAGTCCGCTCCTTCACTGTGGCAGCTTGCATTTGTGCAGGGATTTGGCCAGAAGCGCTGGGCAAACTGAAGAACGGCGCGTCTAACATCTCCCACCTGTACCTGTGTATGCCACGGTCTGTATGGAGGTGTGTGCACAGGGGGCTGCCCAACGGAGCGTCCAATGTGCAGGAAAAGTGTATAGCATTTATTTAGAAAGATAACACATTTGTTTATCTGCGGAAGTCATTAGCGCAGTATAGGAGTTTCGCGTGTTTTCATTCCTGATACGTACAAATCTGGACTGACGCAGAAGTTGAGTGTTGTTTGTAGTCATTCCTATAGTACTATTGGTATAGTTTTGTAATATTTGAAAAGTACACTGACAGATAATTGCAAATTTGATTCCTAGTAGCTATTGTTCAAGTTCCTAACTTTGTAAGAATTGTGCACTGCTGTTTCATATTTATAAAACTGCAAGATGTGTGAAAAAGTGTCAGAGTAGTTTCAATGTAGTTAGCTCCTTCCTTCAGGCAGATATAAGTAAGTGTCCACCAGCGTCTGACCAGAACTGAGGAAGCAGCTTGAGAAACAAATTCGAGCAAATAAAATTTTATCCAGTTGACAAATCAAATTTCTCCTTTTAGTCTGTAAAGCCACAACTTGACAGAAAGAGACAGTGGATATAGAACTTAATCAGTTTTAAACATTGAAGTAAATCAGGTCAAAATCATATAAAAAGTGTATACCAGATATTTATTTACTTATTTAAACATGACAAAATAATAAAATAATAATTACTTTAATTGTTAAAAATGTTATCTAAAAAAAAAAAAAAAAAAACTCAATAAAATTTAGATGCATAAGAAAATATAATGTTAAATCATTTTCTTCAAATAATGTCATAAAAAATTCATGTACAGCAACATTTTACCATATTTTACAGACTCGAAGTTTTTGAGCTGTGTACAAACTTCGAAAAACTTTAATACACATTGACAGCACTGACATATTTTGTGACAACTTTTTCCATCTCAAATTTTTATGTTAAAAGAGCTAATATATTTTAAATTATTATGGGAGGAGGTGAGATAATACTGTATATTGAAATAGGGTAAACTTTTTTTTTTTGTTTGTTTGTTTGTTTATGTGTAGAAATTTTGAGTCTACCACTTTTTACCCTCATCAGTCCTCCACATATTCGGGTTGAGTTCTGTCATTGGGGACAGACCGAGCTCATACACTTACACACTGAGCCTATGCAACAGTAGCCTAATAAAGCCTTCGCGCAGCACTGGCACACATGCACTCTTAAACAACTCGGAGCATTCTCAACTTGAACGCTTCCCTTTTTCCAATGCAGCGTGGCGCCTCTTAAAATATCATCCTTTCTAATCCGGCAGCTTTCAGCCTTCACTCTTATAATGTTCTCTAAAGCTTCGGATAGGCCGGCATTAAGCGCGCAACAGTAATAAATAGTCAAGTTTGTGCTCGAGATCGCTATCTGTTTAAATCAATACCGTTTGCCAGCAAGATACCACTATGAAAATATTTGGCTGCTAGCTTGGGTTGTTACAAAATGTCTTCTCCTTGCAGTAAATAGCGGCGAGGAAAAACTCTGGAAAAAAAAACAACAAAAAAACACAACAGTCGCGCGGATAACCATTGATCCTTGCCTAAGCCGTGCTCAATCACACTTAAACGGGCAGGCTCTTCCTACCAGAGAAACCGGCGACTGCTAATGCCTAATACTTTAGCGCTGCTTCTTTCCCTCTTTCTATCCGCCTTGTTTGAAACTTGACGTGCTTACAACTTAATACCAGCCGGAATCACGCTGGGCGGCCGGGAGACTCAGCGTTGCCGATTCTTGTCAATTTCTCAAACTGGGGGTACAAAAGCGCGCATGCCCCACCTCTTGATCTCCGCTGACCGCCGAACCGCACACAAAGTTGACGCATGACTTCTTCGCCTTCTCCAAACTACCCGCCACCTTCTCCCCCCCCGGTTCTTCCCAGCTTTCTCCCAGCTAATCCAATCAACAAGAGCCGGAGTTTTTCTAATATACTGGTGGTCTCATAGTCTGGCCTGATCCCTGCAGCTGTGCCGGACCGCTCATTGGCGAGATTAAGGCAGCTCCTCTGATCATGTATTTCAATATGAATGGGACCAATAACGCGGGTGGATTACGGCTTAGTTACTTTGGAAATCCAAATCCCCCCCTCCCCTCCCCTATCCCCTCCTTTGATGGCTGCAGTGGCGTTGGGAGTGGAGGGGCGGGCGGTTGGTTGGTTGCGGGGAAGGGGAGGGGGGGGCGCCACCTGGCAGTCCCGTGTTTGCTCATATGCGTTCTTTAAACAAGCGCCCTGGCATTGCGACCGCGCCGGGGCCAACGCGGGGAAGGGCCCAGTATGGCGAGGCGCGGAGTGGATTGGACCAGATGGCGGCGAGAGTTTGGGATGCCAGGTGGGTGGTGGTTTTTGGGTTGAGGGTGGGGGGGGGGGGGGGGGGCAGGCGCACGGTCCCCGACGCTGCTGCTGCCGCTGACTCCGCCGGCGGTTGCAGACGAGCCTCGCCGGGCACGTGGGAGTCCTGGAGTGTGGAGAGGAGCCGGGAGCGCGTGTGGACGAAAAAGGGGACGATGCCAACTACGAAGAGCAAATAAACGCTGAATGCATAAGTCATTTTCTATAGCGTTTGGGTAAATATGGTGCCAGAAATACCAAGAAAGCCAATTTGCAGTTTAAATAAATGTATAGCTGTGTCTTGAACTGCCACATGTGGTCTGGCATGTAAAAAAGAAAAGTACTTTGGCCTCGATTTCAGTGTCTGGGTTGCATTAAAGACCTATTATGCAAGATCAACTTTTCAGAGCTGCTTGCTAGTGTGGCCTGGAGCTATTCAATATTAGTTTTTTTTTTTTTTTTCTAAAATATAGCAATGATCCACAGGTGTCAGATTATAACGGTAAGTAGGGATGTAACAATAACAAAAATATTGTGATATCATATCGTCAAAAATCTCACAATATAAATCGAATTACAAGTTTCTTTGCTTAAATTCATGGTTTTATAGTAGCAACAGCTTATGTTAATCGGCAACTACATATCCCATGATTCATTTCAGCTCAGACAACATGAAGAAATATGTTTTTTTCTTGATTTCTTGGGATTATGATGGAAATAATTCACACCAACATCTTGTCAAGGTATTTTAAAAGCAAAAAAGCGTCCCATCTACAATTATATCAGCCTCTTTAAAATATCACAATAAATATCGTACCGTGAGATTTGGATATCGTTACATCCCTAATAGGAGTGCAACAGTAACCAAAATATCGTGATATCATATCGTCAGAAGTCGCAATAATATCGTGGGCCATCACAATATATCAAATCACAACTTTCTTTACTTAAATTCATTGTTATGGGGCAGCAATAGCTAAAAAAAGACAGAGGGAACTACATCGACCATGATCCTTTGCTCCATTTCAGTGTAGACTACATGAATAAATAACAGTTCTAACACTTTTAAGTCTCCTAAGGTCTTTAAATTAAGTTTTGTCAAGGCATTTTAAGAGGAAAAAGTAGCATATTTACAACCTTGTTATCCTCCACAAAATATCGCAATAAATATCGTACCATGAGATGTATATCGTGAAAATATTGAACTGAGAGATTTGGATATCGTTATATCCCTAATCCCTGTTGGTAAGGTAAAACAATGTATACTTTTTTCATCCCCTGTGAGGGAAATTCATTGTCTGCGTTTGACCCATCCAGTGCCAGTACCAGTGCCTCTGGGGCAACCTGAACACTGGGCACAGTGCAGCGCCTGGGTCCCCTGTCCAGACACTGACCCAGACTTGGTCAAGACTTCCTTAGCTGGAGGATTATTTAACTATTAACTCTATAACAGACAAAAGGACTACATTTATACAATACTCCCTACAACTGTATAACTCATCTTTATGTAACAGATAATACTCCCTACAACTGTACAACTTTCACCCTTATATAACAGATAATACTCCCTACAACTGTACAACTCACCCTTATATAACAGATAATACTCCCTACAACTGTACAACTCACCTTTATGTAACAGATAATACTCCCTACAACTATACAACGACTCACCAAGCTGTGACTTTATATTTTATAACTTATCGTTCTATTTTATTTTTTATTATAATTGTATTAATTTTTTTTTACTTGTACATTTACATTTATATTATTTATTTAGAAATTATTATTACTATTTATATTTTCGCTTTTTAAAATGTAGGCATTTATGTATTTATTTATTATTATTAATATTTTGTATAATATATTGTGATGTGTGAGCTACTGTGTCCAAATAATTTCCCTTGTGGATCAAGAAAGTTTGTCTAAGTCTTGCTAAAAATGATTTATATGAAAGCTTTAAGAACATTCTTAGTCAGCAGTTAACTTAAATTTACTTTAACTTTAATTTAATTTTATTCTTTTCAGGCACAACACAAGGACGTGGCATAGAAGTTACCACTCTCACTTTACAATAATCTTATAATCTCTTGTCTGGCTGGGTTTCCTCTGGTTTCTCCCGTCAACTTAAATCAGGTCATCACTGTCAGTAAGTTTCCTGAGATCCTGGCCCAAACCTGGCACTGAATTGACGGGTCAAATGCAGATACCAGATGTCCCCAATGCCATGCTAAAATGTTGGAGAAATTTAAGTTGCGCTATCAAGTTATATAAAAACGCCAATCACTTACTCGGTTGCTTTGTACTGTCTGTGTATGGCGTGCCTTTTGAGCACTCCTGCGCTCTGGGGCCCTCCATCCTGGGGCCCTCTTTCTTGGGACCCTTTGTGAGTGAAGTGCTGGAGGTGATTAATATTTGTTTTGGCTCCACAGTGGGAGAGGAAGAGCCAGCTGATCCAGTGTGACCAGGCTAATCCCCGTCAGGCCGTGGGGCTGTGCGGGTCTGTGAGGGTCTGTGTGGGGCTGTGTGCTCTCCTGGTGTTTTCTCAGGCACACCAGCACTTGAGCCGGACCAGGGGGAGCTGTCGGCTGCTCATGTCCGCCTTAAGCCCGCCGACAAGGCAGACAACACTATGACCTGAGTGTGGCCGTGTAGAGAGACCAGCGAGATCAACGGCGTCCATCTCAAATGTCACAACTTTAGAATTTTCTTTTCTTTTCTTTTTTTTTTTTGTCAATTCACACAACGCAAAATAATAATAAATCCTTAGCTATTTATGTCTGAAACAACTGCCTCACGCACATATGAAAAAGTTTATTGTTGGTCATCTTAGTGTCATTTTGAGGTTCTTTTGTCTGTTCTTAGAGAAATGATCCATCAGTTGTTTTAGATTTTGTTCAAGGTGTTCTTCCAGAGGTTGTTTGAAGGACTGTTGTACTTTTATTTGCTGGTCTAGGACGTGGTTCCAGGGCTCAGACAGTTCTAGAAATTTTTCCTGACACTATTATTCTCTTCTTGATGTTGTTCTAAAGAGTACCCTACACACTGTTGGAGATAATGGTCTGAAAGCTGTTCTCGACACAATTCTAGAGACTGTACTTGAGAATGCTCTGAAGACTACTGAAGCTCTTCCTCAGACCGCTCTAGATACTGTTCTAGAGACTCTTCCTAAGACTTCTTCATGATACTTTTCCAGAGACAGTTCAAGATAATGTTCTGGAAACTGTTCTAGGTCAAACTATTCTGCTCTACAAAGGCAAAAGGCCTTAACTCTCCAGAGTGTGAAACTTCAAAGTTTCTGTTTTGTCCAGACAAAAGTAGAATAGGCAGGGCTCTGAAAATTTGACCACTTGTTGCTATAATGAAGAAATATTTGTATGTGGAAAATACTGAGCTCAAAATTGACCTTTGACCCTTATTAGTCAGTTCCTGTACTCTGCCTTTGTATCATGAGGCAAAAATAAGGAGTTGTGCAAAGGAAAAAGGCAGAAACTAATATTATCATTATTTGCTTGATTTTCTCCACACTTCCAATAAGAACATCTCACCAAGCTCGAGTCATCATAGTGTTTATATCTAGAAGAGCTCTGGATTTCCTGTTTAGCGCTGATCAGGATCGTGTAACGACACTTACACAGTTAAACAGTTTGACACACGAGTGACTTTGCAGTATATATAAATACACAAAATACTTTCACATTAAAGATAATTTAAAGATAATTTAAGTATAATTGAACACAAATTATTGAATGTGTTAAGACCATGTGCCAAGGCTGCAACAGGGAGGCGAGAAGTTGAATTTTAAAATAAAATATATTTATTTACTAAATCACAAACAAAACATACATTGTTACTGCCTTTTGCCTTTGCACGACTCCTTATTTTTGCCTTAAGGTACAAAGGCAGAGTACAGGAACTGACAAATAAGGGTCAAAGGTCAATTGTGATATCAGTATTTTCACAATATTTATTCACATGATAAAGGAGGTCTCAAATACAAACGAAATGACATGAACTAATTTTTGACCAAATGTGATGGTACGGTGTTCTGCCTTTGTAGGACAGTATTCTTGAGGCTGTTCCAGGTCCTGCTGTAGATAATGTTCTGAAGACTAACGTTTCGGAGATGGCTCTGGAGACAAGAAAACCTCTGGAGACTTCCCAAGAAGTCTGTCCTAGACACTGTTCCAAGGACTGTTCAAGATGATGGTCTCGAAACTGTACCAGAGAATGTTTTGAAGACTACTAGAAGTTAGTCGAAAGTTTGGTATGGATTGTTCCAAAGTTGGTTCTCGATACCGTTCCTGAGGCAGTTTCATAGGTTCTTTTGGGTCCATTTCTTTAGGTTTATTCATAAGTATCAGTCACACCACAATTTCCTATTAAAACTGTATTCCATTTCACTTTGAGTATTTAATTGCTCCGACAACACTCCTACTCTTTCATCTCTTGAGACCCAAGGATTCGAGAGGCTGTTCAAGAGATTGTTCTTAGGCTGCTCTGGTGGAAGAAGTCTTTGACAGGCCCCGTGGAGGATCGCACGGCTCGCGGGGTCTATTGAGGACTTGCACTTGTTGACAGATATACTGCTGTCTTTGTTACGCGCAGCTGAGATGGACAGGACAGGTGCAGCTGGCCAAGAAAAGAAAAAAAAAAAAAAAAAACAGAAAAAAATGGCCTTTCCAGAGTAGTGTTTCAGAGGTTGTAAAAACACAGCTGTCTAGTGGGCGATCACGGCTCCGATTCTCCCCAGCTCCTTGTTGCCTTGTTGGCGGAGTCGCTAAACTCACAAACACTGTCTGATAGGCTTGACTCTTTATAAGGGCTTTAGCGGGAGGAGGAATGCTCACAGGAGGGTTAACCATGGGCACCGGTGGGTACGGGGGGATACAGGGGGTTATACGGGGGGTCTGCAGGGGGGATACGAGGCTCTTAGCGACGGCTCCACACTCACAGTGAGAAGAAGGCTGGGCCACGGGACACGCTTTGGCTGGTTCACACGCGCATTAACACAGAGCTGCAAGAACCACACAAGCCAAAACCCAAAGCAGTGGAAGGTCTTTAAAACATAGTGAAGAAAAAGTGAGGAGTAATGTGGAATCCAAAATGAATAATCGTACATTTTCAGTTATATTTTTAAGAATCATCATCAGCAGTTGAGATCTTAATATAAGTTTGAGGTGAAATAACGTAATATTGTCAATGAAAAATGTCAAGAAAACCAAAGTGCTACAATTTAAATGACAGTTCTGAATAAAATGAATAAAGTAACCCTGTAGCAAAAAGAAAGAAAATAAAGAATGAAACAAAATAAAGGTACAAATAAAAGCTTGAGATAAGACTCGCACCATCAGTATCATCTTTTAAATCACTCCTTAAGCTTCAGTTTTATCTTGGTTTTATTCCTTATTTATTTTTTATTCTATTTCTTAATTTATAATTGATTGGATTGTTTGCATCATTGTCTGTTTTTGTATGCTATTTTTATGCTTTTTGTATTGTTCTTTGCTTGTTTTTAAAAGTGCTTTATGAATAAAAATGTATTATTATTAGGACTGGGTATCATTAAGAAGTTACTGATACGATACATACTTCGATACATAGGCCAGGATACGATACATTTCTCGATACAGTACACTTTCGATTCGATACGATATATTTCAAATCGATTCAATACATTTCAATAAAAAATAAAGACAAAATCATGACTGTAATACTAAAAGTCTTTGTTAAATCACTTCTTGTGCAACGTTCATATGAAACACAAACATATTAATCATCAAAACAGTGACAATGTCAAATGTGTTGCATAAACAAGCATAAATCATACCTGAAGGAGTGGTAACCAGGCTGGCGCCACCTAGTGCCTGTGCTCAATTTAATTTCTTTCCAGTGACTAGGCCAGGAATCAAAGTACACTAGACGGTTTGCAAAAACCCTGGAAGTGCAAGTTCGGACTCTTTGCTGATTGGCTAATTAGCAAAGAGCCATACATTTTGTGTTGGCCACGATTCCTGAGATCAAGGATTTAAAACCAGAACAAAGAGAATGTTTGGTGAATTTCATCAAGGGGAAAAGACATACGGGACTTGGGAAAAGCTTAATATACCAGTTAGCCCTGTTAGCGGTGCAGTACATACATCACAACCAAATAGCAACTGGTTAAATGAAAAAAAATACCCACCTACAGTCGAGGGAACGAATTCCAACGCAGCAAGGTCAGACAGTTTTTACGAAGTGAAACCGGCTGTTGAATCAGGCTAAAGGAGCAGTGCAAGAAACACAAATGTTCAAATCATTTCATATTTCATAAATTGTCGTAGCTATAAGTTAGAAACACGTTCCCTAAGTTCTGTGGTCATCAAATACGCCTGCATACGTCAATATGCACTGGAGGTAAGTTCGATATAAGTTACACACAGGTTCAAAGCACGTTACTCATAAGTTAAGGTTATGCTAGACATTATCTCAATGTATTTGAACTTATGAGAAACTTACAGTTAACATGTGTGAACGTGTGTCAACGATTGCAGAACTTACCTACAACTTATGGCCCACGTATGCAAGACGTATAAACATAAGATGACATACGTTGAGAAATTTTCAGCATGCTAAAAATTTTCACCGACCTTGCAGTATGTCGATGTAAGACAGCATACTAGTCCGATGAGGTTCATTTGGGCTTCCAATAATTTATGTCATTAGGTTCTTTTTTCAGATCAAGGGTTCTCCTCCTCTGTAAACAGGGACGAGGGGCTTTTTTACTCTCACACACCTGGGATACTGTCCTGAGGAAGTCGGTCTGCAGATGGCGCTGATGTCCTGCCCCCACCGCGATAGGAAGACAGCGCCAAAACCTGTTTAAGTCAGCTGACCGGACACATCACAGTAACATCATGTGACCACTCTGAGGAGGAGCGCTAGTGAGCAGTCGAAACTGTCAGGTATGAAAAACAAACCCTTGGTCTGAAAAAAGAACCTAATAACATAACGTAAGCCAGCATGCTTCAGCGGGTTCATAACTTACACAAGACTTAGCTATAACTTATCCGACGTACGCCAGTGTATTTGCTGTGTTTTTCATACGTCAGCATACAGGCTAAATTGTCAAGTAAGAGTACTGTTACTTCAATAAAAATATAACTCTAGTAGGAGTAAACATATGCTCCGAAAAGTGCAAATTCATTAAAAAGTTACTCAAGTAAACGTAACTGAGTATACTACCCACCTCTGATCAGGAGTACCTAGTTGGAGGATTAGGGTACTTCATGTGATTACGTACGTAACACCACTGTACTTCTTACTTACTATTCTAATCTCGGCCACTTCATTACTCTTCCAGTGTTCCGATTTTATAACTGTGACTATTAGCCCATAAAGTAGCATTATAGTTAAGCTTGTTTGCCTCGCCACGATCACACTCCAATCAAGTGTGTGTGTTTACCTGCACGAGCTCGTCGGGGACGGGAGGGTGAGGCAGGGGGCCAGCGTAGGGGCCCGTGGGTGCTGGGGGGTGTCAGTGAAGCGGGGAATTAGCTCTAGTGTTGTCTCCTAATCCTCATCTGATTAGGGGAATTTCCATCAGGGCTCTACAGAGAACTGCAAGTACACAGAGGAGCGGGAGAAATGTGGACTTAACTGCAAAAAAAAAAAAAAAATTATATATATCTCTATATCTATCTATTCTATCTATCTATCTATCTATATATATATATATATATATATATATATATATATATATATATATATATATGTATATATATTGGATGGTTCTGAAATGTTGAGGTGTAAAATTGTCATTACTCATTAAGAACAACAGAATTTTTGCTGGGTTTTTGCTCATATAAAAACAAAATAAATCATAAAATATAACAACTACATAATATTGTGTATGGAAGTTATCTGGAATCACTCAATTTAAAGGTGCACCGTGTAATTGTTTGTTTCATATACTTGTTTTTATGGATATATTTATACAATACCATACCAACTTCATTTATAAAGTACTTTAAAAACTTTACAGCTGGCTAGGGTGCTGTACACAAATGCAGTACAACACGTACACATAACAAACACAATACAACTACTAAAAAACAAGAAATATACATCTCACTTGTTAAAAGCCAGTGGAAAAAGGTAAGTTTTTAGGAGTGATATTTATGGAATTCCACAGTATGGCATTAAACAGCTCTTTACGTTTATTCAATTACAGATGGTTTTATAGCTCAAAAGTATCTGGAAAAAAGAAGAGTCATTCTGACTGTGAGCGGGGTCGCCTCTCCACAGATCTGACCTGTAACTTGGTCTGGTTTGATCTCCATGAAGATAGAAAGGTTTAATGCCCATACATACATACATACATATATATATATATATATATATATATATATATATATATATATTATATATTATTTTTATGACAAAAAACAAAATAAATAAATATCCTAGTACTACTAGTATTACTACGACTACTACTACTACTATTACTACTACTACTAATAATAATAATATAATAAATTAAATTAAACATACACATACACACACAGACATAATCTTGCGTAAGTTATTTTGGTTCAAGAATATAAATAAATAAATAAATAATGAACTCAAAAAAAAAAAAAAAAAAATTTTAAAAAAGCGAAGAGGTGTCTGATTTTACAGTGCCAATCTATAAGTAATTGTGACCATTGTTTTAAATTGTAAATTGTAGTAAATATGTGACTTTTAGGAATAGATTTCACAAATCAGCATTCATGTTTGATATTTTTTGTAGGAAATTTGCTATATATTTTTTTTTAAATAGACACTAAAAACTGAAATTGAATATTTAATTATTCCACTCACTGATGGTTTGTGATACTAAAATCATCCACATTAACAATTATATGTTTTGTGTATCTTCGCTTCAGTGTGTGACAAAAATATACACACACTGGAAATAAACAATATCTAGGTAACAACATTTTACTTTAAATGAGTCAATTCAATGATCTACCAATGGAATAAGTGTGTTTTTCTTAATTCAAGCAACATTTTGTTTCTTATTTTATCTGCAAAAAGTTGTTGTTTTTCTTATTTTAAGTGTAACAAGATGTATTTTCATATTTTAAATACAAAAAGTCTTGTTCCACTGGCAGATAATTTTACTTGTCAAGTGAAATTTACTCAAATCATGATCAAACTTTTTCAATTCAAGTCTTCTTAACATGTCTAGATTTCGTTTTGTGCAGTGCAATTTAAAACTTATTCATTTTAAAAACATTTTCCAAACATGAGACTGAGAAACGTGAGAAATCATCTTTTTGTCATCGGAATTTTCTGTAAATCATCTTAATAAAGCCGTCTCCTGTTTTCAATATTTTCATCATTTTGCAGTGTCACAGAATCATTACAAGGTGAGGTTAGGTTAGTCGCTTTATTTTAGGTAAATTTGTTTTGCAGATTTGAGAGGATGGTCGCACATTTCACATTTCATTCATCCATGTTATGTACAATAAACATGTATAAAAACACAATTACAAAATAGTGTTACAGTGCTCCAATACTCCATAAATATTTAAATTCATCCATTACGCTTGACTAAAAACACAAGAAATATAAAAAATATAAAACACAAATCCACAGTTTGGACATGACCGATGCATAAATACAGTTTTTTAGTCAAATCATAAAATTTTACTTGTCGAATCATGCAATCTTTTTCAGTGTACCCCCCGTTCTGACCAATCACGTCTCTGGTTTCTCGCCGTCACCTGGCTCACGGTGTAATCCTGGAGTGCTCTGTAAACGAGCTCTCTCCCTCTCCACACCACTCCAACCCAAATCCGGAGGCAAACCTGAGAGCCTCCGGTGAGAGGGCGCTGCACAGACCGGATTAGCCGCACCGGGATCATATTCAGCGGCTCCTCAACGCGGCGGCGAACATCCAGTACAAACAGTGACTTTAGTCTACATTCGTCAACAGCGGCTTCATTAGCGAGTTAAGAAGATTATACTGGGATTTTGATAATAACATAATGTAAAAGGGAAATCTATAACGCTCACTGCAAAGGTTAAAGAGCCTAACATCTATTTCCCATGATTTATTTATTACGTTTTGATTATGAGCTGTAGAAATCGTGTGGTGCACTGAGGAGTGAAGCAAGGAAAATTAGACTAAAACATACACATATACTATGAAAAGTTTGGACACACCCACACTTTGAATGTTTTTCTTTATTTTTACTACTTTTTACATTTTAAATACATTTAGAAGACATCAAATATGGTGAGGTAAAGAAAAATTTGAATAACTTTTATAACTAAAACAAATACATACACTTAAAATGACTTGAATTAAGAAAGTTTTATCATGGTTTGAGTAAATTTCACTTGATGAGTACAATTTTCTGCCAGACTTTTTGTTGCTTGATTTAAGAAAAACACACTTATTCCATTTGGTAGATACTGTTATTTGTTAAGTTGAATCTATATGAACACATGGTAGAATGTTTTAAAAAAAAGACTTTAGATTTTTAAAGAATATGCACCCTTTGCTTTGATCACTGCCTTTGACAATCAGCGTTCCTTGATCCAAACATGGAGACTCTGTTGTAAAGCTCAGTGAGAGAAGGCCAAGGGTTTGCATCAAGATATGCAGTCAAAAAAAAAAAAAAAAAAAGGTATATATATATATATATATATATATATATATATATATATATATATATATATATATATATATATATATATATATATATATATATAAAGTAAAAAAATAGTTATGTAACTTGATAATTCAATATAACTTGTTTCATATATCTGATGTATATTTACTTAAAATATGAAAATACATCTTGCTACACAACAACTTTCTGCAGTTAATATAGGAAAAACAAAATTTTTGCAGTTAAAATAAGAAAAACAACAACTTTTTGCACTTAAAATAAGAAACAAAATCGAATGCTGCTTGAAGAAAAAATCTTATTCCACTGGTAGATAATTTTACTTGTCAAGTTGAATCGACTCAAATAACTTACCTAGATATTGTTTTTTTCCCATGTAAATTCTAGTATTGACCCTTTGCTTTGTTGACAGCATTGCAAACCCTTGGTCTTCTCTCAGTGAGCTTTATCGTGAAGTGTCCTTAAATGGTTTTCAGTTCAAGATGTGAATTGTCAAGGTCAAAGGAATTGTCAAAAGCAGTGATCAAAGCAAAGGGTTGAAATTTTTCAAAATCTAAAATTTTACGCAGAATTGACTCTTTTTAATGTTGTTTCCTGATCAGAAACAAACCTGGAGTTACATACCATGAAAAAAAGAGGTAGAGCGCTTCGATTATTCCTTGACGAAGACCATCTCGTTGGTCAAAACACGAGAACTTTAATGTTTACAGTCGGAGTGCCTCGGGTTTGTACCTTGCACACTTTTACATTTTTCAGTACTGTAACTTTGTGTTAGGATACCTGGAGTTGTGTTTTGTTTCATTTCATTCACACATTTGAGTAATCCTGCATTATTTCTTTATCTACATCTCCAAAGCTCAAAACGTTCTGCTCCACCTTGTGACATCATGGAGTGGTAGTTTTCAAGTTAACAGCTCCTTTTATCTTTCATTAAATAGATATTGGCATTTCTAGGGCTGAAATTATCCAAATGATTTTAGTGAAGGTGGGTGGAGTTTAAAAACACAGTGGAGCACTTCCTGTATCACCACATGACATCACAAGGTGGAAGAGAGCGTTTTCCGTTTGAGACATGAACTCAGCCTAAATACGCCGGGTTTATTAATGAATGAAACAAAACACAACTCAAAGTATAATCCGTGTATCATTCGTTCATTCGTTTTTCAAAATAAAACCAAAAATAAGAAGAAGAAGAAAAAAAAAAAAAAACTGTCTTAATTATTTGTCTCCAAAACCATTATTATTTATTAGTTTTTATTTATTTTTATTAGATTTTTTTCAGTTTTTGATTTTGTGTTTAAATGAATAATGGAAAACACGGATAATGCACATTTGCCGTTACTGAGATGCCGGACTGAACCAGGAATGAACCAGGACTAAACCAGGACTAAACTGGTCTCAGTCCTGGTCTTGGTCCTAGTCTTGGTCCCGGTCTCATTTCTGATCTCAGCCCCGGTCTGGTCCCGGTGTGGTCCTGGTCTCAGGCCCGGGCTGGTCCTGGTCTCATTTCTGATCTTAGTCCTGGTCTGGTCCTGGTCTGATCCCGGTCTCATTTCTGGTCTTAGTCCTGGTCTGGTCCCAGTCTTAGTCCTGGTGTAGACCTGGTTTAGACCTGGTTTAGACCTGGTTTAGTCCTGGTTTAGTACTGGTTTAATCCTGGTTTAGACATGGTTTAGTCCTGGTGTAGACCTGGTTTAGACCTGGTTTAGTCCTGGTGTAGACCTGGTTTAGACCTGGTTTAGTCCTGGTGTAGACCTGGTTTAGACCTGGTTTAGTCCTGGTTTAGACCTGGTTTAGACCTGGTTTAGTCCTGGTTTAGACCTGGTTTAGACCTGGTTTAGTCCTGGTTTAGACCTGGTTAGACCTGGTTTAGACCTGGTTTAGTCCTGGTTTAGTCCTGGTGTAGACCTGGTTTAGTCCTGGTTTAGACCTGGTTTAGACCTGGTTTAGACCTGGTTTAGTCCTGGTTTAGACCTGGTTTAGTCCTGGTGCAGACCTGGTTTAGTCCTGGTGCAGACCTGGTTTAACCGTGTTTTCCATTATTCATTTAAACACAAAATCGAAAACTGAAAACACTAATCATTATCTGTTTTTTCATTTGTGTTTTGGAGACAAATAAAGAAGAAAATAGTTGTTTTTTCCTTTTCTTATTTTTGGTTTTATTTTGAAAAACAAATGAACGAATGATACACGGATTATGTTTGTGATGAGGAAATATAACATAGATGAGAAAATAGAGTAATACTGTATGGACCCTTTGATCGCCATGGCAACAGCACTAATATTTTTACCCTCTGAAACCCTCGGATACTTAAACCAGCCCGAGCAGTCTCCTCCCGTGTCCTGCAGCTTCAGGGTTCGTGCTGAGTTCTCTACTGTAGATGGCAGTGTTAACCTGGGCTTTCACCGCTCTGCTCCCAGCTCCGTCTGCAGTCTGCTCCTCGGCCCGGGGAGGAATTCATTACAGTTTGACCCAATAATAGTAAGAACGCAGGCAGAGATTGTGATCGCAGTTGTGTTAATACCAAAAGAGAAGTCAGGATGAGCTTTAAACTGATGCACATGGTAAAAAGTTGAAATGGTTTTGAGTTTTGAGCAGTTAAAAATGAAGAACACTTCCCGGCAAAAGTGTGGACAAAAGTATTCAAGCAGTGTTTTTCTTTTCTTTTCTTTTTTCTTTTTTTGTTTGTTTATGTTTACTGCTTTCTACATTTAAGATATAAATATAAAAAACATCAGACATATGATGCAAGATAAATGGAATTGTGTAGTAAAGAAAAAAGAAAAGTGTAATAATAATTCAACTAATTTTAAGCCAAAGATGTTCATTTGTCTTCTTATGTACTTAAACTTCTTTTATTGTCTGTATTGTCTTTAAAAAGGAACCCAAGAAATTAAAAGTTCAACAAATTTTATTTTTACATCTTATATTCCTAATTCCTCACAGTAGCCACCCTTTGCTTTGTCAACAGTGCTGCAAACCCCCCCTTTTTTTAGCTTTATGTTGAAGCGGTTTTCACTTCACAACTCTGCTTTGCATACTGCATGTGTCATTCATAGTAGTGATGCCTTCAATGAGAACCTAAAAAATAAAATTCAGGGAAATAAAGATGAAACGGAAACGGAAAGTGTGTCCAAACTTTCAGCTGGTTGTGCTGTTTTAACCCATATTTTCTTATTTCAGGCAAAATTAGAGAAGCAAAATAAAGCATCAACAAAGTCTCACTCTAATCACGCAGATTCATTTGTCTAAAATAACACAAAAGCACATAAAATAAAATAATTAAAGTTGTGTGTATTGTTTTTTTTTTTTTTTTTTTTTTTTTTGACTGTGTTTAAACAATTAAAAAAAGATTCCAACTGATCAGAATAAAATGATAAAGCTAAAAGCCGTGTATGTGAATGCAAACTACACTGCAAAACCTGAAAAATCTTCAGTTTAGATAGATTAATTATGCAATTTAAATTCATTTACTTTTTTTGTAGTTGCAAACAGAATTTTGTCAATTCAAATTTCATACGCAATTTTTCTCACTGTTAGATTTCACTTGAAAAATGTAAACATGACAATGTAAAGACCAGTCAACAGTCTGAACACACTTTTTCATTTATGTTTTTTCTTTTTTTCCATGATTTTTACATAGTAGATTTTCACTGAAAGAATCAAAACTATATATGAACACGCGGTGGAATGTAAAGAAAAAAAAAAGACTTTAGATTTTTAAAGAATATCCACCCTTTGCTTCGATCATTGCTTTTGACAGTTGGAGTTTCTTGATCGACACCTTCAATTGAAAACCATTTCAGGAGACTTTGTTGGACAGCTCATTGAGACGCCAAGGATAATTCCATATAACTTGGTTCATATATTTCATGTTTTCTGTATGTATATCAATTATAAAAAGGGGTAAACATGAAAAACAACACTGAATAAGAAGGTGAATCCAAATTGTTGACTGGTAGCTTATATGACTACTAATGTCATTTGAGTTCAGATGACATGAACATAAAACTGTTCTGTTTTGTGCAGCAGGTAAAGGCCTGTGTGTCTGTGGGACAGGGGCAGGGGTGGGCCGAGAGGTTTGGGGAGGTTACAGAGGAGAGATGGGAGGAGGAGGAACGAAGGTTTGGGGAGGTCGCGGAAGACGGGAGGAGGAGGAGCTCGAGAGGAGGTTTGGGGAGGTTACAGAGGAGAGATGAGAGGAGGAGCTGGAGTGGAGGTTTCAAAGGAGTGATGGGAGGAGGGGGAAGGAGGAGCTGGAGTGGAGGGGAAGCTGAGGTGGAGGTTACGGAGGAGAAATTGGAGGAGGAGCTGGAGTGGAGGTTTGGAGAGGTCACAGAGGAGAGATGAAAGGAGGAGCTGAAGTGGAGGAGAAGTTGGGGTGGAGGTTACAGAAGAGAGATGGGAGGAGGAGGAGCTGGAGTGGAGGAGGAGCTGGAGTGGCGGAGGCTTGGGGAGGTTACGGAGGAGAACGGGGGGGAGGAGCTGAGGGATGAGTGGTGGTGGTGGTGGTGGAGGGGGGGGCCTGACTGAAGTGTGTTATTGTAACAGAGCTTACACTGGAGTCAAGAGGAGGCCAGTGTGCCGATCGCACGCTAGGCCTGCACCTCCACACAGCACAGAGCACTCTCGCTTACACAGGCTGAGCACATGTCACACTATGAGGAAAAACTGCACGGCATTCTCAAAAAACAAAAAAAACAAAAAAAAACCACTATGTATGTTATAAAAACTACTAATAAACTATTATGTTATAACAATGTTCCTTCATCAAAAACATGCCTGAAGAGGTTTGAGATGTCATCCGTGCATGTTCGAGTATTTCGGATAACCCTCCTTATGATCCCACATCACAGTTCATAAATACACCAAAACATGATGCAAAACTGTACACTACAACTTCACAAACCTGATGCAACGTGCAGTAGTTTCATTAGCAGGATGCACTCTGAGTCTCAGTGTCAAAAAACAAAAAAAAAAACCTCAAAGTGACTCATAACTCATAAAACATCATCGTTCATAGACTGTTTTTGGCGAATATAACAATAAAAGGTAACATGGTGATCTAAATTTGTTATATGTTAGGAGTTAATACCCCACAAAAGTAAAATACCTCCTGTTTAAAGGTACAGTACGTAACATTCTCAGGGTTCCCATGGTCATGGAACTTGAAAATGTCATTTTTCAGGCCTGGAAAAGTCAGTGGATTTTGTAAATTCAATGAAAGTTTTGGAAATGGGATTCATGGGATTTTAGCATCGCTTTCACACAACTACAGCATTCTATTGAGTCATCTTTAGGTTATTATGATTGAACATATGAACCTATGCACCTTTTGTTTAAAAGCGACGACAATAAATGCACTGACAGTATTTTGAATGATAAAAAACTATAATACCAAACCATAAGCTGAGTGGAAAGGGTTAACATTTCATATCTAGCCTTAAAAGTCTGATCAGTTCTACACATGTAGGTGCCGTAAAGTCATGGAAAATTCACTTTAGGTCATGAAAAGTGATAGCCTGATTCATCAGCCGGTTTCACCTTGTAGAAACTGTCTGACCTCGCAGTGTTAGAATTTGTTCGCTCGATGGTAGGCGGGTATTTTTTTTCATTTAACCAGTCGCTGCTATTTGATAATCATGTATGTAATGCGCTGCTAATGGGGCTAACAGGTATATTAAGCTTTTCCCAAATCAAATCCCGTTGGAAGAAGAGCAATAACGTCCTTCCCCTTAATGAAATTCACCAAACATTCTCTTTGTTCCGGCTTTAAATCCTCGATCTCCGGAATCGTTGACAACACTGAATGTATGGCTCTTTGCTGATTGGCTGGTGCCTGAACTTGCACTTCTGCGTTTTTTGCGAACCGTCTTATGTATTCTGATTCCTGACCTAGTCGCTGGAGAGAAATGAAACTGAGCAGAGGCACTAGGTGACGCCAGATTGGCTAGAAAAGTCATGTAAAAGTTTTTAAATTTTGTCAGTGAAAAAAAGTGGGAACACTTCACTCTGGAGGAGGCACGTCATCTGCATGATTCGATGGAAATTGAAAGTTAAAACTAAACCAAATTCAAAGCCAAAGGAGCATTTCCATGGAAACAAACCATAGGAAGCCAAATATGAGTCAGGTTTGTGTAGATTTTTTTTTACAGTGCATGCCATTTTTCTCAGCGCTAGTGACGGCTCCTGAACCCTGCATGCTCCTGTTGCATTGTGGGACGTGTGGATGGATCACCTCTCCTCACCTCTCGTGTGGATCTGCTCCTCCATCTGGACTCAATTGTCACGTAGAACCTGAGGAGGACTTTAACACAACATGAGTTATCAGGACACGAGTCCAGACCAAACATCAGCATGAAGACCTCACGTATGACACAGACCCTCCTGACGGATTTTCAAACGAACCATGATGTCATTACGATGGGAGATTCTGAAGAGGCGTCAGGCGGCTTTTTGTAGCCACAAGCATTTGAACACTGGTGGCCTTTCCACAATACCATGACAAAAACACACTTTGAAATGAATACTATAACAACTGTCACATAAAAAAAAACTGAAACTACAAATGTAACATCAATGTTTGTTACATTTATTTTATTTCTTTGCGGTATTTGAGTGAGTAATGTGCAGACTGCCTGTTATAACAATTACAGTGTACTGCAATGCGTCAAATTACCTGAAAACTATATCGACTTATGGTACCGTTTAATGTGATGATACAGTATCAATATCATGGGCTGTTGTACTGATATATCGGCAAGAGTATTTTTTGGTATATTTGACTAAATAATTTTGTTACAGTGCTATAGTTTTGTTGCTTGTTAAGAGGAAGGAAACTTATTTATGCGACACATTTGACATTTTCACTGTTTTGATGATTAAAATGTTTGTGTTTCATATTCACTTTGCACAAGAAGTGGTTTAACAAAGACTTTTAGTATCACAGTCATGATTTAGCCATTATTTTTTATTACCATATTTTCCGCATAATAGGGCAAACTCAGAAGCCTCCAACCCTATCAAAAAACGACTGCGCGCCCCACAATCCAGAGCGCCCTATACACGAATTCACTCAGGTGTCCCAGCACGACTTCAGTAAACTACAAAGCTGCACCATCCTCAGAGCACGCAAACAGAACGGAACGGAGGAACGAATCGAAAAGCGAGTGCAATGTGCCACTTCTAGCCACAACTGAACAACTGAGTCACTGCGAACACGCCAACAATCCAGCGGTCCCAGACAGCACCCTCCCACACGCCACAACTGAACCAAGCCCGGAGTCATTGTGAATGCAACAAAGTCCCATTGACCCATCCAACTGTTGTGTTTCGTTTAAAGTCCGGTGAGGTTTATTTGTGAAAAAAAATTCTAAAATAGGCCCTATAGTGCGGAAAATATGGTAAAGCATTTCGAATAGATTTGTAGAATATTGTGTCGAATCGAAAGTGCACTGTATCGTATCGTGGCCTATGTATTGAAGTATGTATCGTATCGCCACTGCAAGGTCTGGAACAAAATACTTCTTAGGCTACGCCCACAAGACAACACTCCTGGATTTTTTTATTTTTTTTTTACGGACTGAAAAAAAATTGCGTCCACACACGTGCCGGATCAATAAATATTCAGAATGTCCAGACGACAACAGAGCACTGAGTGAAAATGATGTAATACATATGTCACGCCTGTATGCGACGCTGTTAACAATAATAATAATATTTAATAATTCATATCTGATCACCTAGTAGTTTGTGTACACACCCAGCGTTAATGAAAATTCTCGTTTCTGCTTCAGGAAGTTCATCTTCACTTGATGCGTTCCTGCCCCTCAGAGCTGTGTGTACTGCCTCCTGCTGCTGTACCAGTGGGTCGGGTTCGACTGTGCTTCGAGCAGGGTACTTGAAGCTTGTGGGGTGGGGTTCGACTGTACTTCGAGGAGGGTACTTGAAGCATTTGGGGTGGGGTTCGACTGTACTTCGAGCAGGGTACTTGAAGCTTGTGGGGTGGGGTTTGGCTGTACTACGAGCAGGGTACTTGAAGCTTGTGGGGTGGGGTTTGGCTGTACTTCGAGCAGGGTACTTGAAGCTTGTGGGGTGGGGTTTGGCTGTACTTCGAGCAGGGTACTTGAAGCTTGTGGGGTGGGGTTTGGCTGTACTTCGAGCAGGGTACTTGAAGCTTGTGGGGTGGGGTTTGGCTGTACTTCGAGCAGGGTACTTGAAGCTTGTGGGGTGGGGTTCGACTGTACTTCGAACAGGGTACTTGAAGCTTGTGGGGGGGTTCGACTGTACTTTGAACAGGGTACTTGAAGCTTGTGGGTGGGGTTCGGACTTGACTTGACTTCGAGCAGGTACTTGAAGCTTGTGGGTGGGGTTCGCTGTACTTCGAAGGGTACTTACTTCGAGCAGGGTACTTGAAGCTTGTGGGGTGGGGTTCGACTGTACTTTGAACAGGGTACTTGAAGCTTGTGTGGGGTCGACTGTGCTTCGAGCAGGGTACTTGAAGCTTGTTACACAAACTATTGCGCTGTACTGTTGTGTATATTTGACCAAAGCAGTTACCTGTCCACCAAAGAACCACACGTTTTGACAAAGTGCTTTGGAACAGTATCGTGCCAAAATCAGCCAGAAAATCTTTTAGTGCAGGGATCTCCAACCTGTAGTTTCAGGAGCTACCGGTAACTCTCCATGCCCTTCCAAGTAACTTAGCAAGGGACTTCTGAATTACATGTATTGTGCTGAATAAGTAAAATTTGATTGATTAAATGCCTATTAACATGTTTTGATTCCTAACTTTGTACACTAATACCTGGATAAAGGTTTATGCTGTACAGGCATCTAACTGTATCTGTCTAAAGCTTTCCATGGCTCTTATATTTACTCAATTTCTAGTAGCTCTCTGGTATTTTTGTTTTGTAAAGGTAGCTCACTGGAGAAAAAAGGTTGGAGACCCCTGGTAGAGTGTAACATCAGTTTTATGCAGTTTCATGGACCACGCCAAATTAAGATGATGTGAATTAAGAAAGTTTTATCATGATTTGAGTTAATTTCGCTTCACAAGAAAAAAATGTCTGCCCGTGGAACGACACTTTCTGTACTTAAAATATGAAAATACATCTTGCTACACTTAAAAAAAATAAAAAAATAAGTAAAAATAAAAAATAAAACTTTTTGCACTTAGAAACTAAATCTAATTTTGCTTGAATTAAGAAAAATACACTTATTCCATTGGTAAAACATTACATGTGTCAAGTTGAATCAACTCAAATAAAGTAAAATGTTCTTAATTTAAGTCATTTTAATTTAACTAAATATAGTTTTGTTTTTTGTTTTTTTCATCTTCATGGAAAAACTTGGGCTCCATGGACTGGGATTTAGTGGGGTGGTTGGAAATAAGTAATTGTAATTAAGGAAAATTGTTACGTTGTCAATCCATTCATGACTTACTCATTAATTTGTCCCATTTTTATTTTTGATCAATTTGATCCATGACATAAATAGTTTTTTGTTTAGCCAAAATACAAAAAACGTGCATCAAAATGACCAAAACTATAACTAATATCTATATACTGACCCACAAGTGAGTAGAGAATAGACAATGTTATGCACTATTTTTAATAATTTTATTTTTTACGAACCATCCCAACTCGGGTGTGTCCCAGTTTTGAAACTTGAAAATCTGGTCACCCTAAATAAGGCCCTAGATTGAACCCAGAAGACTCCATCGTATATACACTAAACAAATACACAAACTATGCTCATAGATATAATAATCCGTGACTTTCCCCCTTTGTTTTTCCTACATTTTAACATATTCCATTCTCTGTCTCTGGTGAGCACCTGACTGTAACATCCCCTGACCCTCGCTGACCTGTCTCCTGTCTGCTGACCTCCGTGTGACCCTCTCCGTGTCTACGCTGACCCCGTGCTCTGCGGCTGGGATATGATTTTAGCCCGAAGCTCCAACGTAGCTCGCCCTCCCTCCCACTGCGTCACTGCGTCCGGTGCACTGCTGACTCCACATCTGCCCACGGACTGGAGCCTAATGGAACACATGTGTGACAGGGCCTGTCTGGGAACACGGTTTGGAGATGATCATCTTGTCTTCATAAAGTGCTGTAGTACAGTTTGAAATGGAAGACTTTTGTAAAAGAGACATAACATAAAAAGGATTGTTGGTAGATTTTAACCATGGTCTAATTTGTTCTTTTCACCTCCAAAATATCTTTAAGAACAGATGCAAACTTTTATTTTCTTGAATGTATTTTCAGTATTATGCGAAGCTGTGTGCAAGAATATCTAAATATCGTCATGATACAGAATTGATATCGTGGGCTGCTGTATTGATATATCACCTAGAGTTTTTTTTTTGTTTTTTTTTTTTTGTATATTTTACTCAATTATTTGTTACAGAGCTACAATTTTGTTGCTTGTTTAATGGAAGGAAACTCTTTTGACACATTTGACATTTTCACTGTTTTGATGATTAAAATGTTTGTGTTTCATTTTCACTTTGCACAAGAAGTGCGTTAACAAAGACTTTTAGTATCACAGCTTTTATTTTTTTATTAAACCATTTTGAATTGTTTTGCAGTATATCGTATCGAATCGACCCAACCCCTGGGCTGTGGGTCGTTCAGTACCGGGCCACAAAAGTATGACTCCCCCCTCCCATACGCTGCACGGACCGGGCCTCCTCCCTTGCACCGCACCTCTAAACCAGAACTAAAGCCAGAACTAAAATCAGGACTAAAGTCAGGTCTAAACCAGGTCTAAACCAAGCCTAAAACCAGGACTAAACCAGGTCTAAACCAAGCCTAAAACCAGGACTAAACCATGCCACGCAGACCGTGGACCGCATCTCCTCCTCTTATACACCGCCAGTCCCTTCCCCACTCCCCAATCCGCGAAATATTGTCAGTCTGTGGTGCAAAAACGGTTGGGTACAACTGACATAGACCTTATTTTTTACTGAATTGTACTGAGCTGAGCTTTGGGTAGAATGGTACTGCTAACTGTGTGGCGAGTCTGAATAGAGCCCAGGAAAGAACAAAAGTTAACTCAAACATGTATAAATGACATATAAAAGCACTTCAGACATGTCTTTGATATGGAAACAAATGTTAAAACATGGTAGAAAGCTACAAAAAGTCAATTTTGCATAATACTCCCCCTTTACCTTGATGGTCATGGCTTTGGCCATAAGTAATCAATAAGGAACTGATAACCTACCATTATCTGCAAATGCAAATAAAGAGCCTACGAGCCAAATACATTTTATGAAGGACTGGACCGGATTTTGGGAGACAAGCCCATCATTTAGGCGACTTCCGTAAACACTGATCACACTCTCTGTATGTGACGTCGTTGTATCCTCCATTGCTCATGCGGGACACTTTTGGGGCGTTTAAAGTTCACACTGGAGATCACATACAAGTCGCATTTAATTGGAAATGTGAACGACCTCGCAAAAAAAATCTGATTTCACAAAAAAAAAAAAAAAATCGGAATAAAGCATTAAACCCTGCAGTCTGAGCGTAGCCTAAGAGCAGTTCAGAAGCCCTTTATGATGAGTTCAACAATGAGGCCAGTTACATTGCCCGGATTGGTGTTACCGACGGGCGACTGATTGGCGTTATTGGTGGCCAGCCCTTCCCCCATGGCCAGCCTGATGTAGTGACGTGCGGCTGTCCTCCCATGGACCCACCA
Source organism: Boleophthalmus pectinirostris (assembly GCF_026225935.1). Classification (NCBI taxonomy): domain Eukaryota; kingdom Metazoa; phylum Chordata; class Actinopteri; order Gobiiformes; family Gobiidae; genus Boleophthalmus; species Boleophthalmus pectinirostris. Next base: position 6,878,880 of record NW_026571207.1, on the reverse strand, counting down.
CCAGTGGGAGGATCCATAAGGGGCCGGTGCAAGGAGCTCTTGGCGGCAGTCGAAGCTAAATATTATTAAAAGATTATTAGTCTGGTGTAACTGATTGGAATTATTGATCATTACAGAATTATGTGCATGGGGTCATTACAATATTGGCCTAGTACAATGTTATTGTCAAAATACATTCAAATCTTACTAGGCTACATGATCTACCTATGATTAAACCATTGCCTGCTACATTATCGGTTACTACATACCTTACAATAGTTCATGGGTCAGAGTCCTGCACCGGGTATGGGCAAATAGTCTGAAACAGGTGGGTTTTTAACATTCTTGAATTTTACTGGCAGGTATGTGGGCAGGTAGTGATTACGCATGGGCGGGTCAGGACTAAATCAGGACTAAACCAGGACTACACTAGGACTAATCTTAGACTTAAGAGAGAGAGAACCCCGAGCCCATGGAGCAGGGTGTCTGCAAAGCATGATCGGGCGATGGCTGCGCTCTGTGCCGTGTGAAGCTCTGCACCGGTTCAGTTCTGGTTTAGTGCAGTTTTAGTCCTGTTTTAGTCCTAGTGTACTCTTGGTTTAGTTCTGGAATCAGTCCTAGATTAGTCCTGGGTTAGTCCTGGTTCAGTCCATGCCGTGTGAGGGGCAAAAGTGCAGCATCTCAGTCAGTGTTTCATCTGTTCAGTAAATAAAGTCTGTGAAGTCATGAGTCGAGTCAGGTCTGTGAATTTGTATTCTTAATGAAGAAAACGAAATCGTGTCATTTCATTTCATAATTGTAATTCTTTGTGATGGATGCTTCTGTTAGAATCCTTTTAATTTGTGCGTGATTTATCACGGGCATGGGCGGGTAACAGGTGGAATATTAATGAGTCCGGACGGGTGCGGGTTTAACTTTGAAATAATCATGGGTTAACGGGCGGGTGTGGTGCTCAATTGCGCTGGTGCGGGTCTCCAAAAATGAACCCGTGCAGGAGTCTGTCATGGGTTACATTTTCAGACAAAAAGTGAACTTACTTGGGAAAACGCTCAATAGCTACCAAAGCTAACAGCGAAATGACATTAACTTCTGTCGCTCATCAATTGTTAATTCAATCAAACAGAAATCCAAACTCAAATTTACCCAACATATGAATTTCCTGTAATTGCGTAAGATAAACGTCCCGTCTCTCCTGTCTGCGCGGTCCAATTAGCGTCGGATGGCTAAAGAATTTGATGACTGTATGCACTGAAAGGAGATAACGTTAGCTTAGCCGCTCATTAGCCCTCTCTGTGAGCTCTCGTGTAATATTGTCCCACAGATGTTAGCTTTGGTCTGAATGATGAATCAAGTGCACACATGTGGTGTTTGATGAAATTTTACCTGCTCCACAACCATTTCCTCTGTTGAGAAAATTCATGAGTTTCAGATAGCTAAGAAAATAGCAGAGTCACGCATAGGCCCGGGCTCAGAGCTGCTCGATATGTCTCATCTTTTCTGCTGCCTTTGGGACTTGTTGGTCACGTTTTAGCCATGTGCTTTAGAGCTACAGTTTTTTTTTTTTTTTTTTTTTTTTAGCTCTTTTCTCCAAAATACGAAATGTTAAAGTGGACCTATTTGAGTAAACTTTATTCTCCTGAACTCAAGACGTCATTGCTCCGATCGGGGTACAACTTTTATTCCGACACCTTTAATGTCACCATTCTGATCTGGACCGTCACTTTTTTTGCCTCGTATACGTCGCATGGACTGCACCTCCTCCTGGACTTCTAAACCAAAACTAAACCAGGACTAATCCAGAACTAAAATTAGGACTAAAACCAGGTCTAAACCAGGAATAAAATCAGAACTAATACTAGCTCTAAACCAGGACTAAAATAAAGACTAAAACAAGGTCTAAACCAAGCCTAAACCAGTACTAAAATCAGGACTAAACCAAGTCTAAACCAGGTCTAAACCAGGACTAAAATCAGGACTAAAACTAGGTCTAAACCAGGTCTAAACAGGTCTAAAATCTGAACTAAAACTAGGTCTAAACCAGGTCTAAACTAGAGCCTGATCGATATATCGGTTGACCAATATTATCGGCCGATATGAGCACCTGGGATCATATCGGCCGATATGCTTGCTGATAGGGGGCCGATATTTCACATGGGCATGTTATACCTCATTATAAAGCTTAGACTCTCTACATTATGTTCATTTAATCCAATTTACAGACAGATAAATGTCCAAATATGTGGCTCTGCATCAGTATTTATCTGCGGTGTAATGTGTCACGTGTGTTTGTTTACAGCCGCAGACATAGATCCATGTGCGCAACACTGAGATTATATTCTTTTTATGGACAATCGGTTTGAGTCTGGATTAAAAGGACATTTATTAGTGCAGACTTGTGATGTGAGGAGGAGCCTGTGTGAGCGGTGAGTGTTCGAAATACATAGACTTTTAAGCTAGTTTTGTTTCATTCTGATAGGTTAGTGATTAGCTGCTGTAGCTCCCGCACATAAACAGGCTGTTCTTTTGGCTTATTGTAAAGTGACTATATTGGCCGTATATTTGTTACTGGACCTGCATTGATATGTAAATGAGCTGTGAATAGAGGTGTGAGTGATGATACTTGCGCATATAATTAATTACCGTGGCGCGCAGCATTTACGGCTAAAGGCTAATAGCGATTGTTTATTTACTCACTAGTAGTGATGGGTCTGTCGCGAACGAAGTGACTCTTAGAGCCGGCTCTTTGAAGTGAACGACGGGAGCTGGCTCCTTATTAGGATTGGGAGTCGTGTTTTATTTCTCTCACTTTTTTTTCTCTTCACGTCGTGTGCAGACTGTTGGTAGTTTGACAGCGGCAGCGGCTAAAAACGAAACTTTCAAAAATATGCGTGTGCATAAGGTAAAAAAAAAAACGTGCATAAATATATTCAGCATAAAATAAATAAACCAGGACTAATCTTCGGGTCGAGAGAGGGAGAGAGATAGAGACTGAGTCCCGACACTCAATTCAGTTCTGGTTTAGTTCTGCTTTAGACCTGCTTTAGACCTGCCTTAGACCTGCTTTAGTCCTATGACATGTCATGTAAAGAGGCAGAATAACAATAAATGTTGCCTAAATAAACCCCGTTTAAAATCCACTAGACCCAAACCCAAAGTTTTTTTTAAACAATTCAAGATTTAGAGTGAATTTTTACATCACTAAATATATCGGTGATTATATCGGCTATTGGCAGCTCCAACTCCCATTATATCAGTTTCATATCAGCCACAACAAAATCCATATCGATCGGGCTCTAGTCTAAATCAGGACTAAAATATGGACTAAAACCAGGTCTAAACCCAGGTCTAAACCGGGACTAAATCAGGACTAAAATTAGGACTAAAATTAGGACTAAAACCAGGTCTAAACCAGAACTAAAATAAGGATTAAACCAGGTTTAAACCAGGACTAAACCATACGCCACATGCATAGCACCTCCTTCCGTGCACCGCGCCTCCTACACCGCCAGTCTGTGAAAATATTGTCCTGAAAAGAGCGCTGCTGCAGAATAATAATGACCTTGAGTGTCAGAATGGTGAAATGTTGAAAAAACGCTTAAGTGCCGCCACTCAGACCAAGGGGAAAAAAAATGTCGGCGTGCAGGGACGTTTCATAAAAAATGGAAATGCCTCCACTCCGACAATTCGATGTCAATGTCGGAGTGGCGGTGAGTCGGAATGGCAGCATGTGACAGTTCCGATCTGCCCCCATTTTCACCACCACTGTTGTATCGTATCGTTTAATGTGATGATACAGTATTGATATTGTTGGCTGCTGTATCAATATATTAAAATGTGTGTTTCATATGCACTTTGCACAAGAAATGGTTTAATAAAGACTTTCAGTATCACAGTCATGACTTAGACTTTATTTTTCATTGAATTGTACTGAATAGATTTGAAATATATCGCATCGAACCAAAAGCTCACTGTATTGAGATACATCGATACATCATATCGTTGTCCATGTATAGAGGTAAGTATCGTATCGGCAACTTCTTCTGGTTGATATGTCTCATCTTTTCAGCTGCCTTTGGGACTTCTTGGTCACGTTTTACTCATGTGTCTGCAGTATTTTTTTTGGATCTTCTCTCCAAAATATGAAATGTTAAAGCGGACCTATCTGAGTAATCTTTAGTCTCCTGTAATCAAGACGTCATTGCGCCGATCTGCCCCCGTTTTCACCTCCACTGGCCCACTGCCCTCTACTTTATTGTCCAATTTTATTTTCTTGAAGCGTCCAAACTCCTTTACTTTCTCATCCATGCAATGTTGTTTCCTCATCAAAAACAGTCTATTTTATCTTTGATTTTATATGTATTTTTATTACTATTGATTACATTTTGTTTATTTAATATATATTAATTTCTTTTTCATTTCTTCTCATTCATTTCTTTAAAAAAAAATTTATAGTCATTTCATGTCTCTAGATGGCGCTAGCCTGGCTACGTCTACAGTACAACCAGTCAGAATGTTTAAATACTAGACTTTTACTACTACTAGAAGTTTTTATTTTATTTTTTTTTATCAAAAGAATACATTTTACCAGTCATCAAAAGAGTTTCTTCAGTTCTGGCACAGCTCAGAGACTGGCTTAAATATCTGTCTGAATGGAGTTGAGTCAGTGCAGAAAGATTCATGACAAAAATGTCAGCGTGACTAACTGAAAAACTATTGCCTAATACTAGCTATAGCTTGTGACTGTAATTGTACGTGTTTAACAGAACAAATCAGCTCACCTGTTGTAGTTCCAACTAAGTCAGCTTTTTCTGGTCAGATTGTGTTAAAATAAAGATCAGATTAAAATCCAACAAAGCCTCAGACAGAGCACGGCCTACGGTTAGCATCACACCCCCGTGCAAGGTTGATGACATCAGCTGCAAAGTACCTATTAAACGTAACCTATTCGAATTACCTTTGGCATGGACTTGAACTGCAGACTCGCATGTTTTCAGACCTACCTGTTTCCTGATCTCTCGGCTCCAGCCCCGTGTTTTGACTGGAACGTGAAGCCCATCTGGGAACAGTGTGGGAGGAACAGTCATCCGCAGTGATACATATCTGCCAAAAGCCCTTTGAACAGTGACACTTGACATTTCAGAGGGAGCTGGTTATTAACTATCTGATAGGAACGTGAGTTATGTCAAGTCTGAGTAATATTGCAGACAGAGAAAATAATCAGATCATCTCGCTTTGTCTTTTGTGCTATAGGTTTTGTGCTACAGATACCCAAATGGGATGGAAATATGTCACTGTATTCAAAGAGGAAAACCATGGTTAGTGTGCTGACAAACCCAGATCCTCACGGACAAAGGAAAATCAGGTAACCTCGAGAAACTGATGGAAGTGCATATTTTTATTGTATGAGGACATAAGTTTAATTCTCAAAGACGAGGTCGTGACCTTCAGGTGGGTCACGAAATTTTTTGGAGGTCGCCTTGTCACGATCTGAACGTAGGTCTGCAATATACAGTTCTGAAACATAAATATTAACATGTTTAGTATAATTTCAAATATTTTTGTCATTATTTTATTGATTATTTTATTCCAGTGTTACTGGTTCAATTGAATGGTGAAAAGAAAAAGAAATGTTCTACATTTAATGTCCAAATAGGCGACTTGTTAATCCGTTTATTGTTGTTTATTGCTGAACAACAATTTTTCATAAACTACATTAACTCTCTCAGGCTCAAATTAATTTTTAGTATCAGGAAAAATTTGATATTTGGGGAAAATGATCATATGGGGTAGTAATATACAATCCTGACTTTTTTATCCTTTGTGAACAAAAAAAGTATTTTGCACTTCTGGCAGGCTGTTTGCGTGGAGCCATTCTTGCACAGTCTGCATTGTCCACGTTTATCAGCATGGATGGGAGAAAAGGCTCCTGAGTAAAAAAAGCTCATAAAATATGGATGTGGAGTAAGTAGGTAATTGGAATTTAGCTGTTGCAAATCTGCAACGCCTGCCTGGAGAGGGTTAAGGAGGTCACATGACTGTTTTCCTCCAGAATGTAAGGGTTGTGTGGGTTCCCTCTGGTTGAAATGTGTGTTAAAATGTGTTTATTGCAAATACATAATACATACATTCTTACATTTACGGTCTCTTGCTTGTCTTGCTTGGAGATGGACAAGGTTAATGTCATACTGTGAAAGCAAAGCAAGAAAATTTCCATGGAGAGAAGCAAGTACTTTATCTTCCACTGGAAATGTTACACTGTGCACCTTTTAAAGACGTTAAATTGTATTGTCCTTTTACATAGCCTGTATATCTCACATTATGGGAAGAAAAAAACATTATTTCAGCTGCTTAAGCACATATATATATATTTTTTTTACTTTAATTTTAACATTTGAAGCTAAAACATTGTAAATATGTGGTCTTATTAATGGGTTTATATCTTTATTACAATCCATATCTCACTGTAGTACAGGTGTGAACAGAGCCTCCTCTTTAGATTAGATTATAGTCTGAACATCTGCAGATTATTCCAAATTAAGAGATCGCAATGAAAATGCGACATCGTCTTAAAACCTGGTCGAATCTCGCCCTCATTTTGGTCATAATTCCAGCTAGGACCAACAGACTCAGGGACAGCTTCTTCCCCAAAGATGTCATCATATTTAATGAGAACTGTTAATTTGTTTTATTTATTAATGAATTAATTCTTGCTCTTTGACGGAGCAGCTCTGAATTTCATTATACTGTTGTATGACAATAAAGGCTTTCTATTCTATTTTATTCTATTCTATAATCCCAAATTACCATCTCCACAGTTTCAAAGGTGTTCTTAATCTGGTGTGGGATGACTGGAATGAGCCGTGCACCTCTGGTGTTGTCATTATTGTTATTATGATACTGTGATGGGTTTTGGGGGAGGGGGGGTAAATTAATTTAGTAAGTAAGTAAGTCTTAATTTACTTAGAGCTTTTCACAGACACATGTCACAAAGATGCTTAACAGAGCTTTATTAATTAACTCCATGCCCAGTGATGGTAAGCTACTATTGTGGCCACAACTGCCCTGAGACAGACTGATGGAAGTGCAGCTGCCAGCCAATCTGCACCATCGGCCCCTCCGACCACCAACATCATTCATGTACACTTTCATACTAGGCAATGTGGGTGAAGTGCTTTGCCTAAGGACACAACTGGTGCCCCACTGTGACACCTGATTTTCCCAGTGTCTCCCATCCAAGTACTAACTAGGCCCAGTCTTGCTTAGCTTCTGAGTTCTGAAAGGATCAGGCTTTGACAAGCCTTAATGATGGTTATGGTTTATTTGTGGCACATGCCAGATTTAAATCTGTCACTGTGACCCCTTAAAACTAAGAGCAAATGTTTCTTATCTAACATTCATTTATTATGATAAGGATAATAAAATGCAAGATCATTTACACATTGGCAATTTGAATATTAATGCATAGAGATTTTTTAGGCATAAATTTGTTAGTAGAATTAAAGATGTACTATGTATCTTTTCTGCTGGGAGTGATAATGGCAAGGTTATACTGTTCCTCAGTATGGCATTAAACTTGGAGACAAGCCAGTGGCGCAGTCAGGCCATGTTTACAGGTCAGATATATGGAGAGGTGACCCCACTCACAATAAGAATTCATGTTTAGTAGTTTTTATATACGTACTTTATACTTTCACTCAAGTTTTGCAGTAGTACTTGTAACTGAGTAGATGTTTTGCTGTGTAACTGTACTTTTAATCTCAGATTTTCTGTCGTCTTTTCACCAATCGAACCAAGAAACTAAAAGGAAGACTGAAGAGCTGATTTAACCATTGAATATACCGGCTAAAGAAAGAGGAGGAGGAGAGAGAAATGAAGATAGAAAATCACTTAGACCCCCTTAACTCTTTCCCCCATGAAGAGGACATTTGACGACAAACCCTTAATGACGACTTTTGACACCTCCGCTGTATCACTAAAGATGTGATTTGACGACCTTTAGAAATGGCTCGGTTTTTCACATGTAAACAGAGACTGTGATAGGTGGGGGCCACTACAACCCACACTAGACTGACCAATAGGATTCAAGGATATGTTTTCGCTGATTTTTTCCGAAGTTAATCGAAATAGTGACGATGGTAGCTTCCGGAAAAAAACACAACACGAAACACGTGCAATGGAAAGATCGCGGCGCTGCGGCGCACAGTTTTAGAAATAATGAGGAGCGGACGTATTTTATGGATAAGTTTAGAGAAAGTGACATTTATAGATTTCAAAGTGATGATGTTGAAGTTGATTATAAAGTGGAAAACAGCGACAGCGATGGACTTTCGGGGAGAAGGTGAGAACGCCGCTGATGCGTCTGTGTGGAGTCCTGCGATGTCCAAACAAACTATCTGAGCTTTATACTTGATTATGAACCAAAATTGCCCTGAAATCTGGATGTTGCCCAGGCGAGTCCTTTAAAATATTTCAGTCTTTTTTTCCAAGATGCGATGTATAACAGAATCGCTACAGAAAAAACGCTTATGCGGAGCTCTGTGCACGAGAAAATATCCAAGATGACAAATACTGGACACCCACTGACAGGGAAGAGTTTTATTATTATATTATTATATTATAATAAGCTGAATGAGTTGAATAAGCTAAATGGAAAAAAATTAATTGGGTGCACACAGGTGTACAACAGGTAAAAACAGGTGCACACTTGGCTATACTGTATCTGGTGATATGAAATCTGTTTAAATACTTTGACAAAGTATATTTTTTATTTTTTATGAATATAGTATTCAGAACATGTATATATCAAATGCTGAATGTAGTTTTTTGTTTTCGATTTTGCACTTGACCAGGTAAAGCTCATTTTCAGTGAGCTGTTATACACCTATAAATGAGTTGAATCACATTTAAACATCCATAAATGAATAGTTCAGAGTCTAAGGTTTCCAGAGATACCAAATATGTCTGTGTTACAATTAAGTTCATGAGTGTAAAACTCATTTATAATCACTCGTGGAAGTCTGTTTTCTTTTATGCAGTTATGCTCTATGGGTAACCCTAGTAACATATGTATGGGTTGTTCCTAGTCGGCGTGCAGGGGGGAAAGAGTTAAAGCGGGACATCATTATAAGACCTTGTGAAGCTATCTTATCTTATTTCATTCTTTCTTTCTTTAGAATCATATGTATGTAATTTGGAAATAAGTATTTAAAAGAAGGCTGTCAAAGGTTCGTCCGAAATAAATGTAAAGCTCACTTTCTACCTACCTGACCGGGTGGAATAGCTTGAAAGCTCTTTTCAATCTCCATCAGCTCCCCCTCAGTTCTTTCGATGTCAGGACCATCTGCAGTTTTGTCGCCTTCTCACATCACTCCAAGAACATCCGCATCTCCACCATCCAGGCTCCTCTCTCAGGAGTTAACTTCATTACAAGATGATCTCCAGCAAGGACCGCCCATCCCTATCTCACTGCCACATTTCCACATTGTTTAAAAGGCTACTTAAGTCCGAACTTTGTCTCCCTCCTGAACGCTTACCACTTACTTCAGATATCTCGTATGCTCACTCTTCGCTCTGGACACTACTCACTGTCCGTGGACCTGAATGCATGTTCCTCACAGCCTTCTTTGGCTTTTCCGAGATCCCCTACCCCAGCTGGGCCAATTAAAGACAAGACATAACATGTTACGAGCTCGGCTTCATTACATTTGTATTTACGCTTATGTAGGACGCTACAACACTGCCGCGTAAGATTCAGACCACATAAAAGTGTATAGATCTGTTCCACTGCACACCACAGGCGAATGTATATCGTGAGCTAACCATTCTCAAGTCTAACTGAGAAACAGCTTGAAATCATAGCTCGCGCCACAAAGTCACACACGCACACACCTGCACATACAGTAAAGCCAGACTCTATGACATTCCATGCATCAAGAATTGCTATGCAGAGTCTATAGGTTTTTGATGCTTGATTTTCACCTAAATAGGTCAGAAACAGTGCAGCCTTATATCTTGAACATTTGTACTTCACTTATGGTCTGAATAATTCCTGTAAGAACACTCCCATAAAGCGTTGCCACCAACATAATAGGCCGCACCTCAATATATATATATATATATATATATATATATATATATATATATATATATATATATATATATATATATATACACATCTGATTCCCTTTTGCATCTATGGAGTTCGCAAACCAATTTCTCGAGCCGTTTTCCGCTGTTAGGATCCAACAACCACACAATTAACGATGTCCAAATCCCAAAACTAAAATATGTAATATATCAGAACCAGAAACAAAAGCGATATGGTTCAAAAGACTTGAAAAGATCATCTTTGTCAATAGATGCATCCCACTGTAAAAACTAACATGGCAGTTTGATGCTCACTTTTTCGGAAAATCCTTCCCAGTATGCATTGCGCAATGACCGGAAGTTCGAGATTCTTGATGCGTGTATTTATTCCAGTTCGGAGAGCCGGATTAAAAGGTATAAAGGGCCGCATACGGCCCCTGGGCCATAGTTTGCCCGCCCCTGTCCTAGCTAGTGAAAAGTGAACTATTTTGGTCCTTAACAGCTCCACTACATGCCTGACTTGGTTGCAAAACATAAAACGCAATTTTCTTTAAAACCAAATACATTTCCAAAGTAACTGTCTTTCTATGAAACAGGATTAGGAGCATGAAAAGTAGTCTTTACATAAGTCCGGGGGACATTGGTTTCTGTGCTTAGAGTGTGGCACAATGTTAACCACAGTTAAATTGTGAACGTGGTTCTTATTTTTTATCTGTAACCCTCACAGAGACAACTGGAAACTTTCACTTATGACATATGAGCTAGTTTTGGTATCATTTTTTGACACAAGTGGTTTTCCACTGAATAAATTTATTATTTTATATATATATGTATGTATATATATATATATATATATATATATATATATATATATATATATATTTTTTTTTTTACTTTTTCCATTTTTTACTTTCTCTTATGTCCCTTTTCCCTTTCAACTTGAAGCTCTCGTGCACGAGCGCGCTCACGCAGGGCTCAAGTGGTCCTCTTCAGCCTATTTAGAGAGAGGGAGGGTGGGCAGCCAGTAACTATTTCTTAGTGTGCTTTCCATCCTCTCGTCCATTTGCTGATGATAAACATTCAGCTATCATCTCTGCCCAGATACATTCTCAGTATTTTACTTATTGGAAACGGTCTTTGGATAATATCGACAGTTTTATGCAAATGCAACACTTCTGACTACAAACAATCTAGGAATATTATCCTATAACGGGATTTCTGCAACTGTGGAGCGGTGCATCATTACGCATGGATGAGGTTTTCAATGGGACACTCTTACGTTTCTAAAACTCCTCTCCTCCGGTAAGATGTCCTCTTTGCAATACGGAGCGATCTTTATCGGAGCGTTCCTTTCTGTGACCGGGGGCTCCACTGCCTTTTTGATCCCATACCAGAGCCAGTTGCAGACTTTCTCTATGCTGTGTGGTGCTGGGGTCCGTCCTGCTCATCCTGGGGCTTTTCCGTGCTATGAACAGTAAAACAACCACGAACTACAACCGTCCAGAATTTGACCCGGAGTGCCCTCGCTATCGCTATAACGAGTACCTCAACTTCTGCCGCCATGCGCGCTCTCCTCCAGGCTGCCGTTGTGTAGCGTCCCAATCAGCCTCTCTGCAAAGGTGAGAGTTCTTATTATAGCCTTTTACATTTACTCATTATGGTCCGCTCAGCTTACCTAATATACAGGATTTCTTTTAAAGAAGCTGTAAAGGTTTTATTATATTCTGTCTGGGTAAATTGTCGCATGTATATACATCAGAAATAAAAGAGCCTGTTAGGTGGGTTACTACTAATTTAGATAAACAAAATAATAATAATGATCTGATCAAATGGATGATCATCTCATTTTACGTGGCCACTGTTTTGCACTGGTAATATTTAATTTTTTGGACTGTTAATAATTATTGTAATATTTGGCTAAATATAAGTTATTACTAGCAAGTCCCATCTAAATTATGCATGTGAATGGACATAGGTGATGTACTGAGGCAGACTACAAGAGTATAATCTTGTACAATCTGTGGGCATTATGCATCTACAATTGAAACTTGACACTGGTGCTATCAAATCTCTAAAACCACAGACACAAATCAATGTATGTTTGGACGATGTTGTACTTACAATAAAATGTGATTGTATTTTTAACAGGACCAGTGAGTGTCACAGATGTGGAGCTCACAGGGAGAATTTCGACTGCCCTCCGATCGACCAGAGTCGCTTCAGTTCCACACCCAACCCCCTGCCTTTGCTGGGATCTCCACCTCTGTATGACAGTAAAGACCACAAGTAGCTCCACTCACCTGCGCAGGGCATACTCTGACACACACTTGGCCTCAGAACCACTGTTTGGACAATCCAGGGAGATCAACTTTGAGGTGTAAAGTTTCACACTTGACCCCCCCAAAAAAAAACAACTGAAAAAGAGACATATACTTATACTGACCTCAAACCGATTTTATGTAGTACACGGCGCTCAAAAATCTGACAAAATGTTTTAGCATGACTTTGGTAAACTACAAAGCAGCGTCGCTTCTTGGATTGTCGGAGCGTTACCACTACCGTAGTGGCACCTGTTAAGAGACATGTTTAGAAACAGATTTCAAACTGCGCAGAGCTCCGCATGCCACGGGGCCCGATCACACTTAACAGACACCCCAATCCGTGCACTCCCGGCTCCGTGGAGGGTGGACACCCCGCTCCGTGCACACCCTGTTCCGTGGAGCATTTACACCCTGCTCCATGGAGACCCTGTTCCGCAGAGTCTCTCTTTTGCGCTCAACTCCAAGGGTAGTCCCGGTTTAGTCCTCCTAGTTTGGTCCTGGTTCAATCTGTATGCGGCAAAAAAATCCGGCATCTCAATCGCTGTTTCTTCTAGGACGCGCACTTCTGCTTAATGCGCCTTATAATCTGGTGCACCTTAGAGTCCCAAAAATCTGGCAATAGGCATATTTTAGACTGTGTTCCACGTCAGGAGGGTGACAATGGTCGGAGTGTTTGTAGAAGAGCTGGTATTGGAGAATATTAAGAGCACACAGTCATAATAACAGTTCAGTTGTGGTGGTCTCAGGCTGTTTCGCTAGTTGAGTTGGTGAGCTGGTAGAGAGGATTAGCCAAACCACATCTGTGAGGAAATCCACGAACAGCCACACTCCCACTCTTGTTATATTGTTATATTGTTTATTACAGAATGTTGTGTAGGCACCATAAAAACATTAGTGTATATAATAACTACACAATAACAACAGCAACATCCATGATGATGACTATAATAGTAATAGTTCTAGTTTATCTATAGCACATTATCAGACATGTTGCATAGTAACACTGTCAGTGAACTGGTGGAGAACAAAGTCCATGTGGACTGCACTTTGTGTAGAGTGATTAAAAACTGCAAGGATTGTCATAATTTTATTTTAATTGACTTTATTATATCTTAAAGTGGCTCAGAAATGTCACAGCAAGTGCAGATTTATCCAACACACCAACAACTTTCTCTCTCTCTCTTTCTCTCTGTCTTTCTCTATCTTTCTCTCTCTTTTTATGTCTGTTTCTCTCTCTGTCTGTCTCTCTCTCTCTCTGTCTATCTTCTCTCTCTCCCTGTCTATCTTTCTCTCTCTCTTTCTGTTTGTCTATCTTTCTCTCTCTCTTTCTCTCTCTCTTTATGTCTGTCTCTCTCTTTCTTTCTCTATCTTTCTATCTCTCTCTCTTTATATCTGTCTCTCTCTTTCTTTCTCCCTATCTTTCTCTCTTTCTCTTTTCTTTGCACACTGTTCTTTGGTTCACAAGGAGCCCAAGGACAATCTCCCTGGACGTCCTATTGTATCTGGTAATGGCACTCTCACTGAGCCAGCTACCAAATATATTGACTACTACATAAAAACCTTTGGTAAGAACATTTCCATCTTTCATTGAGGACACTACAGATGTATTGAACAGGATTGGATCTTTGCCGAACATTAATGTGACAATGGATGTTGAAAGTTTGTACACTAATATTGAACATCAAGAGGGTTTATCTGCTCTAAAATATTTCTTTACTGAGAGTAACATCCCCAAATCTTCTTGTGATTTTTTGTTAAAGCTTACAGAATGGGTTATTCATAATAATATTTTTATTTTTATGAATGAGCTTTATATTCAAAAGATTGGAGTTCCAATGGGTTCTTGTTTTTCACCCAACTATGCTTGTTTATATTTGGGTCTTTAGGAGAAGAATTTTGTTCTTAATACAGTTAATCCATTTTTCCATTGTATCACTTGGTATGGTCGCTATATTGACGACATTTTGTTGTTGTTTAACGGTACTTTACAAGAACTATTGGAATTGTACAAATATTTAAACTCTATAAACCCTAATATTAAATTATTAATGGAATATTCACAAAACAGTATAAACTTTTTAGATCTTACCATATTTAAGGGGGAAGGGGACCGTTTGAACACTACATTATATAGAAAAGAAATCTCACGTAATACTATCCTTAGAGCAGATTCATTTCATCCTCAACACCTAAAGTACAACATCCCTTTTGGGCAATTCCAACGTCTATGTCACATTTGTAATCGGGAAGAGGATTTTGTAGAGCAGGCAGAGGCTATGTGTAACCGGGTCTTAGATAGGGCCTATCAGCCTACAGTGGTCAGAAAGGCTTGTGACAGGGCTCGATCTCTTGATCGGGGCACTTTACTCACTAAAAACAATACGGCTAGATCTAAAGAGCTATCTCGGCCTATGTTTGTCACCACTTACAGTACTAGTGCTGAACAAATCAAAAAGATTGTTAGGGACAATTGGTCTATACTTTTAGGTGACCCTGTATTAAGCAAAGTGTTTCCTGAACCTCCTTTATTTTCTTTTAAACACGCTCCATATCTTTGAGACAGATTAATGAATTCTTATCTTCCTCCAGAAAACAAAAGTACATGGCTACAAAAACCCACGGGCACATTTAAGTGTTTGAATTGTCCTCATTGTCCAAATGTCCTTCAAACAAAAACGTTCATGGATGTACACAATAGTAGATCATTCACACAAAATTATTTCATTAATTGTAATACTAACTCATGTGGTATATCGTCTGTCTTGCCCTTGTCCAGAAGGTTTTTTCTATATTGGCCGCACTAAAAGGCGTATGCGAGATCTCCTAGCTGAGCATAAATACGCGATTACCCAATGGCTCGCCATTTTTGTGAGAATCATAATAGCAATGACACTCTCCTTCGTATTGAAGATATTGAACATGTGAAACCACTGGCAAGAGGTGGAGACAGACTTCAAAAATTAAATCAAAGAGAAGCTTTCTGGATTCATAAACTGAGAGCATGTGAACATCCAGGTTTAAATGACGACTTTGATCTGTCTTGTTTTTTATAATAATTTTTTAGGTTTAATGTTTTTTTTTATTAATGTTGCATTTATAACCACTGTAGGCTGATAGGTTCTCTATGTATATTATTGTTATTATAGTTATTATTGATAATGATGGCAATAATAATAATAATACTAAAACATATCAAATATTAAATGATAAAAAATAACACTAATATAATATAAATATTATAAAACATATAAAAATTATTATACAAACTGTAAATATTAATAAATTATTAACAGTAATAATGGAAACATTAATGGTAATGATGTGTTTTTTTGTTTTTTTGTTTGCTTTTTTGCCTGTACCATGTCCTGTCTTTGTGCACCTGTTTTGTCTGCCTCCAATTTACTCCAGCCTGCTATTGTGTTCTACTTGAAGGCCACGCCCATGCTTTGTTTGTAATTAAGCCCTGATGAAGACCAGTTAAGGCCGAAACATGTTGTATTGTGTTATATTTTTCCTTGTGCGATGTGTTAATTTTTTCTACTGTTTTGGAGTGCCTGGAATCCGTTGTGTTTGAGTTACTGTTCTTTGGTTGTTTGATTTTTTCCCCTTAAATGTTAGCACCTATTGTTTGGCATGTATTTGAGTTATTTTCTCCTCAAGTTAAAGGTTGTATAGAGGATTTTCCAAGGAACGAGAAATCCAGCGACTGTTTGTCCTTTTTCAAATGTTGCGCATGCGTGAAACCACCCCCCCTCCCCTACAGCTCTCTACGTAGAAATGCCTCCTCCCGCCTCCTCCTTACGCCAGAAACAGGTTTGTTTACAGCCGGTGCGCTGCACATGACTTGACAACTAACTACAGTGTTGGTTAGGCAAGGCGGAGAAGTGAGGAGCGGGGGAGCGGGTGCGCGGACATTTCGTGCGCGGACGAGAAGTGAGGAGCAGGGGAGAAGAGCGGATCGGGCAGCGGGGAGAGGAGCAGGAAAGGGGTGCAGAGAAGGTTGCGCGGAGATTCAGTGCGAATGAACTAGCTACAACACGCAGCAGCAAGCGGACTCTTTCTTTGCCTTGAAAATTACGTTTTCAGACATAGGATATCGCTTTCATGTCCTGAAAAACGTTTGTCTAGCTCTTGGAAATAAAGTACATTTTCATAATAAGCAGAAGTGACCTGTCCAGGAGTAATTTGGCGACCAGTGCGTCAGTCTTTAGACCCTGCGTCTGCTTCAGTTGCGCCATCGCTGGAATGAATCTCCAAGAATCACCTTAGTTTGGCTTCGCTGCTTTTCCCCTTGTCTTCTTCTTTCAGCAATCTCAAAAACGGACTTTCTTTTGCGGCTAACTGCTCCTGGATTCTTGTCGCCATTGCAACAAACTTTGTGCGAACTGCGAGGAAGATATAGGTCAAAAAAAAGCCGCTAAGAACTGTTGCGTTGGTGGAGTAAACAGCGTCTGTGCGGCTTGCGTCTGTGGACTGCGTGACAAGTGTACATAAACCACGTACCGGCGGCGCGCAGGCAAGTCAGTTACGCTAGAAACGTAGGGAGTTTGATTGACAGCCTGTCAGGTAACAGATAACGAGGCAGTGTCGTTATCTATTGGCAAATGTTTAGCCCCACCACGTCCAGAGTTGATGAATTTTTATTCTCTTTTTTTTTGGTCATCATAATTACAAGGCTACTGCATCTCTATAATGCTATCATTGACAACTTGAAACAAAAAAAAAAATCCTCCATACAACCTTTAATTGTTTTCCAGTGATGAAATTTCTGAGTTGCTACTAAATGTTTGCATATTAACACTTGTCATTAAAAGTGTCAAAATTAGGTGTTTGTGTGTTATAGCTGCACTGTTGCCGCACGTGTTATTGTCGCACCGCCACACTATGTCTCGATATATTTGCCTGCTTTCTTGTCCTTGGCCAATCACATCCCTGTTTGAGACTTTACATTACATTTAACAACAAAGTTTTGTAAGACTTATTTTCTTTGTTGGTAACATTTCATTTTAATCATGTTAAATTCATCATGCAAAATGACTTGTCACCGCTTCAAGTGAAGATCCAGACGAGGCATATCTGGACTTAGTATGCTGATCAATATTTCTGTGAATTATTTTGCAAAGACAAGTTGATGTTTATTTCTGTGAATTATTCTGAAAAACAAGTTAATCAATATTTCTGTGAATGATATTGTTAAAACAAGTTATACAACCAGTTAATATTTGATGGATGTTAAGTAGAAGAGCTGTCTACTCTGCTGTTATTTTGAGACGCTTGTGATCAGTTTTGAATTGTAGATCTGTACCTGCTTGCTCTGAAATAAAAGAAATGTATCTGTGGACCTTCCCATCTCCTGAACTTCTTTCGTAGAATTTGCCGCTAGAAAAGCTAACAGGGGCTCTGATTATTGTGTATAAATCCAGCCTGTCACTACCAAGTTTGTCTTTTGTATTATGATGTTCTGCACTATACAATCTTTGCACCACAGTTTAACTGACAGATAATTTAGTTTTTAGTAATCAAGGTACTGCAACTTCTCCAATAATCCACATATATGCATGTATGAATTGTTGACCCTAAACTACCCTGAGTGAGTGAATCTGAATGTGTCTCTCAGTGTGCATTTTTAAACTAATGGCCAATATAAAACATTAGATTGTAAAAACGTGTTTACAAATGCAAGATAAGCACTATCAAAAGCTACTCAAAATATTGATTGTAAAAACGTAACAAGCACCAAGTGAAAATATTTAGTTGCAAAAACTTGTTTAAAAATACTAGATAGACACCATTAAAAGTGACTGACAATATTAGGTTGTAAAAACAGATTTATAGTGAGTGGAGCTGTTAAGGACCAAAATAGTTTGCTTTTATGGTACAAGCATGAAACTTTGACAGAACACGAGAAACTAGAGAAATACCAGGCGCTCAAGGAAAAGCTGGAGAAGGTCTGAAGGTGAAGCATCAGTGGTGCCCGTGGTGATCAGAGCACTCAGGTCTGTAACCCCCAAGTTAGGGATGGGCATTCGATAATATTTTCTTAATCAATCGGCGGGAGAATTAACGATTGATTATCGATTAATCATTAACGTTTTTATATTAAAATTATCATCATTATTATTACTATCTGCACTACCAATCTGCATAAATAAATTCAACTTTACGACATATAAACCGTAACCACTATAGAGCCACAACAGCCCGTTTGATATTATGTGTATAAACTTTGTGCAAGTCTCACAGAAACGAAACTTAAAACCGCATGGCTCATTTGCATAAACTAAGCAAAGAAAAAAACAGCTCTTGTGCACTGATGTGGTCAACTTCT